>NW_026111361.1:0-335000 GCF_024679095.1 Eriocheir sinensis | reverse complement strand
TGGGAAGGAAAAGAGGAATTAAGAGACGACGATTGGTGGGTGAAGGGAGAGAGAGCCACGGAAGAAGGGAGGGACGAGGGAAGGAAGGAGGGGCGGAGGAAGGGAGGGGAGGTGTCTCACTATGGAGGGATGTGTAGTCAGCGAAAATTATTTATGATCCCATGTGTGTGTGTGTGTGTGTGTGTGACCACTCACAGCATGGGTTCACGAAGGGTAGGTCTTGTCTTAATTAATTATTAACCTCTTTGCCCTGCTTAACCTGTTGTCCTTCTACACTAAATAATAATCTAGACGGTTGACAGAGATGAAAACTATGACATAGTACGAGTATAGTTCGCAAGGAAACACATATACATGCTATATAGAGGATGTAACAGTCAAATCACGCGAAAAAGAATTGCTTTGTGCCAAATATAGAAACTGGGTAACGAGTGTTTTTTTTCCATAAACCAATAAAAACCTATTAGCTAGGGCACAGAAAAATTAAATAAATTAATAACTTCGTAATGAAGTGTTTTAACACGTGCTACTGCCACTCAGCGAGCCCTGATGACGATTTTTTTTCACACACACACACACTTATGTATATATATATATATATATATATATATATATATATATATATATATATATATATATATATATATATATATATATATATATATATATATGCCTCGGCCCAAGGGAATCTTAAGATGGCGGCTGCGGGCTTCATGATTCTAACCAGGCTAATGCAGAGAAAGCCAATCCAGTATAATATAGAGATCAGTGGTTGTAGCCCGTAGCGCCGCGCGGAAACTCATTGCAGCACGTTGCATTGCATGTTGCATACCACTGTATTATTTTTTCATCGGATTCATTCATTTAACAAAAGAAAGATAAAAAATCACAGAATTTTATAAGCCAAAAATAACAAAAGTGATTTTTTTCAGGCCGACCATTTACAGAGAGAGAGAGAGAGAGAGAGAGAGAGAGAGAGAGAGAGAGAGAGAGAGAGAGAGAGAGAGAGAGAGAGAGAGTAGAAAGCCAAAAGTATGTATATGGGCCGGAGAGAGGAGAGAAGGAAGGAAGGAAAGGAAAACTGGATCGAGTGAAGGAGGTCGAAGAAAGGATCGAGGGAATGAGGAAGAAAGGGAAGGAAGGAGAGAGAGAGAGAGAGAGAGAGAGAGAGAGAGAGAGAGAGAGAGAGAGAGAGAGAGAGAGAGAGAGAGAGAGAGAGAGAGAGAGAGAGCAACAGTAAAGAAGTTATGAATGATTAAAGAAAAAAGAAGGAAAGAAAAGAGGAAAATAACAGACCCAGACAGTGAAGAGGTACATCAGGGAGTGCCGTTGTTGAGAGAAATACCTTTCGCGGAAATAACTCGCTCCGATGCCGGAAAACATATTAATTTGCCTTATTTTTTTCTACTTTGTCCACCTGTCATCTTTATAATGGTTGATATTACTTGCAAGACACCAACCCACCACACCAACTTATCAATGAGTGAACATCAACGTCGGGTAATTCTTTCCAAAATCTGCCCTATCCGTTTGTTATAAAGCGTTCTCTGGATTAAAAGTGTTGCTCTGATGTTTGTGTCATGTACTGGAGCCAAAACAGGACAAGTAAACGATAGGGGTGAGTGAAATATAGAAAAAGTAAGCAAGTTGAACCTCTCTCTGCGAGTTATTTTACGGCTGCGAGCTGATTCCTACCACCGTTGCCAGATTGTCTTACTCAGAGCATAGTATTTACCGGTTTCTGACTCCTAACTATTGCCAAGGAACATCAGGAATTAACTATTTTAACGATAATTATAAGTGGATTTCCCTATTGTGGTCCACGAGACAGTTTTGGGTCGGAAGTCGGTAAATATAAGAGGCTGAGTAAGACACTCTGGCAACGTTGATATTAGTTCCTACAACACCGTTACAAAGGCAAAACTCACGACCGTCAAGCGTCAACTCAACTTACTCAACTTTGGCTGTGCCCGTTGGACGAGTGTTCGTGTTTGGTGTAACAGGAGGGACTTGGCGTGACGGGGGCATTGGTATAACAGGAGGGACTTGGCGTGACGGGGGCATTGGTATAACAGGAGGGACTTGGCGTGACGGGGGCATTGGTGTAACAGGAGGGACTTGGCGTGACGGGGGCATTGGTGTAACAGGAGGGACTTGGCGTGACGGGGGGCATTGGTGTAACAGGAGGGACTTGGTGTGACGGGGCATTGGTGTAACAGGAGGGACTTGGTGTGACGGGGCATTGGTGTAACAGGAGGGACTTGGCGTGACGGGGGCATTGCTATAACAGGAGGGACTTGGCGTGACGGGTGCATTGGTGTAACAGGAGGGACTTGGCGTGACGGGGGCATTGGTGTAACAGGAGGGACTTGGCGTGACGGGGGCATTGGTGTAACAGGAGGGACTTGGCGTGACGGGGGCATTGGTGTAACAGGAGGGACTTGGCGTGACGGGGGCATTGGTATAACAGGAGGGACTTGGCGTGACGGGGGCATTGGTATAACAGGAGGGACTTGGCGTGACGGGGGCATTGGTATAACAGGAGGGACTTGGCGTGACGCGGGGCACTGCTAAATGACGTAAGTGTTGTTGGTGGCCGAGTCCCTACATAAAGCCGTGACATAGGCGGCACTGTTGCAAATTTGTGCCATAGAGCAACATAGTTCTTGTTCTTATTGTTGTTCTTGTTTGTCTTTTCGATCTTTTTGTTCTTGTTCCGCTTTGTATCGCTTCTTAGGTCCTCCGTGGTACTTCCTCACACTTAAGATACTTCAGTACGCACTCTTAGTTACTTCCCTACACACTCATATACTTCACTTTTCCCTGAGCTCTTTGTCTGTTCACTTTGCTTTTCTATTTTCTTTTCCTGTTTTCTTCACTTCACCTTACCTTGGACGTACTTAACGATGGGGCTGTGGTGTTGTGCTTCACACCTCATATACTGAAAGCTACAACATACCAAGACCCCAAAGGAAACAATATCACAAGAAAATCACAAGTGAAGGACCTTAGTATAATAATATCTGAAGATGCCACATTTGACAACCACATAAAAGACTATCTCAAAATGCAGACAACTCATGGGATACATATTCAGAACCTTTAAAACGAGAGATCCACAAACTATGACAACACTATGGAAAGCTCTAATTCTCCCCCACATTGACTACTGCTCTCAACTCTGGGCACCCCACAAACAAACCCATATAATGCAACTAGAAGGACTCCAAAGAACTTTCACCTCCCGCATCAAAAACTATCATGAGCACACAGAGGAATCAGAAAATCATGACTATTAGCAAAGACTAACTGAACATAATTTATACTCAGTATAGAGGAGGATAGAAAGATACCAAGTAATAGACACATGGAAACTACTTGAAGGACAAATTAATTCACCCAAAACAGAGACAATAACCCCCAATAACACCAATGATGCAAGAACCGGAAGAAAATGTGTCCAGTACCACCTTCCATCTAAATGCCAAGCTAAAGTACAGACACTCCAATACAACAGCATCTCAAAAAAGGGGGCCAGACTCTTCAACCACCTCCCCAAAGAGCTGAGAAATATACAGGGGTGGAAACAGAGGTTTTCAAGAGGGAACTGGACAAATTTTTGGCATCAATCCTGGATCAACCAGGTGTCCCGGGATTTACTCCATCGCTTCCCAGCTGGAATACATGCAGCAGTGTATGGGGTGGCGGCAACGCCGTGGCCCTGCCCCAATGTACACCGAGGGTGTAACGCTCTCTTGAGGCAGAAGCGCTTCAAGGTAAATTCAAGGTGATATAATAGCATCACTTTATTGCCTAGCCGTCTGCTGCAGCACCAGGCTGGAGAAGGGATGTACGAAATATAAAGTTCCTGGAGACAGACTAACCAATCTGGCTTACAAAATCGGTTATTAGAAGATTGGAAACTGTCTCTCGGTGGGTACGTATGTGTGTGTGTGTATGTGGGTTAACCTGGTAGCAGTGCCAGGCCAAATTTGTGGCTTTACCATGTAGCAGCGACGGGCCATATTTGTGCCATGATATAAACCCCCCAAAATTGATGATACATAATCTGATCACAAATGCTTTGATATATATTATGAAATGGTTTGTGTGAGGGGTGATTTTTTCTAATTTTTCTCGCTTGGAGGGACCATTAAGAAACATGATCCCTGCTGCTACCGGGTTAAGCACCCTCACATATACTTTAGGAAAATCAGTGTGAGATAAATCGACAAGGCTTGAAACAAATGTTCACCTTATGTTCATCGGAGGTCCAGACTATAGCCCTATACTACTCTTATTGCCAATTTTTATTTTCTGTGTTTGTTTTCCATTAGAAAGTTCTTAGTTCATTTGAGTGTTTCAAGTCATTTGTTGTGCAAGTGAATAATAATCATAATATGACCATGACAACATATAAGGTTGGTACTATTTATGCGCTGATATCATGATTGCTACTTCACTAACTGCTCTTCTGTTGTCATTTAGTTTCGTCGTAGTACAGTCATATGGTACTTCAGTTTACAAGATTAATTCGTTCTGGAGCTTTGCTTGTAAACCAAAAGACTTGGTAAAATTCAAATGTTTGCCCATAGGGTAAAACTAGGGAACAACTACTTCTTCCCCTCCACCACCCCAGCCCCCCCTACCCCCCAACACAAGCCTGGGGGCCTGTGGGGAACCGGGGTTGTTGGGGGAAAGGCAAAATCACTGAAAAATGGGCTCCCAAAATGTCCCTAGAAAAATCCCTAAATTAGGGAAAATTCCCTGTTCTCGAAAGTAAAGAAAATCCCTAACGTATACTCTCACATGCGTGGGCTAATCGCTAACCAAGCGTACCGTCGCTAACCAAGCGTACTATCGCTAACCAAGCGTACCATCGCTAACCAAGCGTACCATCGCTAACCACCCCAAAACAGCCCCAAGCCATGACTCAAGGTCATCCGGGGCTTGGGCTGAACAGGCCTGGGCTATACCCGGCCCTCAGCACGGCAGCCGTTGGGCTGCATGTTCTAAAAAAAAAAAACCACGCATGGTGGACCTGGTCTCACATGCGTGGGCTAATCGTTGACCAAGCGTACCGTGGCTAACCAAGCATACCATCGCTAACCAAGCGTACCGTCGCTAACCAAGCGTACCATCGCTAACCAAGCGTACTGTCGCTAACCAAGTGTACTGTCGCTAACCAAGCATACCGTCGTTAACCAAGCGTACCATCGCTAACCCCCCACATGTATGATGCACTTGAAATCGGTTCTTTAGGGTGGGTGAGCATATTTAAACTACTCTAACCAAACTTTACATAACCTAACCTCGGCCCCCCTGCTAACCAAGGGGGGCTGCGCCCCCCCTGGACCCCCCTCTTAAAGTAACCCAACCGAACTTTGCGACCTGGCAGCTAACTGGGGGGCTTTGCCCCCTCGACCCCACTCACATGTATGATTCGCTCGATTAATCCCTGTAGGGAACCATGGTTTTGGTGGTGGAAGGCCAAATCACTGAAAAATGGGCTTGCAAAATGTCCCTACAAAAATCCCCAAAATCGGGAAAAATCCCTAGTCTCTAAAGAAAGGAAATTCCCCTACGTATACTCTTGTAATCTATTCCAATACAACGTAGCAGCAGCTGCAGCGGGTCTGTTGACGAGTGTCGGGCGTGTAATTGGTTGGTTAGCGTAGTTGAACCCCCACCCCACCACCCCCGACGCCCCAATCCGTAGTCGAGCAACTCTTGGGAAATATCATGTTTCATAATTACATATGGTACAATACTGACGGTTAACCCATCCACTTCTTGTAAGCTGATGCTAGATCATTTTTACCGAGTAGTTTAGGGTACAAAATAAAACAGATTTGTGACAGCTGTCATCCAGCACTGACGCTCCTGCTATTAACTGACCCGGGAGTGACCTACTGACTGGTACGTATCACCCTGGCTTCCATTTTACTCAAACTATAAGTATTGCACGTTGAACAATATCCGTATGTTTTCTGACACATGTTTGTCACAGCTTCATGCGACCGCGAATCACAAAGCACACGTGACACGCCCGTGTCACTGTTGGACTCGGTATTGGGATAGTAATCGGTCCTTTTGTCAACCTACATGCATACCAATAAAGAGGTTAAATACTCATTTAACCCTCACAGCGTCGGCGTCGTACATGTACTACACAGGCTGAGTCACCTTCCCAGCGTCGGCGTCGTACATATACGACACGACAATTTACGACACACACCGTGACTCAGATGTCATTTTTGACACTTTTCATGACTTAAACCTATGTTTTTTCAGCATTTCTGACATAATGGGAGAAAAAAAAATTTTGAAAAGTGCCGACGCTGGGGGGGGTCACGGGTGGGAAATGTTCCGACGCCATGGGGGTTAACACTTACTGAGAGGTGAAGTAGACTGATATTTTGAGGGAGTGAGAGTGTCGAGCCTTCCATCCATTATGGTGGCTTGAAAACAACTGACTTGAGGAACCCGCCTATAGGTGCCACCACTGATACACCCTCGTGTAGTAAAATTTCACGAATGTATTCCTTTAAAATTAGAAAATACAAATAGCTGCGGCATTAGTTGCTTTAATATGTAGAAGAAAATAATGTAGAACTCTTAAAAGACCGTTTTTTGTCCAAAATCGTTATGATCCATGCGCGTTCTGGATATTACTGACTTAGGAACTAGTTTCTGTGGTGTAGTATAAGGCAGCTAAGAGGCTCAGTCTGCCCAGGAAGCCGTCGTGTCATACAACAACACTGGACTTAGAAATTTTCAAGGCACCCCCACATAATCAAGCCGTTTACGCAGTAAATTGGTACAACCAGTAACTAAAACCTTCACAAATGTGAAGCAAAAGAAGTATCCTATGCAGTACCCATGCTATTTTTTCGGTATATTAGAAGCAGTTGTTGGCTAGATTAACCGCCCATACTCCCCCCTCACCCCCAAAACAAGCTTGGGAACTTGTGAGAATGCGCGGTTTCGGGTGGGGGCAGGAAATCCGTCGCAATTGCATATTTTTTTAGGTGGGGGGGGGGGAATACCCTAGATTTAGGGAAATTCCCTACATTTAGGGGTTTTCCTCCCACTACCATTAAAATCAGTGTTTGTAACAAATTTAGTGTTCCTCATACGGAAACCACGCATTCCCATTGGACCCCAAGCTTGTTTTGGGAGAGAAGCGTAGTGAACCCACCATATGACGCCGGCGGCAAGCTGCGTCCATATAAACCGCCTACACCACTCTCACACCCTCTCGCTAGCACTGGTTCGGGTAGCTTGTCACCTCATCGCAAGGTTTCTGTCCTGCTAGTAGAGTCCGTGGCACCAAACACGGTGTATCTTCATTGTTTATCACTGACACTAGCAAAACCACTGGCTATCCGTGATCTGTCCAGCGCCGCAAGACTACTGCGGGTTCTCCCACAAGTGCAGGCTCCTGAACCTTCTGTCCGACCTGTTCGAACACGTGAATCCTGACTAACCGTATTTTGAATCTGCTTCACATGTTTGTGTTACCAGTAATTGAAGATAATTGTGGAGATTGACTCTGCGCCTCCAAAATACGATAATATTCCTCCATATTATAGTTAAGGAATGAAATATATGTCCCTCAACCATAATATGAAGGCGCAAGTAACGTTAACTGGATAACTCGTAGCCAGTTGCAACAAGCTAGATGATTTTAGTGTCAGAATTTGTCTTTTGCCTTATAATTTTTTAATAAGAATATTGTTTTCTTGACACGTTTCTGTTTTGAAAACAAGCACAATATGTGTTTTTGAGATTTTGTAAAAATTTACCCCCCTTTGGAAAACTTCTGGCAGGAACGATCTGTATTACACACAACATCAAAACTAGAGAAAACAATCAGAAACATGCTCAACTAGAACAGTTAGAATGATTCAGGGGTGCTTAACATACCCTACACACCTGTAAATGTCACTTGAATGGAGGCATGTCGAAAAATGGCTCAAAATGGGGTGACTTTGGACACTTAAATATAACTACAGTCACCTCTCGTTTAACATGAGTTTAAATAACGCGTTTTTGATTTAACACGAATTGATATTTAAGGAGATACGTTTGACTAACGCGATATGTTCGATTTAACACGAGTTTCATCGATGCTGTCACGCTCAATGACGTCACTGTGCGGAGATGCTGTCTTTCTTGGAGAAAGACAGCATCTCTGCGTGGTGACGTCATCGATGAAAGATTATTAATACATTAGTAGGTCACGTAAACAACAAAAACACACATTCTCATTGTATTTAAATTTGTTCTTCACCTGCGTCGGCCACCATCCCTTCTCACCTCGCACTCCCTTCACCTCCGCCACTCCGCCTCCTTCCTCTTCCTTTGACTACCCATTCTATTGGTGACAAAGACAACTCCTTTAAGTTAAAGTTTTCTAAAGAAAGAATTGCTACATTACATTTGTAAGTCACTGACACAACAAAAACACGTCATCACACTCACCATCATCACTTTGTTGATGCATCACTGGTCATCGTCTGCCGAATCCTCACCCCGCTCTCCCTCCTCCCTCCTCACCCCGTCCTTCCACCTTAACAATACAGAGTAAATGCACACTCAGCATAGATCCTAGGCCTAGAAACAAAAAAATTCATGAGCAAAAAACCTTGAAAACTGTTTGAAGTCACCCTGGTTGATGGTACTGAAAAGTAAAAAGAAGGCCAAATTCCCTTCCCCTAACAATCTTGGGGGACCCGTGTTAAATCGGTTCTTTTGGGTGGGGAGCACATTTAAACTACTCTAACTCTAACTCCAGCCACAACGTAAACAAATCACTCTCACGGTATCATCATGGCGTCGTCTGCCAAAGCAAGGGCTGTCGCAGCTTGTGCTGCCATTACCCAAGTTATGGACTTGTTGCTGCAGTTAAATGGAAGGAAGAAACAATTGTGGGTGTGGCATGCCTGTGGTTTCTCCATGCCAGTTCTCATTGTCACCACTGCGCGTGCGCGGCCAACCTACCCATCTTGACTCAACCACATAAACACATGGATTGAATAACAACACACACACACACACACACACACACACCAGACTCATTAGGAACCATTGCAGATGTTTCTGAAAAAAAAATGACCACCATTTCTTGAGTGTGTTAGAACGTATTTGGTGAATGGCTCACATGAACCAAACCTAGCTCTTGGCAAGAAGAGAGCAGTCGTCTTTAACACTGCTCTCTTCTTTCCATTGGGTATGTTTGGTTTGTATGAACCACTCACCAAATAAGTTCTAACACACTCTAGGAAGTGGCAAAGCCATTTTTGTTTGTGAGAAACATCTGCCATGGTTCATGATGAGTCTGGTGTGTGTGTGTGTGTGTGTCTTTGTTGTTACTCGATCCACGTGTTTATGCGGTCTGAGTCTAGATGGGCGACAGTGAGAACTGGCACGGAGAAATCACAGACACGCCACACCCACATCAGCATTTTCCTTCCAATTAACTGATGCAACAAGTCCATAACTTGGGTAATGGCAGCAGCGGCTTAATAGTTTTAGTGCTAAGAGTAATTATGCAAATATGCATTCTGCTGGCGTGTTGGCACTTGTGGGGTTCCCTTCTCGTGGAACCCTTCTAGGTAAGATGTCTAGGTAAGACAAGCCGCGACAGCCCTTACTTTAGCAGACGACGCCATGTTGATACAGGGCAAGTGCTTTGTTTACGTTGTGGATGTGGATACGGGCAACCGACCTTGGCCGTGTGTGACGCGTGACGCACACCTGGAAAAGTTGGATTTGCAGGTTTTCCAAGCTGCCGCCAACGCAGTGGAAAGAAAAAGGTCCAGTGTGACACCAGGTTACGGACAACCGACAACTCGTTCCTGGATGGGCGCACGGGCGTTGCCAGTAGCCACAACGGTTAGAGGACAAGGGCCAATGTGACACTGCCCCAAGGCAGCGAGGCTGCTGACCAGGTGAGCGCCAGAGATGATGTCATCGGACTCCCAGAGAATCACTAGCGTGTTTTCAGAGCTCAGCCAATCGTTAGGCTTCATCTGTGACTTTAAAACGACTCGTTCTCTCTTCCTGTTTTCTTCCTTTTTCCAAGATACGTACGATGTATTTTGAGATAACAAGGGAGTAAAGGAGGAAAAAAAGTTAGCTCTGGGGGGAAGCATGAGCCAATTATAATAGTGCCACTATAAACAGTTGCCTGCGCCATGACGGGCTCGGGGCCAACCATCAGGCCCAGATGGATAGTCTACTGGCGCAATAGCCCACATGAAAAAAAAAGAAAAAAGAAAGAAAAAAAAAAAAAAAAAACTCTGGGTCGAAACAGATAAGTGCTTTTTCGGTGTTTTCAATACCTTGAGTTTTGCGGTCCTTGAGTTTAGCGCTATACCTTTGGAATGAAGCGAGCGTGAAACTCGAAAGGGTACTTTATTTTTTTTTTTGAAGACAAAAAAAAAGAAAAAATTCAAATTCTATCAGTGCGAAATGTAGATAGGTAAACAAAATTTCTATGGTATTTTTTTTAAAGCGATTAACTGAAAAATAAAGTGAAACAAAGAAAAGAAAAACACTTTGTTTGAGCCTCTCCTAAACTTTACCCAAATTTAATGAAACTCAAAAATAAAATATCCTACCTTTATACCTACAAACAACATGCTAAAATTTCAAAGTTATTGGACGTACCATATGCACAGGAGGACCCCTGTAGTCGCGCTCCTTAACTTCAGTAGCAAGGAAGCAACTCGAGAGCATAATTAGAGGGAAAATTATGACCTTGAAAGTCATTTGTTAATTAAGAATTCACAATGTGGCTTCCATAACAAGAGATTTTGTTTGGGTAGGCGGTGGCTGAGTGGTTAGCGTGCGGGCTCCACATTCACCGCGTGATTGACGACACGAGTTCGAATCCGCCGCTACCACCTGGGATTTTTCAGTCACCGCCGAGTGGCCTAAGACTACCCACGTGCTGTCCTGAAGACCACCCATCAACCCAGACTCTAGAGGGACCCGTCCAAGTGAATCAAGAACGAGCTCCGGGGGGCAGCATGAGCCAAGAAAAGATGGCGCAACTATAAAACACTTGCCTGTATCATGATGGGCTGGGGCCGACTACCATCCAGGCCCCTCAAGAAAGCCTACCAGTGCAATAGGCTGGCACATAAAAACAAAGACAAAAGAAACAAACAAACCCCCCAAAACACTGACCTTTTATAATGACCTCAGTTTATGACGTAACCAAATCACTTTATGTAGTCTATCTTGACTTTCAGAAAGTTTTCTTAAAGTTCCACACCATGAATTATTTAATAAAATCAAGCAACTAGATATTGAAGGTAAAGCACATTAATAGATTGCTAATTGGTTGAGCAACAGACATTAAATAGTGGTGATTGATGGAGTTGCCTCAGAGTGGGCACCTGTTACTAGTGGTGCCCGTCAAATAGGCATAGAAAATGAAACTTATAGAAACAAGGTATGCCAAGGGGTTTACAACAATGTGTTACATTTGCTTTTTTTTCCATTAAGTTGACTCGTATGTTAAAATAAATGACTTTGTAGAGTTACTCTCTTTGCAGCAAGGTGGGGTGAGCTGATCCTTTTCCCACGGCAAGAAGTGTGAATACATGAGCCAGCAGGATGATCACCACTTGCTACGTCAACCAACTTAATCTGAATGAGGTGGAGGAGCTGCTGCCACCCAACCACCACTTACAAGCCTTAAATCGCTCCATCCGCTATGGGGAGCAGCCTGAGGGGAAATACTTTGTATTCTCCTTAGATACTTTCTGGGGAAAGAGAAAGATTGGAGATACCTATCGGGCAAGGATTACAGTTCACGATGGTAAGGATTGTCACCAAATGGCAGCCTTAGGACCCATAGCTTTTAGTGATTGGGAGTTCAAGTGATGTGTCACACCATTTCTCAATTACCAGTGTATTGCCATGATTTTTTTTTTTGCCAAACATATGCCTATGCTGAAATAATCTTCTCTCATTTTCAGATCCATAGCTCGATTCATAACTGAAAGGATAAATTTATCTATATATTTTTTAAATATAACATGCAACTACTTTCTTATCCAATAACTTAAACTGCTTTGTGCAGTGGCAGTATCGTAGCCAATGAGGTTCATCCGAGGTGCGTTGTTGCTTATGCGTAGAGCTCCCTTGTTTTGGGGTATTGGGAAGAGAGCAATACAGCTACCCTCTGACCGGGAGAGTAGCCAACCAAATCTTCACCTTCACGTGGAGTGCACCGTTAGTATACCCTGCAGGGTAGAACCAACGGGGAGGGGGGCAGCGACCATAAGCTGTTGTTTTTAATCCTTTTAGCCCAAATAAGGAGCAAGTCTCCATAATACAGTACTGTCTCCAGGATTGCGAGTTTCTAGTTTGTGATTCACCGAGTTTGCGATATGGACCCCAAAAATTCGATTTTTATTGAAAACTGAAATTGCGATATGACCTGAAAGGAAAAGGAAAAGGCTGCTAAACCCTTTTTTTTTTCACACCTTGATGTGGTCCTTGATTCCAT
This sequence comes from Eriocheir sinensis, assembly GCF_024679095.1. NCBI lineage: Eukaryota > Metazoa > Arthropoda > Malacostraca > Decapoda > Varunidae > Eriocheir > Eriocheir sinensis. Next base: position 322,471 of record NW_026111361.1, on the reverse strand, counting down.
TCTTGCTCTTACCCACCCCCTGGGCCTTTCCATTGGCTGGGGGAAGCATGGTGAGTGGGATCCGGGTAGCCAGGCGCATGTGTGGAAGCAGCCCTGACCGCGCACCGGGCCCGAGCAGCTGACGGGCGGCTGATGACGGTGATGGTGATGATGAGCGTCGGCGGCGCGGTCCCCACATTGGCGCCACCTAAACGGCACTTTCATCGGGGCCTGCGTGTGTGGCTGTACCCATCGTGGGCCCAGGCTCCTCAATCTGCCAATTCCCACCTCCACATGTTGCGCGGGACTTCATTCTTTTCTTCCATCTCTTCCTTTTCAAAAAGAAGAGATGGAAGAAAAGAAAAGGGTCCCGTGCAACATGTGGAAAACAAGAACTGGCAAATTGAGAAGCCCAAACCCACAACAAACACAGCCACACACACACGGGCCCTGACAAAAACACCGTTCAGGTGGCGCCGATGCAAAGGCCATGCTGCCGACACTCATCATCACCATCACCATCATCAGCCGCCCACCAGCTGCTCGGGCCCAGTGCGCAGCTGGGGCCGTCCGCACACGTCCGGATGGGTGGCCAAGTGCAAGATGTCGACGGTTTTCGATTTTCCCCATAAGAATATTGGTTCAAAGTTTGCGATTTCAACGTTTGCGACCCGCAACGTCGACCTATTTATCGCAAACTTGGAGATAGTACTGTACTACATTGAACTGGCCACTCATTGGCCAGACACTACCGCTGGGCACACACACACAGTGCCAGACACCACCGCTGGTCACACACACAGTGACAAACACCACCCCTGGGCACACACACACACAGCATCAGACACCACCACCTGACACTCACACAGTGGCATACACTACCGCCGGGCACACACACACATTTCATTTCATTCCAGGGACGTCTGGGAACTATTGTGTCAAATGGAGATGTTTTGGGTGTTAGTTTAGACTCTAGTACCAGTAACATTAACCCCTAGGCCTACCAAAACCTAACCATCAGGGTATAAGACGCAGGGTGATTATTCAAAGCTTCTTTTATTATAAAAGTGCGTCTTATATGGCGGGAAATACTGTAGATAAATATGTTTTGTTGAATAAAATTGCTGAATTACATGGGAACTTTTGTGATATACCTGAAGTATCTGTAATTTTTTGCTTATCTGGCACCTCTGAATCCCCGCAGTTGCTGATTACCAGGGGTTATACTGTAGCTTAATTTTGTAGCAAAGCACAAGATTGCATGGCCAAAAGGTCAATCAAGCGCAGGGCTGGGGCAAAGGGAACTCACGAGAACAAAGGCAGATTGGGGGGAGGGTAGGAGACACAGGAACGCCGTTCTATCCACAGCGGAACATTTGAATAATATTTTTATTTACTTAATGTATATTTTGACTTGAGATCAATTTGACTTGACCAGCCTGTTAGTCCTGAACCCTGTCATAACTCTTTGACTACCTGTATAGCAAACCCTCTATAAATCAGACTAATTTTGTGAGACTTTATTCAAAATACAGGTTTCCCTTGCTATTTGATGGTTTGATATCCGATATTTCGCTTATACGATCATTATGAATTGATACCGCTCGCTCATTTTTCGATGTTATTACCATCAAACCGTAAACAAACGCACTGCAATCCTAGCGCCACCCACGCCCCAGCGGCCACCCATCGAAACTCATTCCCGCTATTTGTTCAGTTGTGTTTACTCCGTCAGTCCGATTACACCAGTGTTTGTGTTTTGATATAATTCACATTCATTGTTGGTATTATGAGAGTGATACATATGTGATGGCTTCCAAGGGGCCTGCAACAACTATAGTCCGTCCAAAGAGTCCAGTCTGGCGGAGCCCCGAGAGGGAAATTCTCTTGGTTCGGCGTTGCCAGGTGTACTAGCACAGTCTACTTTCACTGCGCGCAGTGTGGACGCGACTATCCCCTCAGGTGCAGTCGGGCAGCCCAATTGGGGGTCTCTTTTAACCTCTGTATCTCAAAAACTATTCATCACAGCTAAAAACCAAAAACACCATTGGAAAGAGGAGGTCCAGATCTATAGGAGTCGGTTATGTATGCCTCTCTTGCGAACGTACATGCACGTTCAGGGAGTGTTGAATGTTAACACTTATGTCGGTGCGTGCGTGATGATCAGCCATATTGAAGGAACTGCGGACAATTTTTTCTTCAGATTCTGGCAAGGGAGCATTGCCAACTGCAATATTTGCAACTATTTGGTCAAAGAATCAGTTGGTGATAGGTGAAGCTATGCAAAAATGCCGCTATATTGGGCAAGAACATCCACCAGTTACTCGTCCGTAGATTTGCCGCGCTGGTCTGATATGATTTTCCACCAAATTTAGTGAAGAATCCACTCAATTGGCAATCCTGTGTTGTGAGAATTAGTGTTGGAACACTCTCATACACGGGAGATTTGAGTCTGAGTGGAGGTTGCAGCGGGCATTTAGCACCACCGCAAATCGCCTAATGCCCGCTGCAAGCAGTAATGAAAGGGTTAAAGACTTAGTAAGGAAGTGTGGTATTTCCTCTCTCTCTCTCTCTCTCTCTCTCTCTCTCTCTCTCTCTCTCTCTCTCTCTCTCTCTCTCTCTCTCTCTCTCTCTCTCTCTCTACTCTCTCTCTCTCTCTCTCTCTCTCTCTCTCTCTCTCTCTCTCTCTCTCTCTCTCTCTCTCTCTCTCTCTCTCTCTCTCTCTCTCTCTCTCTCTCTCTCTCTCTCTCTCTCTCTCTCTCTCTCTCTCTCTCTCTCTCTCTCTCTCTCTCTCTCTCTCTCTCTCTCTCTCTCTCTCTCTCTCTCTCTCTCTCTCTCTCTCTCTCTCTCTCTCTCTCTCTCTCTCTCTCTCTCTCTCTCTCTCTCTCTCTCTCTCTCTCTCTCTCTCTCTCTCTCTCTCTCTCTCTCTCTCTCTCTCTCTCTCTCTCTCTCTCTCTCTCTCTCTCTCTCTCTCTCTCTCTCTCTCTCGCTCTCTCTCTCTCTCTCTCTCTCTCTCTCTCTCTCTCTCTCTCTCTCTCTCTCTCTCTCTCTCTCTCTCTCTCTCTCTCTCTCTCTCTCTCTCTCTCTCTCTCGCTCTCTCTCTCTCTCTCTCTCTCTCTCTCTCTCTCTCTCTCTCTCTCTCTCTCTCTCTCTCTCTCTCTCTCTCTCTCTCTCTCTCTCTCTCTCTCTCTCTCTCTCTCAGTGTGCGTGGTGTCGGGTAATCATGAGAATCGACCTCTCCGTTTACCTGCGGATTAGCGCGGTTAATGTACCCTTGACCCAGCCTCAAAAATGGCAACATTGGAGAACAGAGCTGCCACAAGTCATTATTATCATTCCACTAGAACAATATTCAAAGCTCTCTGTACATCCTTATTAGAAATTTATATAAATGCACTATTATGAAGTTTCATTTAGAAGTAATCTAACAATAAGACAATAATTGTTGCTAGTACACCTGGCAACGCCGCACCAAGGGAATTCTCCTTTCGGGGCTACGCCAGACCAGACTCGATATTTCGGATGGACTATAGTGTTGCTGAAATAAAGGCCAATAGACCGAGGAAAAGCTTATCTTTGGAGAAAAAACTTCACATTGTTAAGTGCCATGAGGGAGGTGAAGGGGCTAACTTCATTGCCAGATTCCTGCAATTGCCCCAATCTACTGTCTCTAGTATAATCAAACAAACACCCAGTGTAAAGAAAGCAGGTGAAACAGCGTCTACATTAATGGCAAAGACGCTGACGAGGCACCGCCCGGGTGGTGTTTTCATTGGGGCCCGCGTGTGTGTGGCTGTGCCCACCGCTGGCCCGGGCTCCTCAATTTGCCAACTCTCATTTTCCACATGTTGCACAGGACCCCCCTCCCTTCTTCCATCTCTTCTTTCTCAAAAAGAAGAGATGGAAGAAAGGAAAGGAGTCCCGCGCAACATGTAGAGGATGGGAATCGGCAAATTGAGAAGCCCAAACCCACAGCAAATACAGCCACAAACGTGTGGGCCGCGATGGGGATTCTGCTCGGGTGACGCCGATGCGGGCCACCCGCCGACGCTCATCATCGCCATAGGTTACTCTCCCCATTAAATTAAATCCTATTAAACCTTAAGTTTGCTATACAATTGTTCGTTATTCGATCTGGTTTTCAGGAACCTAACCAATCATAAAGTGGGGGAAACCTGTAGCCAAAAATCTATAATAACCAAATACAGTACCTCTCGAGTTTCGCGGTATCCGAGTTTCGCAATCCTCGAGTTTAGCGCTAAGTCCTAAATTCTTGCCATCACGACTTTCGCGCATAACTGCCACGAGGTTCACGCTCCTTTGACATGTATGGGTCACGTCTACCTACCGTCGGCGTCATGCGTGCTGCCTTAAAAGGCGGTGTCAAACCATTGGGGCTATGGACAACCGCAGTTGCCCATATGCCCAACCGGGAGCGAGTTGTTGGTTGTCTGTTTGAATGGAAAACGGTTGTGAGTATGAGCGTGGGTACGTGGGTACCTCACGGCTGTATGTAAACAAACAGATGACGGCAGTGGCTGAGGAGTGAGGAGCAGTGGAAGATGGCATAACAAGAGACTCGTAAAATGGACTGGCAGAGCTGCTTTGCTTACTACTTGATTAACAAGATAAGAGAACACCCCGTGCTGGGGAACCACAGTCCAAAAAACTTTTTTCTCGAGTCTGAAAATTGAAGATCTCCCAGTGATGTTTTCCTCTTCTTCTTCTTTTGACCTGTAATGCATGGCAGTGGCGGTGAAAAGTAACAGTGGAAAATAGCAAAAGGGCATAGAAAACCAAAATCAGGGAAAGAAAAGAACAAAAAAACACCTAAGTTCAGGGTGAAGTGTATAAGTGTGCACTATGAAGTAAATAAGGGCCGCTTTCACAGTCACTTTGTTTTGATCGTTATCAATGGCGGCAATCGACGCTATAGTTTTCCACGTGAAATTGGACTATAGGGCAGTGGTGGCTGCAGAGAAGGTGACAGGTGTTGAGAGTGTGTGGTAATGTGCGGGGTGAGGCTAACCCCACAGCCGCCACGAGGTGCCGTAAAGGCAATACCTCCGACACCATCACATCACATCACTACCCATTGGCCAGTTTCACGTGGAAATACTATAGCGGCGATCGCCGCCATTGGTAATGATCAATACAAACAAAATGACTGTGAAAGCGGTCCTAAGTGCATGTTGTGAAGTATAAAAGTGTGGAGGAGGAGGACCTAAGAAGCAATACAAAGCATTACAGGTCAAAAGGAGAAGAAGGAGGTCAACTATACACTGGCCGGTGTTGCGAGAAATATCTACCCGCTGAAATTAGTCAGTCCACCACTCATGCGCGCTGTGGGAATACACAGCATTAAAAGTGTTAATTTGCCTGGATTTTTTTTGTTTTTTTTTTTGTTTTTGTCCGCTTGTGGTCTTTGTGAGCGGTGAGGGAAATATGGAAACAGTAAGCAAGTTGAACCTCTCTGCAAGCTATTTTGTGATTGCGGCGGCAGTTTACGTTCAATAGGCATTGAAAAGTCAATCATGATGTTAGTGATTTGATGATATATAACAGAAAGTTAGCAGATTATACCATAACACACAAAAAACTACCAGAAGCTATAGGTTTGTCCAACTGTACCACGGGTGACCGTGACCAACCACCCTTACATTAGCAGACGACACCACGTGGATCACAAGCGTGTATTCAGAACTGCCAGCCAATTGTAAGGCAGCCGCCTTCAACTGCAGCTTTAGAATGACCTGTTCTCACTTCCCATTTTCTGCCTATTACCAAGGTACGTATTTTGAGATAACAAGAGAGTAAAGTTGAAAAAATTGTGATAACAAGGAAGTCAAGTCGAAAAAAAACCCATTTTTTTTCCACGGGCTGGAACCAATAAGCGCTTTTTCATGTATTTCAATACCTCAAGTTTCGCGATCCTCGAGTTTAGCGCTATACCTTCGGAATGAAGCAAGCGCGAAACTTGAGAGGGTACTGTAGTAAAAAAAAAGTGGGGTCAAGTAAGGCTGTTCCAGATTTAACCAGCAAATTTTATTAATTCTTGCATAAACAATTAAGACACCACGGGGGAGCAGTAACATACGTTGTAGGGCCATATAAATAAAAGTTTATATATCTCTGGAGTACAATCTTTGGCAACAGAGCAGTGAAGATGAGATGGTGGAGGTGAGGGTGACAGTTGCAAAGAAGCTTGGAACAGAAGAGTGTGAGGCGCACTATACTGTATTCATCAGGAAAATTAGGCATGACCACAGGGAGCGAGAAAGCGGCGAGCGAGGACCTTTAATATATAATAACCAATGGAGGTTGCCACACTGGCAGCGAGCAGGTAATGGCGGGAAAACGAGGTGATAAGCGAGGAGAGTTGACGATCAACTTTTCTCCCTTTATTCGCACGAGATCGCTCGGTCAGAAGGAGTGACATCACAGACCTACTTCTACATTATTTGTCGTAACTCAACTCATACATTAGATAGGACATTTTGTTTAACACCGTTAGATGCAGCAGTGATTGCAGAACTCAAATATGTTTGTGAAAATTAAATAAAACAAACTAAATAAATAGTGACGTTGAAGTTAAATAATCATTCTGTAATGTTTATAACACATTTTACATATAGCTACCATTTGCAGCGGCTATGAAATGAGTACTAAAATAAACAATTCCATCTTGTAGAGAAAAGCCTCCTGAACACGATGGTGTATACAGATTTTTTCGTATAACGCCAAATAAGTGAAGCATGGAACTATTTATAAAAAAACATTTCACCTCATCCCTAGTGTGCGCCGACGCGCCGACGGGGGTGGGTGTGAGGCTATACTGCTCATTGGGCCTTGTTGCCATGACAACCCTCGCCTCGCCTCACTTTTTGTGTGGCCACATAAACTTGCCTTGTTGCTCTCGCTTGCTTGCTCGCTCCCTGTGTGGCTGTGGCCATAGTTTTGGGTGAATAAGTTATGAGTTGTATCTGGTGCACAGAAATTGAAACTACTGTTAGATTTAAAAATTAATTTAACTTCCCATTGTGTTTACTTGATTGAAACCTTAAATCAACCACTGAACAGGAGTGTTCCTCTTGTCCTACACCAGTGGGGGTTCAGGAGGGGCATGAGATACAGACAGCCTTTGTTTTAAAATGACACACTCCAGACTTATGCCAAATTCCTTGCTCAAAACCACATATTTGATTGATTTACATCTATCCTGATGCTGTCGAGACAGGTGCCATATATCCTGGATCTTGGTCTAATTTATGGATATAAGTCTGGAACATTGATTTATCCTATATCTGAAATATAGAGGTCTGATTTATAGAAGGCTTACTGCATATATAATATATATATATATATATATATATATATATATATATATATATATATATATATATATATATATATATATATATATATATATATATATATATATATATATAAGCATGTATGGGAGATGATGAAATAGGATAGTGTGAGCAGTGAGAATGCATGCAGTATATGGAAAGTGTGTTATAAATGAGGGGCAAAAGTTTTTAATTGCAGGATTATAGATTGGATAAAACATCATTAACAGCAATTTAAGGGATAAGAATGCAAAATAGCTTATGAAGTTGTTACATGAAAGCATAAAGGATTGTATGAACAGGGCTAACTGGGGACTTCGGCAAAGGTCACCCTCTTAGGGGGAGTTTCCCAAGGAAATAGGATGTCAGAGCCAAAGATACAGGTAGAGGTTCTGTCAACCCATAGTAACACAGCTGACCACTAGTTAACCCCTTGAATTGGATTAACTGCACCATTGGTTTAATATCATTCCCTCTTTCTTCATGCAGTGCTGGAGAACTGTAGCCCAGAGAAGCGGACCTACGTGGATGGTTTGGCATTTGGGACTTTCTGTGAAGCAATAGAAGAACCCATATTGGGGGAACTAGGGTACAAGGAGACCTGGTCAAAGAACAGTTCACTAGGGGACAACCTCATCTGGTCAAAGAAAAGTCCCAGCAGTATCACAGTGTGGCTGGTGTTGCATTGTACATTAGTCCACCCTTACATGTGGGGTAAAGAGGATCGTCATCCGCTTATGATTCGCATAGACCCCAAGCCCCCTTCTCGGTGTGAAATGTGGGTGATGGTTAGTGTCTCGCAGCAGGAGACCATCCCGGCCACCCCCATACAGAAGGTTGCCCCTACTTTGGCTGTCTCTCCAGTGCGTGCTAAACCTGCCCCACAACCATCACGATCCTCCTCCTCTGCTGGTGCCAGGGAAACTCCAGCCCCAGCATCAGTTAAGCTTCGTGCTCCACTCCCAGCCACAGCTCAAGCCCCGGCCACAACTAGAGATCTAGTCGGGAGCCATAGCCCTTCCAAACGCAAGAAGAAATTTGAGCTCAAATCACTTGTCAAGGCAAAAGATAACTTGAAGATAAATACAGTGGGTGTTGTGGTGAAGGTGGTGAAAGAGGGCCACTTGGCAAAGAATGGGGTCGTCTTTGACATCTTCATGGTGACAGCCCAGGAAATGACACTCCCCACATCCCCACAAACACACATGAATGTGAAAGTGTTCCACAATGATGGGGGTCGCTGGCCTGAAGGACTCAAGCTGCAGTGTGGGCAGGTGTTGATGCTCCAAGACTTGCATGTAAGTGTACTGGAAATATAGGTTCTGAATGATGTGGTGTGGCAAAAACAAAACAGGTGTTGGTGCTTTAGGTCATAAGAATGAGTGATTATTTTAACATGTCATTGTGGAGAGCTTCCATGAGATTAGGAAATGCATGCAACTTATCTTGATGTCATTAAGTACTGGGAGCCACTCAGGGGTCTGCATATCTTTTGATCTTTAGGCTATTGATGAATGTTTCTCTGGGGTAATTGTGGTTCCTGTAAGTGTAGGGAGGGGTTGGTAGAGTAGTTATATTCACTTCTACTTTACCCTCATTACTTTTAGTTGATGGCTTCTATTTCTCAAGTCTGGGCCTCATCCATGCTGTGCCCTGCTTCATCCACAAAAATTACAAAAGTTGTTTTCTGTAATCAAGGTCATACTTGAAAGTAGCCAGTAATTATTAGTTTTACATGCATTACTTTAATGACATTGCATTTTGATTAATAATACACACTGCTGCTCTAATAGACCATGTTGGCTACCATTTCGCATCTTTGCTACTTGAGGCCCCTTGTGTGCGGCTGTGTGGTAAGGGCGACCACTTGTAAAGAAACAGTAGCCATGCACATGGAAGCCATGGATCATATTAAACAGCTATTTAGTACTTTAACCACCAACAAAGTGTTTGCCACATATGAACTTTTTTTTGGTTTGTTTAAGTGTTGGAGCCTCTTTTTGGTTTCTCAGACCACACAGCCTGGCTCATCGGTTGTGCTTATCTGGGAGTTGATGTTTGTGAGGGGTATGAAGAAAACAGAGTTCTTGATTTTCAGCACTTAAATCAGCTTGCCCAGTCTAAATATATACACCTTTGTACTGACATTGTCATGAAACAAACTTCAAAACTTGTCAACAAATCTTTGTTTACTATAGTTGGTTCACCCAAGTCTGAGGTGTGTATTATCTTGTGCTGGCAACTTGCTGTCCCATGGTGTATCCAATTGCGTGAATAATGTATAATAGCCTATGCATAGGAAGCAATCTTCAGAATCAATGATATGCATGAAATAATAACAAATATCATTACGGTAATTACAGTATCCTCCCAAGTTTCGTGCTTGCTTTGTTCCGAGGGTATAGCGCTAAACTCGAGGATCACGAAACTTGGGGTATTGAAAACTGAAAAAGTGCTTATTTGTTCCGACCTGTGGAGAAGCTGAATTTTCTTCTACTTTACTCCCTTGTTATCTCAAAATATGTAGCTTGGAAAAAGGAAGAAAATGAGAAGAGGGAACGGGTTGTTTTGAAGCTACACTCGGCCCTCGATTTAACGGATTAACCCATTGGATGCGGATTTCCTACAAGAAGACATCACCAAGCTACAGGAGTGGAACAAAAAGTGGCTGCTCCAATTTAGTGAAGAAAAATGTGAGGTCATGCATCTTGGGAGGGGAAATCCAGCACACCAATACCACATGGGAAACACTCCACTACCCACCACAGAGGCACAGAAAGACCTGGGAGCATATGTTACTAGGCTACCAGTGAAGGCGAAATCCATGCCAATCGCAGCGGATGGGTGAAAATGGGGGAAGGATGGTCTGTTGCTTGAAAAAGCCCGTTGCTTGAAAATACGTTTTTGACGTTTCTAAAGCCGGTGTCACACCAGACAAATCTACCCAGGCTCCCTTCTAGCTCGGAACAATTTTTTTTTTTTATGATCCGGGCGGCCAGGCGTGTGTGTGCGAGCGGCCCCAGCCACGCACCGGACTTGAGCAGCTGACAGGCTGCTGCTGATGGTGGTGGTAATGATGGGTGTCGGCGGCATGGCCTCCGCATTGGTGCCGCCCGGACGGTGCTTTTTTTTTTTTTTTTTTTTCATCAAAGGAGGCAGCTCAAGGGCACAAAAAAAGGAAACTAATAAAAAAAGCCCGCTACTTGCTGCTCCTAAAAAAAAGAATCAAAAGAGGTGGCCGAAAGAGAGGTCAATTTCGGGAGGAGAGGTGTCCTGATACCCTCCTCTTGAAAGAGTTCAAGTTGTAGGCAGGAGGAAATACATATGAAGGAAGATTGTTCCAAAGTTTACCAGCGTGAGGGATGAAAGAGTGAAGATGCTGGTTAACTCTTGCATAAGGGGTTTGGACAGTATAGGGATGAGCATGAGTAGAAAGTCGTGTGCAGCGGGGCCACGGGAGGGGGGGAGGCATGCAGTTAGTAAGTTCAGAAGAGCAGTCAGCATGAAAATAGCGATAGAAGATAGAAAGAGAGGCAACATCGCGATGGAATTTAAGAGGTAGAAGACTACAGGTAACTCTCAATTTATGCGAGTATTGTGTCCTTGAAGAGGTCGCGTAAATCAAAAACAATGTAAATCAAACAAGAGGTAGGTTTCTATCGAAAAATAAATATTCACTTCATTCAGTGGAGAGAGAGAGAGAGAGAGAGAATATCCATATCACCGAGATATCCACTCAGGCACTCAGTCTCAACCTCACTTGTGTGAGGAAGAAATGAGGGACACCATGAGCGACTGGCTAGTATTGGTACTGGTACCGAGCAGTCTGGTACTAGTACTGTACCTTATAGCTGTACCGTTAGTACCGGTACTGGTACCGGTACTTGCCCATCCCTATTGTTGAGTAGCGTGGCAGCGTGGGTACTGTATTTTTGTTCAAGTGGCGTGCGGGAAGAACTGAGCTCAGCTGTGTTCTTCCAAGTGAGTCCAGATGCGTGAGACATCTGGTGGCCACTCCATAAAATATCGCGTATAAGTGAAAAAAATGTGTAAATTAAACATTTATTTGGATTTGGGACTCCGCGTTATTTTAAAAACGCGTAAACCAAACTCACGTAAATCGAGAGTTACCTGTATCAGTATGAGGAGGAGAGCTGATGAGACGAAGAGCCTTAGATTCCACTCTGTCCAGAAGAGCTGTGTGAGTGGAGCCCCCTCACACATGAGATGCATACTCTATACGAGGGCGGACAAGGACCCTGTATATGGATAGCAACTGTGCAGGGGAGAAGAACTGGTGAGACGATACAGAACGCTTGAACTCGAAGAAGCTGATTTAGCAAGAGGGGAGATATGAAGTTTCCAGTTGAGATTTTGAGTTAAGGATAGACCGAGGATATTTAGTGTTGAAGAAGGTGACAGCTGAGTGTTGTCAAAGAATAGGGGATAGGTGTCTGGAAGATTGTGTTGAGTTGATAGGTTAAGGTGACCCGATTTCTGAGACAAAATCCGGGGACATTTTTGGTTCAGAGGCGTAAAAACCTCCAAAACATGTAGTGTTTTTGTCATTGAAAAACTAAAATTGGAACACTGCCCTTACCATTCATGAAGCAGCATTCAAAAGTTTTTCTCACCCTATTTATCCTAATTTGCAAAGGAATTGAATAAAAATTCAACTGATTAACAATGCATTTTTTTCTCTGATCAAAGTAGCTGAGATCAAGAACAGCCATAAAATCAGCTGTAAAAAACAGGTATCAGCCAGACACTTCACCCAAACTAAGGCCTCCTCCTTATTCCTGGCATTCTAAAATAGTAAAAATAAGAGGTCATAATGATCATAATCAATAGGGACAGTGTTTGGATTTGAAATATTGAATGTATTCTGATTTCTGACTGGATGGCGGAGAGTGGTGGTGGCTGGTTGCTGGCAGGAAGGCAGGAGGGGACGCGAGTGACGATGGTTTGGTGGGAAATTTGGTTTTATGTTCTTGGAAGGCAATCTCGCAAATTATGCCGAGCAAAGCTGTATCATTTCCTTAGTTATATACACTGTACACTGTACAGTGTGAGTAGTACGGTGCGCAACTATACGTATAGTTTGGTCAACATTTTTTTTTTCATTTTTTTCCGGGGACAGGTCAATGAAAACGGGGACTGTCCCCGGAAACCAGGGACGTCTGGTCACCCTATGATAAGTGGAGAAATTGAGTTTTTGAGGCATTGAAGGACACACGGTTCCTTCTACCCCAGTCGGAAATGATAGCAAGGTCTGAGGTTAAGCGTTCTGCAGCCTCCAGTCTGGAGCGTGTACTTCCTTTTGGGGTGGCCTTCTATTGAAAGAAGTTGAATGATGCAGTGTGGAGTCATCGGCATATGAGTGGACAGGACAGTTTGTTATGGAAAGAAAATCATTGATGAATAACAGGAAGAGAGTGGGTGATAGGACAGAGCCCTGTGGAACACCACTGTTGATAGGTTTAGGGGAAGAACAGTGACCGTCTACCACCGCAGAGATAGAATGGCCGGAAAGGAAACTGGAGGTAAAGGATCAGAGAGAGGGATAGAATCTGAAAGAGGGCAGTTTAGAAAGCAAAGACTTGTGCCAGACTCTATTGGGGCCCATGTGTGTTTATTGTGGGCCCGGGCTCCTCAATTTGCTGATTTTTGTTTTCCACATGTTGCGCGGGACTTCTTTTTTTTCTTTCATCTTTTCTTTTTCAAAAAGAAGAGATGGAAGAAAGGAAAGGGGTCCTGTGCAACATGTGGAATGGGAATTGGCAAATTGAGAAGCCCAAACCCATAAAAAACACAGCCACACACACGCCCCGATGGGGACGCCGTTCGGGTACCGCTGATGCAGGGGCTTGCTGCCAACGCTCATCATCGCCATCACCGTCATCAGCCGCCCGTCAGCTGTTCGGGGCTGTGCCTGGCGCATGGCTGGGGCTGTCTGCACACGTGCGCTTGGCCGCCTGGATGGGTGGCCAAGCGCAAGATGTTGACGGTTTTCAATTTTCCCCATAAAGGCGGACACACGCTATACAATGCTTTCTGTCCGGCAGCTGAAAAGTGGGCGGAGCTAGAGGCCATGAGGCAGTGTGTGTGTGTGTGTAATATGTGCGGCACAGCCTCACGACATGACCTGATGGCCTTCTGTTTAGGGTTTTGATGTTTCTAAATCCGGTGTCACACCGGACAAATCTACCCAGCAACGAACAGAATGTCTGTTGCTGGGTATTTGTCCATTGAGATTTTGTGGTCCATTAAATCCAAAATCCGTTAAATTGAGGGTTGAGTGTACAGCTGAAGGCATCTGCCCTACGATTGGCTGACAGTTCTGAAAACATGCTGTTAATGCGCTGTGAGTCCGATGATGTCATCGACGGTGCTCACTAAATCAGTGGCCTTTCTGCCTTATGTCAGTATCACACTGGCCATTTTCCTCCAGCTGTAGGGGCTACGGGTAATGTCCATACACCCAACCGGGAGCAAGTTGTTGGTTACCCGTAAGCTAATGTCACACTGGGCCTTCTTCCTTCATCCACGTTTGCTGTGGGGGAAATCTGCAACTTCAACTTCTCCGGGGGATGGATTCACAAAGCGTTTAGTTTTTTGGCCTCAACAACAAGGTGTGATTTACAAAGCTACTACAGCAACTACAAATTATTAATCGTCTTAACGCATGCGTGCACAAAAAATTGATAGTGTCACGAGCCGCGCTAGCTACCACATGTTGTCCACTACACTACTGCACATATTCACAAAGCTCTTTCATCGCACTGTGTGACACTAAATTTGTTGTTCCATAACTACTACCTCGCAGGTGTAGTAAGCACTCACAGTATTATCATATCTACATATAAAGGCTTCTAAATTGTGTTTCTCAATTTGAAATATAATTTTGCAAGTAAGAGAATCCAATTTCTTTATAAAATGATGAAATATACACTCTTTGAGAAGCATGAGAAGTGTGCTCAGTATGATACGTTTTCCCAGCAACACTGACACCCGGGACTGCCAGTCCTCCCTCCTCCTCCCTTCTATCCTTCCTTCCTTCCTCTTTATTCATCTTCCTACCTCCTCCTCATCCATCCATCTCTAGATTTTGTCCCTCCGTGGAGGGACCATGGGCCATGTCCCATGAAGAGGGAGCTGACAGATTAACTACTGCTTGTCGCCGACCAAAAGTCGGCTCTGTCAATGAGGATTGGCCTGTCGATCTCTACCTTCCTATACCATCTGTTTTTCCTATCTTCCCTCCTTAATATTTAAAGCGTTCAGCAGATATAGCAAGACAGTCTTAACTTTCCCACGTTCCTTCCCTCCGTCCTTCGTTCCTGTCTGGATCTGCCACGCATTTTTCTTTCTTCTCTTCCTGCCTCAATTTCCTTGTCTTCTTTTCTTCCCCTTTAGTATATTCGTAGATATCAAGAAGTGGAAAAGCAGCGTTACCTTGTCATAAATGTGAAGTAGACAATGAAATAAGTTCTTATACCACCATTTAGCACAGTATACCTTAAAAAATTTAAAACTTAATTCTAACATAAATGCCTTAATCACTGTCGGGGGATGCATGGTAACAGCTGTTTATCAAGTCTTTGTTTACATTCGCTTCTGAGCATGCGTAGTTCACGGAAGGACAGCTAGGAACACAACACTGGTGTGGCATCAAGTCTTGTACCCTTGTTTTAGTTTGTCCGATCTTGATCTGCGCATGCGTGGGCTTTGTTTACATACACAGGGTGGATGAATTTCGGCACTACTGTGTCTATTGTCGACTGCTCGTCATACAAGGGGTTCAGGTTATTTCATTTATCACATACTGACATTGTCCCACCCAAGTTTTTTTTTTAAGTAAATGATGACGTATGTTTTGAATTTGAAAAATGCTTGAAATATGAAAGTTTGTCAGTAAATGTGATAAGTGAGATAACATGCACCCCTAGTATGTTCGTAAATGTGATAAATGAGATAACCTGCACCCCTTGTATGACAAGCAGTCGACAATAGACAAGGCACTGTGCTGAAATCCATCCACCCTGTATATGTAAACAAAGGTCGTGCATGCGGAGATCAGGATTGGACAGAATAAAACATGGGTACGAGACTCAATGCCACACCGGGAGTCCTGCAGTTTTCATAGACTGAAGAAAAAGGTTTTTGAACTTTGGTTCCATAGCTCGGGGTGTTATCTTATCAATTAAATAGTAAATAAAGCATCTCTGCAAGTCCACTTTACGTGTCTCTTGGTGGCCCATCTTTCACTGCTCACTCCTCAGCCACTGTCAAGTCGTCGTCTGTTTGTTTACATAGAGCTGCGATGTTATTTGTACTCACCACCATTTTCCATCCGTATGGACAACTGACAACATGCTCCCAATTGGGCGTACGCATAGCTGGGCACGATAACAGATAACCTCATTCCCGATACCCGATAACTGATAATGGAAAACCTTATCGGTGATAACCGATATTCGTTAACTGGAGACACAAATTTAGGCGATAACCGATACTCGATACCCGATATAAATCCACAGTTTCGATACTAGCTAGCGATAAATCCGATAGGCGAAAACGATACTATATTGATATTTCAAATAAAAAAAAAACATAAATGAATTCAAATTTTCATTATCTATAATTTTCAAAACGTACAAAACCTGAAAAACACGTTGACTCGTACATATGGACGGTAATACTAGAATCACCTGAACTGGTGTTGTGTTATTTGGCGTTCCCACCGTCAAAAGCTGGAGCTTTTGTTTACAAACACTGGTCTCTCGTGAACTGGCCCATCTCTACTTATTCAGTTATTCTTACTTATCACCATTAACACTTTAACAGTCACTTCAGTAAAGAAGCACTGAAACACTGGAAACTGGAACACTGACGCTCACTCCGTCACTCAAGTCACTGAAAGGCCACGCGCCACGCCGCCATGTGAAAACACAAGCTGCTGGTTTCTGTTTGCGCTCTTTACAACGGGATCACAGATTTCAGGCAGTGAATAATCATTTTTTGGACAAAGTTAAATGATTTTTCTCTCTGATATAGTGATTTTTAAGTCTAAAAAAAAAAAACCAACTAGTATTTTAATGTTGTGATCTAAGAATGAAATATCTTCACCGAACACATTTCATACCCCGGATTTTTTCATACAACACCGGGTGCCCGAGCTACGCATGCACAGTAGGGAGGAGACAACATTGTTTTTCTGAGAGGCGGAAAAAAGTAGTGATTAGCGCTAGTTTGGTTACAAAAGTAACGAAGATACCGATATTTATATAAATAAGTAGCGGATGGCTGATAACCCGATTTTGTTATCAGCGATAAAGCATCGCGATAACTTATCGCGATAACGCTCAGCTATGGGCGTACGGGCAATTGCCTGCGGTTGCCAGTAACCCCAACAGTTGGAGGAAAATGGCCAGTGTGACACCGCCTTTTAGGGCAGCATGTGTGACTCCGATAGTAGGTAGATGTGACCCGTACATGTCAAACCAGTGCGGAACTTGGGGCAATAATGCGTGAAAGTCTGGATGGTAAGAATTTAGGACTAAGCACAAAACTCGAGGATCACAAAACTCGAGGATCACAAAACTTGGATAGCGCGAAACTCGGGAGGGTACTGTAGAGTCGAGTTTTAGTTAAAAATTCTTTGTACTGTTGCAAACAGCTATTATGTTAATATAAAGCCTGCTAATTTTCTTGGTGGCAGACAGCTCCAAAACTGTTTAATAGTTGTAATAAGTGATCTTGTAAATTAGTAAAACAGCTGTTTACGACATCATTGATAATTTTAAACTCAAAATCGACTCTAATTGATGGTATTTATAATTGTTGCCTGCATATTATTGATCCTGACAACTGTTTCCTATGCATATACTGTAATACATTATCCACAAAATCTGACACACCATGGGACAGCAAGTTGCCAGGGCATGATAATACACACTTCAGATTTGGGTGAACCAACTATAACTATTCTATAGTGTGTGGGTGGTGCCTACATTAGCAAAATGTTTGTAAAGCACTTATTTTAAGTCCAGACATCAAAATAACCCCACCATAAAAAATAATAGCCATATAGCATCATGATGGACCCTCCAAGTGAGCAGCTTCCAGTTGCTGGGTTGCAGGTGATAGATCCACCCATTGACAAAAGCCCACCCCTCTTGACAAAGTCAGAGAAGCTGTGGTAAAGTGGCACCTGGCATCTGTAACATCAGTGCAGAGCTGCTCAGAGCTGGATCCACCATGATCCATGAGTTGCATGTGATCTTGACCACTCTGTGGCAATCTGGTACCAATACTTCTGACTGGAAGAGGAGGTTGGTCATTCCTATCTGGAAAGGGAAAGGGAACCGTCAGGACTGTAACAACTACCCTGGTACTATGCAGCTCAGTGTGGCAGGCAAGGTGTTTGCCCATCTATTGCTGATGCAAATTTGCAGCCATCTGCTGAAGCTGCAGAGACCTGACCAATCTGGGTTCACACCTGCTAAGTCAATAACTGACTATATCCTAGCGCTTTGCGTACTGGTGGAGCACTGCCATGAGTTTTGACAAAGGGATGCTTGCAGCCAATGTCATTCTCAAGAAGGTGTTTGACTTAGTGCATCATGAGGCACTCTGGGATCTCCTGCGACTGTGGGACTCCTGCAAGACCTATTGGTTTGCTGACTGGCCTGTATTCTGGGACTGCGAGTGTTGTGTGTGAGAGGGGCTTGTCCAGCTTCTTTCCTGTGAATGCAGGAGTGTGGTAGGGCTGTGTCCTTACCCCATTGCTATTTAATACTTTTTCTTTTTTTTTGGTCTGTCTGTAGTATTGGTAGGTGTTCTTGAGTGGCCTCATGGATGGTCCCAGCCTGTTAGTGGTGCTGGCTAATTTTATTTATAGTGGCTGCCATGATGAACGACTCTTGCTTGGCCCATGCTGTCCCCCAGTGTTCATCTTGACCGAAGTCACTGAAGTTAAGGTTGATTGAAGATCCGGACAGCATGTGGGTAATCTTGTGCCACCTGACGATGACTTGAAAAATCATTGTTTTAGTGGGGACTTGAATCTAGTCCGCGGAAGGTCCTCAGGCTCACCACACCTGCACGCCAACCACTCAGTCACCGCCTCCCAATGGACTGGGTACTAGACAGAGCTGTGGACCAGTCATTGTGGAGTATTTGTTGGCAATACCAGGGTCACTGACCTTGTTTTTGCTGATGATGCCATAATCTTTGCAGAGTCATTGGAGGTTCTGGTGATTGCTCTCAAGGCACTTCATGAAGAGGCAAAGTCTTTGGGACCAGGTCCCTTGGGTCAAGGCCAAGGTGCAGGTGTTTCAAGGCTTGCTAGATGAAACAGTATGGTCTGTTCATGCATATGGTGAGGACATTGACGTCTTTCAAAATTTCACATACCTTGGTAGTGTAGTTCAGAACAGTGGCGAGTCACATCATGAAGTCTTACAATAGATTGGCTTTGCCTACGGTGTTATAGACGCACTCAGCATCAGTTTATGGCGCTGTTGATACCTGTGTAGAAGGACAAAGATCTGGATCTTCAAGTCCCTTGTGTTCAGTGGTGGGATTCAATTTTTGTAAGAACAGGTTCTCCCACTCCAGGACTCGCTAGCAACAGGTTCTTATAACTTATAAATAAAAGGTGTTCATGGGTGAAAAATTGAGAACCCCTGATTTAAGCTAACAGTAACAACCGTTTCTCGGGATTAAAGAAATTCTAAGAACGGGTTCTAGCGAACCGGTCGAACAGCTGAATCCCATCACTGCTTGTGTTCCCTGTCTTATTCAATGGCTGTGAGACATGGACACTGAATAGGAACTTGGAGAGGCAGATTGATGGTTTTGGTAATAAGCGTCTATGCAGAATCATGACTTAGTGTCAAATCGACGACGACTACATGAGATTTATTCAGTGACCAAGCACCACCCTTTTGGGCCCCAGTACTTTTGGGAATCCCCCCCCTTTTTCCAAACATCATTCCTCTGGAAAGCCCTATTCCTCCAACTCCTCATGCAGTTAACAAGGCTTGTCTGGAAACTATATAGTATAGTAATAAAAAAATAAGCAATACTTTTACAAACCAAGCAAGTGAACAGTCATGCCGTGATGCCTCGTGGAGACAGACACACACAGCAGGTCACACCAGCTGATCAGCTGACAGACTTGGCCTTAGTAGCTCTGATATTCGAATGTGAATCTATATCAAACTTTCTGCAATCAAGCTGATAATTCTGTTCACTTTGTTAAACCGTGAAACTTACAAAATCCATAATAATTATTATGTAAGAATAATACCTTGTCAATAATTAGTAAGTGTTGCAATGAGCGAAAAACATATTTACACGTGACACTGCACTAGGAGATTTAAATGTTCACCACCAGCTTGGCTTTCATCCTCTTTCACTGGCCAGCCTTGTGAACAAGCCTACAACTTTGCTCTCCTCAACGATCTTCGATCCTTACCTCTAACCCTTCTACTTACCCTGTCAAACTGTTCTCTCTGATGGGCTCCTCCGATCACAACTTTATTTCTGTATCCTGTCCTGTCGCTCCTGCACACCCTCTGGACCCACCGAAGAGGCGATGCTTCTGGCATTTTGCTTCAGCCTGGTGGGACGGCCTGAGGCATAGACTTCACAATCTCTTGACGGGAAACGGGGCGCGGGGCCGATTCGCAGGGGGCCGATTTTCAAAAATTTAAAATTCAAATATTTTCAAAACCAAAGCAGCTAGCGACCTGAAACTAAAACAGGCACCTCCCTTAGGCATATATGAGTCTCCATGAGCAGCGGTATCAAAAAATTCAAAGTCGTTCCCTAATAAAATCCCGATTAATTGTTTTTTATATAAGTATAACAAAACTTAAAAAGGCTATAAAATCCTCAGATTTTACGCTAGATGCACAAACATCACCAAATGCAGAGATAATCACTTATATTTTCAGAATCAATAGCAATATTTAGCATATCTTATAATTTTTTGCCCGAAATAGCTACTTATTTTTTTATTTAGTGCAATTTTTACGTAAGTTTTAACATCTAATAAATCACTTAATTTTCACATTAGAAACTTAATACTTGAGGAAAGCATGAAGAAACATCTTAATTTTACTCAACAAAAGCAAAATATTCATTTTCTATATACAATCACAACTTATTTTGGTTGAATTCGATGTCACTATTGCCGCAGCACGTCTTGCCGGCTATCTGGCCCTCGTCCTGAACAATCACTTTAGCCTTTTGGCCTATGACTTGTGGGCCCCGGTCAGTTTCATGTACTTGTACACGTCCCTGTTCATCGCCGTCTCCTTCCTGCCATACTCGACACTGATCCTCTTCATGCCGGTCTGCTGATTAAAGGCCTTGTTCTTCCTCGCTTCTGAGGTCACGTCCTTGGAGACATTAGCAACGCAACAGGTGCAGCGGGACCTTCGGATGTGCGGCAAGAGGGTGTTGGCCAGGTTGTGCCCCTCCTGGCACCTGTACCCCTGCAAGGTCGGGTCTGAGGCCGCCAGGAACTCCAGGAGGTGCCTGAACCCGTCCCTGTGGCGCATGGCAAGGGAGAGGAACCTCAACCTGCGCTCCTTCTTGTCCTCCCTGCATCAGGGAGTCCCACAGCGACATCCCGAAGGACGCCATGTGTGACATTTGGAGAGATGGCCGCTTCAGGACCGCCCGGCCCGTCTCCAGCTCTCCCTGTCGACCAGCTCGACCAGGGCGTCGAACATCACAGAGGGCGGGTCGCCCCTCGAGCTCCACGGTAATCTTCATCTCCTCCTGCTGGGCAAGCTCCTGCTTGCAGCACTCGGCCACAGAGGAGTTGGCCTGGACCTTCCTGGCCAGGTAGCCGGCGTAGTTGCCGACCGCGGCGAGGAATAACTCGTCCGTCGGCGGGTCCGGCTGGTCGTCGGCCAGCTCCCTGGCAAGCTGGGCCAAGATCACCTCGTCGTCCTCCTTCTCCTCTGCCTTGGCCCGGTCCAGGTCGGCCTGCACGTCCCCGGGGAAGAACCCGACGAGCTTCAGCAAATGCAGGCGCTGGGCCAACCTGTTGCTCACCATGAAGTTCTGCACGCTCGTCCAGTAGTTGGCGCCGCACATGGTGCGGCGCTTGCAGAGAAGTGCTCAGTCGGGTCAGAGTTGGCCTTCCCCATGCACACATACTCGACCCGTAGGACGTAGTGAACAGCCCCTCACACTGCACTGAACACACCACTGCACTGCACACAACACTGAGTCACTGCACTGATGGCGTAGTACTGCTCCTCAACAGTTTACTCCACGGTGTCGAGGAGTCCTCATATATTGTGTCTCCTCCTTCACTTCCACTCGATCCACTGCCTTCTGTGTCTTATTTTATCGTCCTCTGGATCCTTGCAGTTGTGGTGAAGTGTACAGAGACGATGAATAACTGTAGGTCATTTACTTGGAGAGTAAACAGATGAAGGACAGAGATAATCCTTTACATAGGTGAAGTGCCCAGCTGACTGAGTGCGTGCCTAAGGCGAGTGAGTCGACGCGGGAACTGAGCTGAGTTGCCATGTAGGCACTAACTAAACGTACATTTCTTGTTTCCTAATACGTAAAACTGTGGACTTCACTATCCTACAGTTATCATTCATTTTACGTAAAGATTTCAACCTAAACTTACGCAAATTTGCCATTTTTTACATAACGTTTTCAAAGTGCACGCATGGTGCTATTTTATATAAGTTACCTTGAATCCTCGACCAAATCACTCTAGAGACACTCCTGCCTGCTTGTATGCACTAAAACTTGAAGATTTCGTCCTGTTTCCACTTAAATTCGGAGTAAGAACGCAGAGTGTGTTTGAGTTGTCGCAGTGAAAGTCGCCATAACAATCGGCCCCTTACGCGAAGCCAGCGCGCCAAGACTGAAGAGATTTCCCGTCAACTAGTTGTGAAGTCTATGCCTGAGGATGTACTTTTCCGATTTCCCGTGGAATGATTACTGCTTCCAGGATAGAGACCCCTTTGTGTGAGCCCAGTGCATCACAGAGGTGATTGTCTCTGGAATGGAGGCACACATTCCACATACTTTCTATTGTACTCCTCATGCTAAAAAGTCTTGATTTAATCACTTTTGTTCTCATGCTGTCAAAGATAGAGAGGCAGCTCATAAAAGCTTCACACTCCTACTAACCATGATCTTTATATTTCTGCCCGGAATTGTGCCAAATCTATTCTCCGACTTACCAAAAAGTCTTTCATAAATTAGTGCAGTGGCAACAGGGCTGAAAAATTACATAACCCCTCCACCCGGTAGAACAAAACCAAACCTGTTTTAAATGAAGGGTATGGATGTCTTTTAACATATTATGGGGTTTGTACTAAAATAAATTGCGTACAAGGGTATGAATTAACCCTTTGTTTGCGAAAATCTGGGAAATTTTTACAATTCATGTTATATGCGCCTAAGTCAGTTCTGGGTATGAAATTCACAGAAACTCCTCATGTTTTCCTGGTTTTTATTCATGGTACATCTGGACAAATACAGTAATGCTAAAAAAGTACAGATTTGATACCTCAGATTCTCATTTTAACTCCTTATTATCCAAAATTAAGTGTTTTTAAAAGAATATAATTAACTTCCTTTTCTATTTTCTACTGACTGAATGGGCGCACCTTCATGAAATCTGCTCCTAAGAAGGATGTTGATATGCTTTCAAGGAATATTGTATGTTTAGGGAGCTAGAATGACAAAAATCTCTCATATCAAACCTTGATGCTCAAGCAGCCATAAAGGGTCATAATCCATATTTTCGTTACTTTCGGAAAGAGTAGGATAAATATGAGTGTTTACCAGTCTTTAATTTAAGAGTGTTACATTTATGTCTACTTTGTTGTTTTATGACAAATCTTGGAAAAAAAAAATCTGCCCAGACTGGTATTATTTATCGGTGATTTTTTCCATTATAACCTGCTAATCCTAGTCATCTCGCATAAAGTTCCTTTGATTCCTCTCAGTGAATTTCATCCACAGCCAATTGCAAGTAAATAAATATTTAGAACGTTCAGATAACTATAGGATGTACCAATGACTACATTTTGAACTATGGTATATGGCATGTATTCCTGGCCCTTTTAAAAGACTCAAATTTGGTTTAGTCTTCTGCACTATTAACAACTCCTAACTGAACATTCGGACAGTCTTCACAAATACAAAGTTCAATGCATTTCAGCCCTGCATGAACACAAGTGCACCTACTACCATCTTTGCAGTTGCTTTCCTTGCATTGGCAGTACAGATGAGTCAGGTCTCTTACTTCAGCTGGGGCTGAATCCTGAGTGAACAATATAGGGTGTAGCCCAGACGAATCCCTGTACCAGCCAAAATCCTCAGGTTCACCAAGCTGTGGCTTAGGAAGATGACTATTACACCAGATGAGTGACTGGTACATGGCCCGTAAAGCATGCTGCTTAAAAGCATCATCAGTGGGGGGCAACTGGTTGGCTGGTTTATCAGTAGTTGTAGCAAGTTTGTAGCGAAGTTCATTAAGGGTCTTGCACTTTCCGGCTTTCTTGCCATACATGAGCAAGACAAATTCTGTAGCTGCAGCTAACCAACTCTCTGCAGGACTTTTGTAAAGCTTTGAACAGACTGACTCCGGCATATTCTGAAGAATGGTACATGCAGTTTTCTTTCCGATGCCAAAAATTGCGTTTGTAGAGTCACATCCTGTAATGGCGTGAACAGATGGGAGACTCTGACATGTGGCTTTACCCAACTCTGATGCCAGAGAGTGAACAGGGATAAACCGCTCTCTAGTAACATATTTGCCGGCATGGCCAGCATGCATGAAAACTTCATCAGTCAGCAACCCTAGGCTCATATAATAGAGCAGGATCACTAGAACAGACAAGTCAGTTGTCATTGCTGGGGGTTTTCGAGATGGGGAAACTGTGGTCAGAGTCTCATGTCAGGGTATAAAAGAGCTAGCAGAACAGTTCAGTGACCAAGAAGAAGCAGATACTAGGATGGTATTGCACGCAGTGGGCGTGAAGTCACAGTATCTGCGTACTATTGTACGGTGTGATGACACTGACGTTCTAGTGATCCTGCTCTATTATATGAGCCTAGGGTTGCTGACTGATGAAGTTTTCATGCATGCTGGCCATGCCGGCAAATATGTTACTAGAGAGCGGTTTATCCCTGTTCACTCTCTGGCATCCTCTCATTAACCCTGACAGCAATTCTGCCATCTCATCTAACTCTTCTCTCAAACTTTCAGTATAAACTCCACTCGGGACGATTCTGGGCAAATTTCTCCTACTCATCCCCCCTCTGAATCCTTTATGCCTGTTATTAAGATTTTTAAGAACGATGTTTCCTATGCCCTCTCTGGCCTCAACTCTCAGAAGGCTTATGGACCTGATGGAGTGCATCCTATTGTTCTTAAAAACTGTGCCTCCGTGCAGACACCCTGCCTGGTCAAACTCTTTCGTCTCTGCTTATCAACATCTACTTTTCCTTCCTGCTGGAAGTACGCCTTCATACAGCCTGTGCCTAAGAAGGGTGACCGTTCCAATCCCTCAAACTACTGCCCTATAGCTTTACTTTCCTGTCTGTCTAAAGCTTTTGAATCATTGCTTAACCAGAAGATTCAAAAGCATCTTTCCACTTCTGCCCTTCTATCTGATCGCCAGTATGGGTTCTGCAAGGGGCGTTCTACTAGTGATCTTCTTGCTCTCTTAATCGACTCTTGGTCATCCTGTCAGCTGTTTCAGTGAAACTTTCCCAGTTGCGCTAGACATACTGAAAACTTTTGATAGAGTCTGGCACAACTTTTCTAAACCACTGTGGTAGACAGTCACTGTTCTTCCCCTAAACCTTCCAACAGTGGTGTTCCACAGGGCTCTGTCCTATCACCCACTCTCTTTCTGTTATTCATCATTGATCTTTCCATAACAAACTGTCCTATCCATTCATATGCTGACGACTCCACTTTGCATTATTCAACTTCTTTCAACAGAAGAAGACCCTCTCAACAGGAATTACAAGACTCCAGACTAGAGTCTGCAGAACGCTTAACCTCAGACCTTGCTATCATTTCCGATTGGGGTAAAAGGAACCTTGTGTTATTCAATGCCTCAAAAACCCAATTTCTCCATCTATCAACTCGACATAATCTTCCAAACACCTATCCCCTATTCTTCGATAACACTCAGCTATCACCATCTTCAACACTAAACATCCTCGGTCTGTCCTTAACTCAAAATCTCAACTGGAAACTTCACATCTCCGCTCTCACTAAATCAGCTTCCTCGAAGTTGGGCGTTCTGTATCGTCTCCGCCAGTTCTTCTCCCCCGCACAGATGCTTTCCATTTATAGGGGCCTTGTCTGCCCTCGTATGGAGTATGCATTTTGTGTGGGGGGGCTCCACTCATACTGCTCTCCTGGACAGAGTGGAGTCTAAGGCTCTTCTTCTCATCAGCTCTCCTCCTCTTACTGACAAACTTCTACCTCTTAAATTCCGCCGCCATGTTGTATCTTTTTCTATCATCTATCGATATTTTCATGCTGACTGCTCTTCTGAACTTGCAAACTGAATGCTTCCCCCTCTCCCGCGGCCCCGCTGCACACGACTTTCTACTCATGCTCATCCCTATACTGTCCAAACCCCATATGCATCTCCATTCTTTCATCCCCTTCACTGGTAAACTCTGGAACAGCCTTCCTTCGTCTGTATTTCCTCCTGCCTATGACTTGACCTCTTTCAAGAAGAGTGTATCAAGACTGAAATTGACCTCTCTTTTGGCTACTCTTTACTTTTTATCTTTTTGTTGCCCCTGAGCAACAAAATGGTAAACCTGCAGCCATACTGATGAAACGGGTTCCTGATGGAAATTCTTTGTTTTCATGAAATGTATATGCAATTGAAATAATAATTATTATAATTTCTTAATCTTTGAATATAGCAAGCACTGTACTGATTTTTTTAGTACTACTAGTGCTACTTTTTTTTTCTGTCCCTTCAGTATTTTGACTTTTTCTTTTTTAAACTATCAAATTCAGGTTGCTATCACGGGCCCCCCGGACTGCCGGGCCCCGGGACTGTAGTACCTTTTTCCCCCCCATGTGGGGGCTCTGGATTTATTTGATGTATATTACCTGCATAGTACGTCAACGCCAACTCCGGCAGTATAGGCGTGTGGCACGCTATCAAGAACTCAACGCTGCTCATAAGGTTGTTTCTTTATGAGATAATCTTGAGTGGAGGAGGCCAAGGGGTTCCTCACAGAGTTTGTGGCTTGAGCAAATCGACTGATTTTGCCAAGAGGTAATTAGGATGAGAAGGTGGGATGCATGGAGAATTGCCTTGAGGAACCCCTGGGTTTGGTGTTGTGGGGCGGGTTAGACAACACACTCCTCAGCATATACTCCATTGACTGATTGATTGATTACATCAAATTAGATTACACTAGAGATGATAGAAAGCAAAATGCAGCCCTAAACCCAAATATCTGGGAGACTAAACATCTCATGTTGCTTTATGCCATTCATGAGGTAGATAAAGGCCCACGTACACCTGCCACTCGTGGTCATATATACCATAAATTGACACAGTCTTCAAAATCTCCGAGTAATGGGTCCCGGGCGGAGTGGAAAAATTTGGGTGACTTTTCCGATACCCTACGCCCCTGTCCACCCAAAAGTGAATGGGCACCAGGTATTAATCGGGGGTTGTGTCCCATCTCCTGGGATCTGTTTCCTTCTCCTTTAATTCCTTCCCCTTCTGTCTCTCTCTGGCATGTGACCACAGATGTTGCACCGACTAAATGAAACTTTCCAACTTTTTCCGAGTAATGGGTAATGTAATGTACCCTCCTGAGTTTCGTGCCACCCGAGTTTCGTGATCCTCGAGTTTTGCGCTCAATCTTAAATTCTTACTATCCTGACTTTCGTGCATTATCGCCCCGAGTTTAGTGCTGCTTTGACATTTACGGGTCACGTCTACTTACTGTCGGCATCACGCACGATTCCAAAAGGTGGTGTCACACTGGCCGTTTTCCTCCAACCTGGCAACTGCAGTTGCCCATGCGCCCAACCGGGAGTGAGATGTCGGTTGTCCGTATGGATGGAAAACAGTTGGGGGCACAAGCAACCGCACGGCTGTATGTAAACAAACAGATGATGATAGTGGCTGAGGAGTGAGGAGCAGTGGAAAATGGCCAACCAAGAAACTAGTAAAGTAGACTGGCAGAGCTGCTTTGTTTACTATTTAATCGATACAGGGTGACTGCTTTGTTTGCGTTGTGAATACGGACAACTGACCTCGGCCATGAGTGATGCACACCCGGAAAAGTTGTGGTTGCCCACCCCTATCGTCAGCGCGGTTTGAGGAAAAAGGCCCAGTGTGACACCAGCAGCTTAAAGGCGTTGTCACACAAGCTAGTTTCTCGGGAATTTCCCACCGAAATTATCTCCCAACAATTTTCTGCCTCGAATTTATCCTTAAGTTTGGTCACACAGAGGACTGTTGCATTCTGGGATATATCAGCTGAAAAGCAAAACAGACAATGGATCCAGACATTGCAGAGTTTGCTTTGTGGTGTTTGCTGAAGAAAAAAAATTAAAAGAAAGGATATGTTGGTTCGTGTGTGGTTAGCTCGGAGACAAAGGGAGAGTGTGTTACAGCTTGCTACTGTTAAATGCCATGAGAACTTCGCAGTGAGGACCCAGATGTGATGAGGCTACTCTTGGACAAGACTCAAGTCCAAGACCTGCTCGACCTGGTTACTATAAGCTTATCTAGCTTCGTGGAACTCATTGTGGTCCTGAACTGATCAGCTGATACGCTCTTCTTCTTCTTGTGACCACAACTTACCTACCTCACGAAAATATAATCAACATGCTGGTGACTGAGTTTCTGACTAGAATTTCGATGAGTTTCCCACGAAATGCAGCCGACTTTTAATCTCTGTACAAATTTCTCGAGAAACTAGCGGTTGGATGACCGTGTTCACACGTGCTGGGGCAAGATTCACAGAGATGCATGCTAATGGCCCATGGTAAAAGCTACGAACTAATGATTTAACTATCAACGTTGACTTCAGATTCACAAAGCTTTCGTTTCGTCATAGTTAGAGGCCGCTTATTGGATGAGCTTTCGATGGCATCGGACTTGGCCAATTACAAGCATGTTTTCAGAACTGTCAGCCAATCGTAAGGCAGCCAGCCGCCTTCAGCAGGTTCAAAATGACCCGTTCTCTCATCACATTTTCTTTCTTTTTACACAGTATGTATTTTGAGATAACAAGGAAGCAAAGTGAGAGTAAAAGTATAAACTTCTCCACAGGCCAGAACCAGTAAGCGCATTTCCAGTGTTTTCAGTATCCTGAGTTTAGAATCAGCGAGTTTAGCGCTATACCTGCGGAACGAAGCGAGCGCGAAACTCGGGAGGGTACTGCATATTTTTCCTGACCAGCAGGTAGTGCCATGTCTGGACATTTGATTGAATGATAACCTATATTCCTGAATCCCAAAACAGAAAAAGAACCTTGTGCACCAGGGCTAGTACCTCCTGGACAGTTGGTCGAGTGTGGCACTGCATGTATAGCCAGTGCGGTCCATTACATCATGCTAATGGTCAGCACTTTGTACATTTTCCTTCCTTATCTATTTAAGAACACCAATGCCCAGGTTTGTGTAAGGTAAGTTTAATGAAGTTTCCTCCCCTACATTTCACTGCTCTTTAGCAGTAATAACAGAGATGAACTGATCATATACTACACAGCTTATTGCTCTGTACTCCTCCCTGCAGTGTAAGAAGCATATGGATACCATGGAAGGCATCGTTTACAACACCAAGATGTGCTGTGTGGTGAGCAATGATGAGGAAGAACTCACTTGGTATGAAAACTCCAACTCCAGATGGACACATGAGAACATAGGTAAAACCTTCTTACCTGTTTACCTCTTCTCTCATATTACTGCACTCTAAGAGCTTTTTTTAAATGTTCAGAGAACACATAGTTACATCTCAGTTGAATCATAGACACCAATAAGCAAAATAGGAATAATTATTGTATCTTCAAGAAAGGGGTGGGTTGTGTTGACCACTTTGTTACTCCTGAAAAGTGGTAAGATTTTGTTGCTGGGTATTAAAGTCCATTTAATTCCGTCTGTCCACTCATGAATGTAGACGTGGTACCTGCGTATTGTTAGTTTGTGATTGCGTGAAGATCAACTTTATATTTTCAGTGATTTATTTGAATGTTTGTGTATACAAAAAAAAACTCAACACTCTTAAATGAACTGCAAATTAACAATTTGCACCGATACTCTACCCTACAAGCACACAAAAGAACAGCTTGTATATCAAACAGTATAGTCTGATAATACTTGAATGATTTATAGCCTTTCAAATACCCACATTTCATCTCATTCAGGTACATAAAGTGACATCTGACTCTGCAAATGTTTATACATAAGAAATTTTGATGTGTTGCATGTAAATAACATGGGTAGCCGAATATGCCATACAGCCTACCATCGCATTCAACAGTTATTATATACTATTTCATGTTATTTTGATTATTAATTGCTATTTACATGCAGTAAATTATTAAGAAACCCTTTATTTGCACTTGCAGAGCCAGATGTATTTTAACCCCTTTGCTACGGCCGGGCTGAGAGCATGTCTTGAGGCATATCTGGGAGTGCCGTGAGCACCAGTTTTGAAATGTCATCACTGAATATACCTACTGTATTTGACGGTTTAGAAGACACATTTTTTTCCCCAAAAATGTCCCAGAAAATCACCCTGCATCTTATAAGGTCAAGGTTCAGCTTTGGGTCACTGGCTAGTGAAGTTTTAGTGCTGCAGTGGCACTTAAATTAAACAACAGACATAAACAAGGTGGCGATCGCTTCTAAACCAACAACGGCAACCTTTTTTAAAGTAACAATGTGTAACAGTTGTACTTACTGCTACTTCGTATAACATAACATCAGTCAAGAAAATAATCAAGCGAAGAGCTTAACCCGTAAGGTGTTAGTCACGTCACATGATGTGCTCCTGTTGGGTACCCCGACAGGTTTCTCACATCACATGATGTTTTTCAAATACAGTAGAGCCCCATTTAGCGCGAGAATTAAGTGGATGAACATGGTCGCGCTAACTGAATTCGCGCTAATTGAATAAAGTAACCAATATGAAAAAAATTATTTGGTGCACACGTGGGTCTGACTTTTGGGTTTGATAATTACTCAAAATAATCACTCACATTAAAAAAAACAACCCTACGATTGGCTGAGCTCTGAAAACACGCTTGTGATTCACTGGGAGTCCGATGACGTCATCGCCGGCGCTCACCCAGTCAGCGGCCTCGCTGCCTTAAGGCAGTATCACACTTGGACAACTGACAAATCCAAATCTTCCGGGTGTGCGTCACACACGGCCGAGGTCAGTTGCCTGTATCCACATCCACAACGTAAACAAAGCACTTGCCCTGTACCAACATGGCGTCGTCTGCTAAAGTAAGGGCTCTCGCAGCTTGTGCCGCTCATCATGGCGGCTTGTGCTGCGAATCATGGCGGCTTGTGCTGTGCATCATGGCGGCTTGTGCCGTGCATCATGGCGGCTTGTGCCGCGCACATGGCGGCTTGTGCTGCGCATCACGGCGGCTTGTGCCGCGCACCATGGCGGCTTGTGCTGTGCATCATGGCGGCTTGTGCTGCGCATCATGGTGACTTGTGCCGCGCATCATGGCGGCTTGTGCCGCGCATCATGGCGGCTTGTGCCACACATCATGGCGGCTTGTGCCACACATCATGGCGGCTTGGCGCAATTTTCAAAATTCAGTCGTGGTGGCTGCTCGTGCTAACTGAGGCTTTCGCGCTAATTAATTTTTTTCTTGGTAGATGGTGGCTCGCGCTAATTGCGGTTCGCGCTAATTGATTTCACGCTAAGTGGGGCTCTACTGTATCTTGTTTTTGCTCCACATTCTTGCTTTGTATAGGCATTAACTATTCCTCTGGGAGTGTCTGGCATATCACTCTTGAAGATGCGGGTCCTGGTTATGCTCTCAGAGTCAGCACGTAATGAGTAATCGTGGCGAGTAGACGTCACACCTCCATGAATGTAGAGCAGATGTGAGCTTTACTTTTCAGTGAGGATGATGGAACATTGTTGATTATTCTGGTAGCTATGATAGTGATGATCCTCTAGATGATAGTAATAAAGATAAAGATTATGTGTATAGTGGAGTGGGTGATGCTGAAAGCAAGGAAGTGATGAAGAGTTAGTGGTTGCTGGGACTAGCCTACTGCCGACACCATGCACCTCAGCTGGTGCTGCCTCATTTGTTCCATCGCCCACTGCTGGTTACATGCTCCCAGGAATCGCTCAAAGAGGAGAAGGACAGATACGCGCCGTCAGTAGCAGCACCGAGACACTCGATCATACCACTGCCAAGAATGTGGTGTTCCACTCTGCGTGGAACCATGTTTTGAAGAGTATCACACTCCAGCAAACTTTTGAAGTGTCATGGCTTGGAAAATGTAAATAGCATTAGTGTAAAGAAAGAGATGTGTAAGAAGTACCCTAAATATAAACACGTCATGTTCTGGGTGGCTGATGCTTTGCCAAAAGGTAGAAAAAGGATTTTCTTAGTTCAAACATTTCATATTATGTGAAGAATTAGTTTATTTAGTTAATTTATATTTTATTACGTAAGGAAATAATCATTATGTGCTAAAAGTGTTGCTGGAAGAATAAGGGTAGAAAGTGCATCAGCAGCGCGGGGAGTACATCTGGCAACAGCGGGGGAATCCCCCACGTGACTCACCGGCGTGGGGATGGTGAACTGCGCCTTTCAAATGTTTTCATTGTTTTACGGAGATGGTTTTGGATTGTTTGGGATAGGAAAAAAAATTGTAGCATGTGGGGGTACATATTATGTAATATAATGAAACACTGTAATGGGTTAAGCATGCTTGTACCTAAACAAACCCAGTGGACGGTTTTACACCAAACCTGACCACGTGTTTTAAAAGTGTACAAAATATTGCAACTAAAAATGCAATATAGAACACAAATCAATTTTATTTTCACACTTCCTTATATATGAAAAATGTACTAAAATATTACAACAAATAGAATTACAATGTAGAATACATAATATTAGAAAAATATGATGTACAAACTTTATACCCATTACCACTCCGGCTGTCTTCGCCATGTTTGTTTACGTCTTAAAGCAGTACTTTTGAGTCTCTAAGAAGGACCAGTTCTGGGAAGTCCCAGCAATTATTTAGGGTTTCAAATGTAAAATATTGAGATTTGATAAGGATCTGAATACATATGAAACTTTATAAATGACCTGATAGTGGGGAGGGCTATGAATGTCAGGCGATAAATCTTCAACTGGCACTCGTAGTTTAAACCTGTTTATTATGCATTTTTTTAAATGCTTGCCCAAATTGGGGGGTGCATCTTATATGTAGTCAAATACAGTATATTAAAGCCATAAAACTAAACATAATCATCATGTATTATATATCAGCGTAAGGGGAATCAAATGGTGCATAAAGACAAACATAAATTCACTGATACATAAACTTACAAGAAATATGCGATACTGTGATGATCATTTATTCACTGAATTTTACTCCCTTATTTTAGTACTGATGGGTAGATAGGCTTGTGGGGAGAAGTGCAGAAAAGGGAAGAAATTGCAGTGTGGAAAATACCACTTCACACAAACATGAACCAGCAGGGTACATCAGTAAGCTACCTCCCCTGATATAGGCAGCTCACATTCCAATGTAATAATAATGAAAGCTAAGTAAGCTATCGTATCGTACATGCAGGGCCGGCCCAAGCCTCCATGGGGCCCTAAGCGAAATTGTATTTGGGGGCCCCCTAAGTAAATAAACAGGTAGACAATGTTCTTACAATATATTTTTTATTGCTCTTGGGGGCCCCCTTGTGGCCTCGGGGCCCTAAGCCACCGCTTACTTCGCTTATGCGTCGGGCCGGCCCTGCGTACATGACCCATATTCTGAAAGCTCTCGTACAATATCTGGGAAAAAAATTACGTGATTCCAGCAGAACTCATCCAGGACGCAGCATATGCATCCTCAGATATCATATGAGGGTGGCAAGGATGCAGTATACATGTCCTCACCTACATCTGAAAGGAGCTATCAATTAATGAATTTGGAAACCATAGATCGTTGGAGCATGATGTGACCATGTTGTCTGATACAAGCTTGTCTTTTCGTGTGTTTGTATGTTAGATTATCGATGCAAATGACTGAGTTGTTTTTTGTATACATAAACATTCAAATATATTATTGAAAAATAGACTTGAATGTCTATCACAAGTTTATTTTCACGTATTCACGAACTAGAAATGCGCAGGTGCCACATCTATCAAAATTCCCGCTTTGTTGATGGAACAGATGAAATGAAACAGACTATAACATCATTAATTCCTGTGCCTCAAAAGTACATGAAATGTTAATCAAACTCTATGCCCTAAAAAGTTTCTAATAGTCAAGACTTGTACTTGCTCCCTCCCAACCTTTGTTTCATTATAACAATGTATGTTCTCCAAGACTATTCATCCTAAATATTC
Organism: Eriocheir sinensis; assembly: GCF_024679095.1. Classification (NCBI taxonomy): domain Eukaryota; kingdom Metazoa; phylum Arthropoda; class Malacostraca; order Decapoda; family Varunidae; genus Eriocheir; species Eriocheir sinensis. The sequence continues at coordinate 288,515 of NW_026111361.1, read as the reverse complement.
CCAACTACTTCTCTTCATCAGTGGATGCAGAGAGAAAGGCATTAAGGTTGTTTCACTGGTGGAAGGCAGTGGGGGAAAACTTCAACTACGTGAACATGAGTTTCGGCAGTCCTTCTAAGCAAGCTGCCCCACACCCTACCTGTACTCTTGCTCAGACTGGTGGCAAGGGATATTTCAACTTATTCTGCCAGGTGTGTTTTTGTGTGTGTGTGTGTGTGTGTATTTACCTAGTTGTGAAATACAGGAAAAGAGCCGTACTAGGCTCATGCTGTCCCGTCTCCATAAGTGTGTGTGTGTGTGTGTGTGTGTACTTACCTCGTGGTGGTATTCTGGAAAGGAGCTATGCTTGTACTGTTCTATCTCTATTTACTTTAATCCAACTTAGCCTTAAAATCATTAATCGTCTTTGCATGGACGACATCTCTTTCCAGGCCGTTCCAGGCCTCCACCATGCTTTGTGGAAAGCTGTTCTTCTTTGTCTCTTCTACAGGTTTCCTTTTTCATCATCCCCACGACCTCTTAATTCTCTTGTATCCTACATTATTAGATCCTCTTTGTCCACATTTTCCATCCCATTCAGCACCCTATTTACCACAATCAGATCTCCTCTCTCCCTCCTTTTTTTCAGTGTCGGTAGGTTCAAGTGCTTCAATCTCTTCATATGTTAAATCTCTTAGTCCTGGAACCAGCTTTGTTGCTGCCCTCTGAATCCTTTCTACTTTCCTTATTTTTTTTTTTTACTCAGCAGCCATACTATTGCTGCTATTTCAGTTTTGGACGATTACGGTTACAATCAGTGTCTTCCAGAATACTAAATAAAATAAGAAATAACATGTATAATAAGGAGTTTAATATAGGCTGATTTATATAGTGTAATGATTATATAAAAATAGTAACTTTTTTTATGTAGATATCTTAAAATACTTTTAATTCAAGATAGTCTACATATTAAAGTGTTCATATATGAATATTTATGCAGATCTATTAATGTTTGTGGCGTCAATAAGGTTTTTCGTCGCGGCGCGTGAAATGAGGCAGATTCCGCGAATTTTCGTCGCGGCTTCTGGCCAAGCTCGAGGAAAAACTACTGAAGTTAGGAAATCGTGCATGGTGCAAATGAAAGCTCTATTAATACAGATTAATAATAAGAAAAAAAATTTTAAAGCACTAAATAAATAAAAACGTTATAAGCAAAAAAACTAGGACGTGTCCAAATCGTGGTAAAAGGGCCGAAAAACAGGCTATTTTGTGACGGCTCGACAACAAACGTGGAATCGAGCTATCAAAAACTTCCTCCATGCGATCAAACTACATTGCCAATAGGGGCTACATGCCAAATTACAGCCTTCTAGAGGCAATAGCAATGCCACACTAGACAAAAACGTCAAAGTTTCTGGAGTTCGTCGAAATCGCTCACAAAAGGGTTTACGTTTCGAGCTCTAGCGACGAAACTCCTGGGAGTAGGGAAATGTTATGCATCATATTGGAAAGAGCATTGGGTGGGCTAAAGTATTTGTTAAACAAGGTTTTTGAAATTCTCAAATAAATGAGTGGGTCTCAAGGTTGGGAACTCAAAAACAGTTTTTTTAAGAGTCGTTTTTTGCGTATTTATTCGATTATTTACCCTTTCGAGTCGGTTTCTGAGCCCGGTCAATTAAAAAAAAATATAGCCCTTTCATGTTGCCGTCGATCGATACCAAAAACATTTCTGTAGCCCCAGAAATAAGGGAGTTATGGCGATTCACGCCAAAGCGGTTGATTCTCCAAAATTCCCGGCTTAATGACAGGGCTGGGGCAAGTTTCCGGTCCATAGTGTAGGGTTCACTGAGAAAAGTAATAAAAATGAAAATAAAAAAAATGAGAGAGAATACAAAAGGAAATAAGCAAAAAAGAAAAAGAAAAAAAAATGAATGAGACTGATGGGAATGAGGAAGGTGACAGGCTCGGACTTAATTAAAAGGTAGGGCGGAACAGCTGGAATGGAAAAATGGGGTCATGAATACTTTTTTTTTTTTTTTTACATATTTTCATAGGAAAACTATCTAAAAAAACATAGATGACTATGAGAACAATGGGAGCGGCTGGGAAAACGTTTTAAAGGGACGCGGTGCGCAGACATTTACACGCCCGGATGGACTTTAAATCTTATGTACAAGGAGTTTCTGCTGTATTTTCTTCACTTAGGCTTGGTGGGATACGCCGATATGGTACCCACGTGGTAGTGTGGAGGGGAGGGAGGGAGGCAGCAGTGACTCACTCAGCCAAACTGAGCCAGTGACCATTGTGTCGTCGTAGAGAGAGGAGGCTTCTTTGTCTCTACACTCGTTCCTGTTGTGCCTTACTGTTTAGAAGCGCTGAGAACTCTTTCACTACCAGACTTTCAACCATGGGACTGACAAAGAAAGAGAAAGAGCGCATGAAGAAGATGACAGAGGAGAGAAGCAGGAAGAGGAGAGAGAGGAGAGAACAACACGAGGCAGGAGAGGCAGGGCCTGCAGCGAGGCTCAGGGCGGCGCTACGTCATCAACCAGCTGATCCGGCCAGCGCCACACCCCCTCTTCCACCTCTGCCAACCACATCACCCCAACAGACATCAAATCCTGCCTCACGATCAAGTTTTAAACTTGACAATGTGCCTGAAGTGGAGATAAAAGAAACAAGTCACAGAAGATACAGAATTGTAGACCTAGACAATGTGATTGAGTGGGCCACACGTTTTGCCAGGTGTGAGTGTGGAAGAAAATGAATATCAAGGAAGTTCTGGGACTTGGAAATGTGTCACCTTGTGTCTGCAGTGGCTGTGACAAAGAAGGCTAAAAGCGCGAAGAATCATCAACTCATGGGACCCTGTCAGTCACTGAAATACGCAGTTGAGAAAAGAATGCATTTCCTTATTGTAAATACATTATATTGATAACTTTTGACTATTACATATTATATTAGTGTGTAGTATATGTTTGTAGTGCATATATGTAAAAATGAATGTAATCGTGCAGAAACTCCCTCCACAGGCAAAGAATCCTGCACTGCAACAGTTACAACCTGAGAAATTATGCCAGCCTTTAGGTAGAGTCTACATAATGGTAGTGTGGTACATTCATTAATACCTTTCAGCACAACAAACTCCCCAGTGTACAAATCCTCAACAAAAGGAACAATACTCCTTACCACAAAACTGTGCGAGGCACCTGTATCACGCAGGATACTGACAGGGATGGACGGACCGGCCTCAGAGGCTGACACACTACCCTCAAATCGGAATGGTTGGAACAGCTGTTGACACTTATTAGACGTGGTTAAAACAGGATCACTCACATCTGCTGGTTTAAAGACATAATTAATAACAGGTTTTATATCGGACCTACTCTGATCTTTCTTCTCCAACTTAGGACAACGGGCCACAAACTAACCTGGCTTCTTGCAGTAATTGCAAATTTTAGTGTCAAAACTTGCACTGTTCACACTTTTCCCAACATAATCAGTACTCAAAGGCTTACCAACATGTCGAGTTGTGTTCTGGTCAGGATAACTCTTTCTGTTAGCCTTATGAATTAGATTATAGTTTTCAGCTAAGAAAGCTGCTCTATCAAGTGAATCTACCTCTTTTTCACATAAATATACTCTTATATCATATGGCAAGGTGTTCAAGTATTGTTCTAGCACCATAAGCTCACGTAACTGATCAAATGTGGTTACTCCACGAGATGCAATCCACCTATTATGCAATTTCCTCAGCAAATGTGCATACTCAATAAAAGTCTGATTGGGAGTCCTGGCAGAGTTACGAAATTTAGACTGATAAAATTCTGGAGTTAACTGGTAGGTTTGGAGGATAGATTCCTTGACAATACTGTAATCTTTCTGCTGGTCAGTCATCAAGGAGAGATAGGTTGAGAGCCCTTTTCCTTTAAAGGAAGTCTCAGCAATTATGGGCCAATACCCTTTTGGCCATGACAAACTTGTGGCAACATTCTCAAACTGAAGGAAGTATTCCTCAGCATCAAGTTCATCAAATACAGGCACAAACTTACAGCACTTTGTCACATCAAATGCCTGCTCTCCAATAAGGTCCATTTCAGACTTCTTTTCAAGCATGGTCAACTGAAATCTTCTCTCTGTCTTCCAACTTCCGCTGCTCAACCTCTAACTCCAAAGCTCTCAGTGCATTTTCACTGAGACAGGTAGCCCCCTCCTCCTCACACAAATGTAAGGCCTCCTCCTTAATAACACTAGTATTTACCAGCATTTTAATCACAGCGTTCTTAATCTGAATCTTCCTCCAACTTTTCGTAACAGTAATTTCGTAATGCTCTGCCAAAGCAATCCACTCATCCTTCCTTAATGTACCTGCACTCAAAAACTCTAGTGATGGATTATCAATGAACTTTTGTACATTCATCTTAATATTATGCACGTACTCTCTATTGCAATAGATGGCTCCCGGACAGGCCCCCAATTTGTTACACCACCGGCTAGAACTTACTTTAGTTATACAACCGTAGGGGTGTACCAATTACCATACGCCTTAAAGGCAAACTAAAACAAACCGACACTAAAAACACTTGCATTTACTGAGACCAAGCACTTAAAACACAGAATAAAACTATAAAACATACAAGTGGAAACATATGGGTACAGCACCACACACCGGCTATCTGATTTCCAGCTTTCGAGCCATAACTCACTTCTCAAATAAATTCACACCACAATGAACAATTAATACGTCCTCACACAACTAGTGAGCTTATGTTACAAAATAAAAACTAGAACAATACTTATGTATGGCCGACCCACGAAAGACCAACACCTTGCCACCTCCGCTTCCAGAACACAACTAACTAACTCCGGTACCCCAACTACCGATGAAAGCCGTAGGCTGGCGTGGCAGTGGTCTGACGTGGCAGCATTCAACCATCGGTTGAATGCTAACTATTTAATATAATATAAACAACCATTCCCAACCTAGGGTCTTACGGTTATTGCCCACGTACAAAGGCCTGCAAGGCATGAGCCTGATACAGGTGAAACCTAATTAGATAATTATGGTTATTTGCCTCACACTATATTTCTCACCATGTTATACGTATCACCGAATATTCGATTAACATGACTCTCTGGCTGTTTGTTATCTTGCATTATTACTCCCAGATCTCTCTCTTCGTGTACTTTCTTTAATATTTCACCATCTCCCATTTTATATGTCCATTTTGGTCTTCCTTCACTTTTTTCCATTTCCATAACGTGATATTTCTTCACATTGAATTTCATCTCCCATTCCATACTCCATTTCCCGATTTTGTTTAGGTCTTCTTGCAGAATCTCGCAGTCTTTACTGTTTCTTATATGTCTTAGCAGTTTTGCACGTCTGCAAACAGGTTCATACATCTATTTACTCCCTCTGGCATGTCATTAATATATACTAGGAAAAGTATTGGTGTCAATATCGATCCCTGAGGCACTCCGCTCTCTACAGTTCTCCATTCCGATTGTATGTCCTAAACCACTGTTCTCATCTCTCTTCCCCTTAGTGTGTGTGTGTGTGTGTGTGTGTGTGTGTGTGTGTGTGTGTAATTCACCTCTTGGTCTGCTGCGGGTCTCTCTCGTGACAGCCAGCCTTGTGTATGTGTGTGTGTGTGTGTGTGTGCGTGCGTGCGTGCGTGCGTGCGTGCGTGCGTGTGTGTGTGTGTGGGGGGGGGGGGGGGGGAGGCGATGAGACCCAAATAATATATAAACTAGAAATAAATAACCAAACTGGGATGTGTTGCGGGTAAATAACAAATACACAATACATAATACAGGGAAAGATGCTGAGAGGAAAGTATGCACGTGCACTGAGGCAGGAGATGTACGAGGAGAAGAGACGTGTGTAGGTAAGTACGTAAGGGAGATGAGATATAGTGGATTCCTGGGTAGGAAGAAAGAAAGCTAAATAAAAGTAGAGAGGTGAAAAAGACTGATAAGAAGGCAAGTAGAAAGTTAAGCAGGTAGGTATCTATACTACCTAAGTAGGAAGGTAGATAGATAGGTAGACAGTTAAAACGTTTGATATGTAGGTGGGGTGACAGGAAGGTTGAGGGGTAAAAATGTAGGCAGGAGGGAAGATAAGTGGGGAGGAAGGTAGGTAGGTAGGTAGGTAGGTAGGGAAGTAGGAAGGCTGGTGGAGAGGTGGACAGGTGGGAGGGTAGGTATGTAGGAAAATGTACAGAGATAAGTGGATATATAGCAAGGCAGGTAGCTGGGTAGATAAGTAGGTAGGGAAGTAGGAAGGCTGGTGGAGAGGTGGACAGGTGGGAGGGTAGCTATATAGGAAAATGTACAGAGATAAGTGGATATATAGTAAGGCAGGTAGGTAGGTAGGGACGTAGATAGATAGGTAAGTACGTAGGTAGGTAGGTGGGCAGGTAGGTAGAAGGGTGGACACATGTAATGGACAGCAGGGAAAGATTTCAATTCCAACTTTTCGGTTTGGTAAACACAACTTGGATAAGAAATATACGAGAAGGCCGACCATTGCGTAGCCTTTCCTTCCGTACTCTCTCTCTCTCTCTGACCGCCGTAGGGAGAGGTAGTGGTCGCTCCGCGCCGCGCTAGCCGCGGGACATGTGCTCCAAATCCCTCAAACCTCACTACTCAGGGATAACACACTAGAACAACGCGACTACATACGTGTCACTGTTTAATAAGGACGTATACTGCAATACCATCATCTCTAATACCATCATCAGCAAGCAACATGGATTCGTCTACCTCTGCACTCGAGACAACACGTGTGGAAAACAAGAATGAACCTTCCATGGCAAATCCTACCACAGAATACCTTCACAACCTCACCAAAGTGCAACTGCAGAAACACTGCCGCAATATAGGACTAACAAATGTGTGGGCCAACAAAGATCAGCTCGTGGAAATGATAATGGCAAACCACAGCGACGGAGCTCCTTCACCGTGCAGCACATCGACAACCAACAAACGCTGTAGTGTTAACAATCATTCTTGTGAACGCGGAAGTCCAGCATCTCTCAACAGCGAAAGTGAAAGTGAACGTGCTGTGTACCCCCGTAGTGAATCCATCTGTGCAGCATCTCAGAGCAGTGATCGTGACAAAAGTCCTGCATCTCTCAACAGCGAAAGTGAAAGTGAACGTGCTGGGTACCCCCGTAGCGAACCCGTCTGTGCAGCATCTCAGGGCAGTGATCATGACAAAAGTCCTGCATCTCTCAACAACGAAAGTGAAAGTGTAGCATCTCAGGGCAGTGATCATGACAATGTTCTCTCACACGGCAGTAACTCAAACTCAAGTAATGACCCTCAAGAACCTACAGTGAATCACAAGAAACTGGAGTGTGAAATACATAAACTGTACGGAATGCTGCAAAGTATGAACAACGAAATCGAACACTCATACGAGGAAATAAAGAAAATGAACATCTGTGTCCATCATTTGGATGAACGCCTAACTAAACTTGAAAGGATCATAAGTAGAGGAGGTCATAGTGACATTAATACTGAGGTCAGAAATACGGTGAGCCTAACTAGCCTAAACCACCGTATCAGTGATCTGGAGGAAAAAGCGAGTGAAAACACACAAGCAAGTGGTAATACAAGTGATGTGCACCAGACAACACAGCCTAATCATGACTCTCCAGTGGAAAAACATCTAATTCTTGGTGACGTCAATCTCAGCAACATCCAGGTATCCGATTTATCAGACAGCTGGAGTGTGAGAACATTAAGGGAGGCAAACTATGATCTCATGAGCTGCTGGGTGAAAGAAAAACTCTCCTGGTCTCCGGCCACTTGCATAATCTACGATGGCCTTTTTGACATTCTGGAAAGATCCGAGTACACAGTAGCCCTGGATAACCTCGGAGCCTTGATCAGTGAACTAAAAACGAAAAACGAAAACACGGACATCTATGTTAGTCAGCTGGTGCCAAGCCTGCAGAGTGATACATTGCAGGCCAAAATAAATGACTTCAATGAACACCTACAAAAATGGGGTAATGAAAATGAAATACCCATCATAAACCCTGACCCGCTATTCAGGCTGGGGGATGGTAACACTGATGAGGATTGCTACTACGCTTATGGCCAACTGAGATCCATGCTTATCAGACTAGGGCCACAAGACTACTTCGTGCCATGGCTGGCCAGTGTACGCCTCTCCAGGGACACATTAACAAGGAAAATCTCAAAAACATCTCAGTCACACTACCTCCACAAACATCCTAACAAGCAAACACAGAGGACACTGGCCACCCCCCCACCCCACCTCACCAGCACGCCAGGTGGACAGCGACGGATGGAGTAGGGCGGGGCTGCGCACCTTCTCTATTCCTTCTCGCCACCCCCATCCTCACCCTGCTGGGAACCACGGTATGCGGAACATTGACCTTAATCCTCCGCGCCACCCCCACCCCTACCCTCATGGGGGTCACAGGAGGCGGGACAGTGCCTGACAACACCTGGTCCCACACCTGACGATGGGAGGGGCACTAACCCTCACTACCCGACCTCCCACCTCCGTATGACAACTCTCAACAGCATCTCTCCCATGGATGGACTAGAAGCCACCCCACCCCACACCCAGGCTCCACACCGTCACCACCACCGCAACCATGGCCACACCAGAAGAGGAGCGTGCTACAACTGTGGGGAACAAACCACACATAAAACACATGCAGGTTTGACCATAAAATACGGTGCACAACATGTTACCAATTAGGCCACAAAAATAGACTATGTAACTTCTACAGAGGATAGGTCATTGGCGAAGAAGACGTTGCCGTTGAACATTATAGTAAAGCTAAGGACGGTCTCTCCATAGAACACATCAATGCCCAGTCTCTTCTATCTAGCTTCGAGGAAATAAAATTACTATTATATGACCGTGATATTGACATTCTCTGTGTGAGTGAGACTTGGCTTCATCAACAAACACCTGACTCACTAATAATAATACCAGGTAACAGTTTATTTCGACACGATAAGGGCCGCGGAGGTGGAGTGTGTCTTTATGTTAAGGATAATCTAAGCTCCAGATGTTGAACCCTGTACTGGAATCGAAAACATATGGATCACAGTTCAAAGCAGAAAACTACCATCAATCATTGTAGGATGCTTATACAGACATCCCAAGGCCCCCGCTACCTCATATGATTATCTAATGGAAGTCTTCAAGCACGTTAACCTAAGAAAGAAACCCATGTATGTGTTCGGCGATCTTAACGATAACCTTCTAGTTAACAACAGCAACCTGCAGAAAATAATTGAAGCTTGCGGTTTATTCCAAGTAATAAGTAAACCAACACGTGTCACCCCCCAGTCTGCCACACTACTTGATGTCCTAATCACAAACAAAAAAGAAAGTATTGTTACCTCTGATTGCCTTCCCAGTACTATCGCAGATCACGACATGATTATCTCAAAAATCGACATCAGCAAACCCAAACGAACAAAAATAAAGAAAACTTTCAGAAGCATGGCTACATACAATAAAGATAACTTTTGTGAAGCATTGCTAACCAGCTCAGACTGCTTAAATAATATCACGTTAACTGATGACATTGACGAACAGGTGAATATACTCAACACAATGTTCAATTCTTGCCTAGATCAAGTTGCCCCAATGACGACTAAATATATAAATAGACCACCTGCTCCCTGGACTGACAAAGAAGTAAGAGATAACATGAGGTACAGGGATAGCTTACAAGGCCAGCTAAAATTAGATCGACACAACACACAACTTTACAACAAATATAAAGAAGAAAAGAAACGCGTTAAGGATAAGCTCCACAAGGCAAAAAAGACATACTATCATGATAAATTCCGCCAAAGTAAAGGTAACTCGTCACAAATGTGGAGTAATATTAGAGGTATAGTGCCTAACAATAAACCTAATAACAACATCATCACTAACGAAGATATCAATGACAAGGCGGAGGATTTTAACAACTACTTCGCTAACGTAGGAAGAGAAACTTTTGAGAGGTGTAAAAATGACTCTACTAACAATAATACTAACTCAGACAACGTACGAGTAACTCATGACACTATTGATAACTTAGACACAAATAACTTCTTCAGACCTAAACCAGTTGATGTTGAGACTGTAATTCTAACAATATCCAAACTAAAAGACCAAAAGACGCGACCGTGCTACTCCTGTGTTACAAGAACTAAAGTGGATAAAGATGAAAGAAAAAGTGAAATTCGATCAGTGCATAATGGTGTATAAAGTGACCCATAAATATTATCCTGAGTGGCTACTAAACTTACCATATGTAACACAAATTAACGAACTTGTAACGAGACAAAACGGAGACCTATTTATCCCAAGAGTGAGAACAGACAATGGTGCGCGGTCAAAATTAGTAAGTGGACCAAGAGCATGGAACAAGCTCCCCCCTAATATAAAAGAACTCCCGTCACTCACGAGCTTCAAGAAAGCCCTAACTATTCACGCTCTTCAAGGAGGCTTTTGCTAAAGAACGCGTGAAGGACATAATATACGCTTATCTCGTACATATGTATTATATCTAGCAAGTTCCTATATATGATATCCCATGTAAATATTTAGTAATTAAGATAAAAGATTAGTTAAAGAAAGTATTATATATGATAACTATATTACATGTAAAGTATTTAGTAAATAAGAGAAAAGCCATTGTACATTGTACTTTAATGGAATAAAGCATTCTGATTCTGATTCTGATTCTCTCTCTCTCTCTCTCTCTCTCTCTCTCTCTCTCTCTCTCTCTCTCTCTCTCTCTCTCTCTCTCTCTCGTCCATAATTTATTTCCTTATTCTTATTAAGGTGTCTCACGTTCAGAGGACCGTTTTTTTTTGTTGTTGTTATTTCACGTTCGTAATACATTTTCCCATTGTTTACAGCACACTGAGGACCCTGATTTTGATTGTTTTTGTTGTTGTTGTTGTTGCACGTTGATTGTACCTTCCCTATTTTTATACTTTTTGTTTTGCTATTTTCTTATTTTTTATTTTTGTTATTATTTATCTTGTTGTGTTGTTATGTTATTTATTGTTTTTTTTTGTTCTGTTTTGTTTTCTTATTCTATTTGTTATTTCTTGTTTTGTTCTTTTGTTATTTTTTGTTTTCGTTATCTCGCGTGCCTACCTAATACTTCTCCCCATCTTGTTTTACGGAAGAGCGGCTAATCACACTGTTTTATGGAAGCTGATATTTTTTGTTGTTTTCTTTTCCTTCCAAGAAAATCAAAGGGAAGAAAAACCAGCACGCGAGAGACAGCAGAGAGAGGTTAGCCAAAGCGTACAAACTGGGGGTCCGCGTTCCCGAGATACCATAAGAGACGCACGCCCAGGAGAGGTTGAAAGGGCTCGAGGCGTTGATGTATTTCCTAATGTACTTCCGGGAGATCAGTGGGAAGGGAGTGGCAAAGAGTCACCACCCTACACACTCACACTGATGCTGTCTCCCACCCTGCCTATTACAACTCACTATTTGCCTTATCACTCTACATACTCACACTGATGCTGTCTCCCACCCTGCCTATTACAACTCCCTATTTGCCTTATCACTCTACACACTCACACTGATACTGTCTCCCACCCTGCCTATTACAACTCCCTATTTGCCTTATCACTCTACAGTGTAGAATGATAAGGCTGTAGTATTTTCTGGAGCACAACTTTAGCATAGCGATTCCACCACTCATCCCGTCTTTTTTTTTTTTACAGTGAGGAGGCAGCTCAGGGTGGAAATAAATAAAAAAGCCTGCTCACCACTGCTCCTGTACAAGAAAGAGACGAGTGGCCAGAAGACAGGCTGAAAGGAAACAAGTCTTGGCCTACATTTTAGCTCCTTGTTAAGCAAACCCACGTCATGGCCTACATTTTAGATCCTTGTTAAGCAAACCCACGTCATGGCCTACATTTTAGATCCTTGTTAAGCAAACCCACGTCATGGCCTACATTTTAGATCCTTGTTAAGCAAACCCACGTCATGGCCTACATTTTAGCTCCTTGTTAAGCAAACCCACGTCTTGTCCTACATTTTAGCTCCTTGTTAAGCAAACCCACGTCTTGGCCTACATTTTAGATCCTTGTTAAGCAAACCCACGTCTTGGCCTACATTTTAGCTCCTTGTTAAGCAAACCCATGTCTTGGCCTACATTTTAGCTCCTTGTTAAGCAAACCCACGTCTTGGCCTACATTTTAGCTCCTTGTTAAGCAAACCCACGTCATGGCCTACATTTTAGCTCCTTGTTAAGCAAACCCACGTCTTGGCCTACATTTTAGCTCCTTGTTAAGCAAACCCACGTCTTGGCCTACATTTTAGCTCCTTGTTAAGCAAACCCACGTCTTGGCCTACATTTTAGCTCCTTGTTAAGCAAACCCACGTCTTGGCCTACATTTTAGCTCCTTGTTAAGCAAACCCATGTCTTGGCCTACGTTTTAGCTCCTTGTTAAGCATCAGCATAACCTTGTGTCACTCATGTATTTTTTTTTTTTTTTTACAAGATGACGGCTCAAGGGCAACAAAAAGCCCGCTACTCACCGCTCCCACAACAGATAAAAGTAAAGAGTGGCCAAAAGAGAGGTCAGTTTTGAGTGTCTTGCAAACTTCCTTACACACGAGCACAACAAAGGTACAGAACAAGACCGGGTGGAGTACTCACCGGCGCGGCAGCAGAGGCACCAGGAGGGTGTGGGTGTGTGGCCCTGACCACCAACTTGCCCGGAAAGAATATGTCTTGTTGTTGATAACTACAATAAACGTAATTATGAATTTTAATGAACATAATTGCTTTTTGAAAGCACAGGAACACGACTGAGTCTACTGTCTCATTATTAGGATACAAATTTGACCCCATGGTGATTGCAGTCCCTCCTCTGTTGCTCTGTGCTGGCTGCCTTAACTTGCCTGGGCTGAGTCATCAGTCAGGGTTGTCCACTTGTGACTTCCCCGTGACAACTCACCCTGGCCAAGCTGACACACTGAGCCGTGCCTTCACTTGGCACTGCCAAAGTTTATCACAAAAAAATGTACTCACAAAAGTAAAACAATAATCAACAAAAAAAATATTTAAGAAAAAGAGTCATTTTTTTCTTATCAAGTGTTAATAGCACAAAAACTGTGCTAGGTCGCCGTCGCATGACCCTCCAACACAACCCCAACAATTTACATTATGCAACTATGGGTCTAAAATGGAAAATGCTGAATAGTAAAGATGGCGCCACTATAAACACTTGCCTGCACCACAACAGGCTGGGGCCGACCATCAGGCCCTACTATGAAGGCCTACTGGCGCCTCAGGCCAAGACGGAAAAAAAAAGAAAAAAAAACTATAATGCCATGTTGTAGGGTTCATCAGGGCTAACAAATGTTATTATACAATGTCATGTCTACAATGCTTGGGTAAGCCAGGAAAACAACTTGAAGAGAACAACAACAAGAAGATGGACAATCTGTATATAAAAATCACGATTTTTCTACCCTGGAAGTGTGTGCTGATGACTGGAAACTGACTCAATGCACTTATTAAAGCTTATAAGTGTGTTTTGGAAGCCTACTAGTGTTTGTATAAAGCTGAACACTGACTTAACACACTTATTAATCCGGTGACAGCGAAGGGCCAGATTTGTGGCTTTACTACGTACCAGCGACGGGCCAAATTTGTGGCTTTACCACGTACCAGCGAAAGCCAAATTTGTGGCTTTACCATGTACCAGCGACGGGCCAAATTTGTGGCTTTACCACGTACCAGCGATGGGCCGAATTTGTGGCTTTACCACGTACCAGCGAAAGCCAAATTTGTGGCTTTACCACGTACCAGCGAAAGCCAAATTTGTGGGTTTACCACGTACCAGCGACGGGCCAAATTTGTGGCTTTACCACGTACCAGCGATGGGCCGAATTTGTGGCTTTACCACGTACCAGCGAAAGCCAAATTTGTGGGTTTACCACGTACCAGCGATGGGCCGAATTTGTGGCTTTACCACGTACCAGCGAAAGCCAAATTTGTGGGTTTACCACGTACCAGCGACGGGCCAAATTTGTGGGTTTACCACGTACCAGCGACGGGCCAAATTTGTGGCTTTACCACGTACCAGCGACGGGCCAAATTTGTGGCTTTACCACGTACCAGCGACGGGCCAAATTTGTGGGTTTACCACGTACCAGCGACGGGCCAAATTTGTGGCTTTACCACGTACCAGCGACGGGCCAAATTTGTGGCCTTACCACGTACCAGCGACGGGCCAATCTTTTGCCATAATACAAACCCCTCAAAATAGATGATGCATAAACTGATCACAAATGCATTGATATGTATTATGAAATGGTTTGCGTGAGTGATGATTTTTTCTCATTGATTCCCTTAGAGGGGCCTTAAGAAACATGATCCCCCCCCCAGCTGCCGGGTTAAGGCCTGTAACTGTGTATTGGTGACTGAACACTGACTTAGCAAGCTTATTAAAACCTATTAGTATGTGTTTGAGGCCCAAGTGTGTATTTATGACTGAAAACAGATTTAATACACTTTTTAAGGCGTATATGTGTGTGTTTGAAGAGTGTAAGTGTGTGTTTATGGCTGAACACTGACTGCACACTTATTAAAGCCTATTAGTATGTGTTTCAGGTCTGGAAGTGTATATTTAAGGCTGGAAACTGGCATAACACACTTTTTAAGGCATGTAAGTGTGTGCTTGATGCCTGGAAGTGTGTGTTTATGGCTGAGCACTGACTTTGCACACTTACTGAAGCCTGGTGTTTGAGGCCAGAAAGTGTGTATATATGAGTGAAAAGACTTAACACACTTTTTAAGGCATGTAAGTGTGTGTTTGATGCCTGGAAGTGTGTGTTTATGGCTGAGCACTGACTGCACACTTGATGAAGCCTGTAAGTGTGTGTTTGAGGCCAGAAAGTGTGTATATATGACTGAAAAGACTTAACACACTTTTTAAGGCATGTAAGTGTGTGTTTGAAGAATGTAAGTGTGTGTGTTTATGGGTGAACACTAATTTTGCACACTTATTGAAGCCTGTGAGTGTGTGTTCGAGGCCAGGAAGTGTGTGTTTAAGGCTGACAGGCTCTCCCTTCCGTTACTAACACACCCAGGTCTGCCGTATCACCCTCCCCCAATCCTACTCTTCCACTTTCCCTGGTCCCTGCTTCCTTTTCCTCCCTTTGCTCATCGCCTCCGGCTCCACCTCCCTCCTCCACTTCTTCACTCTCTCCCATTTCTTCTCCTCCATCATCACCATCTTCGCCGAGCTCTTTACTTCCACATCCACCGCGTCATGGCCACACTTCCCTCCCACTATTAACAATTAATTTCAGTAGTATTAAAAACAAAATAGCTCAATTTCACCATCCAATCACTACACATAACTAGGAATTGTCGTTTTGGACCTTTTTCTTTGTCCTGGATTCCGGGATAAAATTAGCTCTAATCCCGGAATCCTGAATTCCTGGATTTTCAATTGTCTAAAATTGCACATTATTCCTAGTCTCCCTTTCAGGTTTTTGATGTGCTTAACATTAATAGATATGCAGAAATATTACTGTAGATTGACTGTCTGACTAATTCCACTTAATGTTTAATTTCAAATTTCCAGCAAACACTTTGCTCCTCAACAAAGTAAAAGGAACAAGAATAAGAGCTAACTGCTTCCTTTACTGCTTTATTTTTGTTCTGCTTCCGAATTCCAATGCGAATGACAATGTAAATTATAGTTCATTATCGATGATAGAAAAACACATTTGTTTCCATTGAAATGAAGAGAGTACTTAATGACAGAAAATGTAGTAAACATTCTTTATTTATAACATGAATTAAATGTTATTATTTACAACGTTATTATCTATTCTAAAATATGTTATTTTTCTTACTCTTTTTGGTATGTCATTACCCAAAGATGATAGTTAGACATTAGTCACATTACATGTCCAACATAAAAAAATCGTTATGTACCATCGCAGCAATCAGTAGCTAAAGCGTTGGGAACTATGGCAACAGCGATCAGCTGTGCGGGCAGGCAGACAGACAGACAGTTTACTGTCAACCGTCACTGGTCGGTCACTCACGCGAGGAGGGAAAGTGCGCTGTTTTTCTTGTAATTTTGTTAAGTTGTCACGCTCATTTCAATGCCGTATACATACAGCAACGAGGAATATGCAGACATGGTGTTCATTATACGAGCTGTGTTACGGGTAACGGGAGTGCCGTGGCTGCTTTATAATATTAAAGAGAATACCTAAACAGTAAGTCCTTCCTTCACACACACACAAAACATTCCACACCCTGTATATAAATATAAATAGAACCACAAGTCCACAACCATCCTACAGTCAAATTTGCCCCTATTTTTGTACTTAATTTCATCCCGGGAATTCCCGGGATGTGCAAAAATATCCCGGGATTATTAAACCTTGAAAATTGTCCGGGATCCCGGGAAACAAACCCTACACATAACCTTGACATAATAGTATAGGGACTGAGATTTGGTTAACTTCTGATGTTGAGAGTAGTGAGCTTTTCCCTCCCCCCATTAGCATGACAGTATTCCGTAAAGACCGCCCGACAGACCTTGGCAAAGGTGGCGGTGTTATCATCGCCACCAAGCCGGGTCTTTGTGTTCAGCATAGGCCTGACCTTGATACAGACTGCTAAATCACCTGAGTCCACTTACAAACCTTCAACTGTAAATCTCTTCTTATTGCTGCTTTTTACAGACCGCCTTCTACTAATACAGACTATTTACACAACCTTCAAATTTCTCTTTCACGCATACAGGCAGACAAACACATATGGATCACAGATGATTTCAACCTCCCCGACATTGACTGGACTGCAGCATCCCCATTTGGCCCTCCCGATGCTGACGCCCCCAACTTCATTATTCCCCACACAAACAGACGCCAACTACACGACACATTCGTTGACATCATAATTACATTTTCACTCTCATAAACAGTACTCCAGCCAACACGAACACATACTGTAACGCGCCCCGCTGGCCACGGTGGCCCTTTGACCACAGCACACACACTTGACCTTTTTCTCACCAACAACATTCTTAACATAACAAACACTCAGGTTGTTCCAGGACTTAGTGACCACGACATACTCATCTTTGACGCTGACCTTCAACCGATTAGACATAAACAGAGACCCAGACAGATATTCCTTTATTCAAGGGCTGACTTAGACATGATCAAACAAGACCTAACTGCCTTCAGCACTGACTTTTTTGCGAGTGACCCAAACACAAGACTTCCTTCCACCAACTGGAACAACCTGAAACACACCATACACACCTCAATGAACAGACACATACCACAAAAAACACTTTCTAGTAGGTACACACTCCCCTGGTTTTCCAGGGATCTACGCAGACAACATCGCAAGAAACAAAGACTCTACAGACGCGCGCAGACATACAACACAACAGATAATTGGACCGTTTACAAAAACCACCAAAAGACATTTGCCAAAAACATAAAAGTAGCGGAACGCAAACCCATAGCAACTTACCCCACAGACAACGTAAGAAATAACAAAAGAAACTTTTTCAGGTTCTTTAAGACGCGCAAACATGACACTAACAAGATTACATCCCTTAAAGACAACACTAACACATTAGTAACCAGCCCACAACACAAAGCACAAATACTCAACACACAGTTCCAATCGGTGTACACACAAGAACACAATCTGACACCAAACATACCTCACAGCCCCTTCCCCCCATAGCCCTTCTTGACATCACGACTAACGGAATACAGAAATTACTGGAAGGACTCGACACAACCAAATCGACTGGCCCCGACAACATTCCCGCCTTCATCCTTAAATCCTTTGCCCCCATCCTTGCCCCCATCCTTCAGGTCATATTCGCCCAATCGCTATCATCCACCTCATTATCCTCTGACTGACTTTTGGCAAACATTAATCCTTTATTCAAGACAGGTGACCGGACTGACCCAGCCAATTATCGGCCCATCTCACTAACATCGATTCCATGTAAAATTTTCGAACACATAATACACAAACACATAATGAATCACCTTGACGCAAACAACATCCTTACTGACTCACAACACGACCTAAACGCTCATGTGAATCGCAACTCATTACTACATATCACGACATGACGAGGCTACTTGACCGACGTGACATTAAACAAGTTGACACTATTGTTTTAGATTTTGCCAAAGCCTTCGACAAAGTCCCGCACAAAAGACTGACATTAAAATTGAAATACTACGGTATATCAGGACCTATTCTCCACTGGATCACTGCATTTCTTACTAACAGGACTCAACGTGTTCTTCTTGACGGATCTTCATCCGACACTGTCCCTGTTTCTTCAGGTGTCCCACAAGGCACCGTTCTAGGCCCCTTCTTTTCGTCCTGTACATTGACGATCTTCCACTGTCATCGCCTAACTCTTCCACTAGACTATTTGCCGATGATAGTTTAGAGCAGTAAAGACTACTGACGACTGCAGACTACTACAAAACGACTTGGACGCCCTCCAGCGGTGGGTGCACCTGGCAGATGCACTTCCGACCAGACCAATGCAAACTTTTAAGATTCACCAGAGCGCACAACATCACACTTACACTCTCCACAATTCAGATTTAGAATCAATTCACACACACAGGTACCTTGGTATCCATCTCTCAACTAACTTGAAATTCAACACCCACATAGACCATATTAGTGCCCCAGAACACTGGGGCTCCTGAGGAGGAATTTACATAACTGCACACCTGACATTAAACACATAGCTTATGACACACTTGTGAGACCAACACTGGAATACTGCTCCATTGTGTGGGATCCTCACACACACAGAAACGTTGATAACTTAGAACAAATCAACACCAAGGCGGCTAGGCTCATTACAAACAATTACACTCGAACGCCTGGCATCACAACACGGGCAACAGATAAACATGGAACACATACGCAGACAAGCACACACACTTATGTACAAGATCACAAACACTCACATTGACCCACAAACATACCTACACAACGCAAACAGTCAATGTACTCGTAACACACACATACCAAACATATCACACTAACACTGACGCATACAAGCACTCATACTTTCCACGCACCACACCACTGGAACAGCCTCCCTCAACAGACTGCGGTACAATAGACTCATTCAGAAAACAAATACACACTCACTTGTCACCACAACACACCAACACTAACAATTACACTTGACTCACTTCCCTCCCCTGCACACCCGGCTCCCCCGTCCCCCCAACAGCCAACAAACATGTGTGTTATGCACCTGTACGGCTGCCCTGCGCATCATCAATCCAGATCCAGATCCAGAATTAAGACACCTCTCCTCCCGAGATCGACCTCTCTTTTGGCCGCTCATTACTTTTGTTTTTGTGGGAATAGCGATGAGCGGGCTTTTTTTTTACAGCTTTGTTTGTTGGCCTTGAGCAGTTTCTTTAGCTGTAATAAAAAAAAAGCAAATGAACAGAGGTTGCTAACCCATGGTTGCCCTGCACACATTCTAAATGTTTTGGCTCATGATTTGGAAATTGGTAACATAGAAGAACATGTGGTTCACGTTGTAAAATACTTATAAAACCATCACTCTGCCTCAGCAAGACAACGTGCGAAAGGCGGTCAACGTCTTGTTCTGCCCCAGGACACTAGACGGACCAGGCGTGGCTGACTGAACATTTAGCAGCTCAGGTAAATTTGTGAAGTTGACAGGGAAAACACTGATGTCAAAGTTAGAGTGTTTTATTTGTTTATTTTTCCATTCTGTATTGTTGCCATGCAATAACATCAAGATTTAAATCAATGAAATAAAAAAAAAATCGAACAATATAAATCTTGATTCAAATCAATGATTTAAAAAAATCATTTGATTTAAATCTTGATTTAAATTAATCAATGATTTTTTAAATCATTTGATTTAAATCTTGATTTAAATCGGTGATTTAAATCTTGATTTAAATCAGTGATTTAAATCAAACAACCCTGCTCCCCCTCTCTCTATCTCTCTCTCTCTCTCTCTCTCTCTCTCTCTCTCTCTCTCTCTCTCTCTCTCTCTCTCTCTCTCTCTCTCTCTCTCTCTCTCTCTCTCTCTCTCTCTCTCTCTCTCTCTCACGCTCTCACGCATTATCACATTAAAATTGTCGTAAGTAAAGTTCCTAAAAAAGAAGAAAAAACGTAAAAAAAACACCCATGAAAAAACAATAATAAAACGTAGAAAAAGTGCAGCGCGGAGTACTTACCAACTTTGTATGTAAATTATGGCGATGTTTTTTCGTGCGCGAAGAGAGAGCGAGAGAGTCGAAATTTGGGTGGGCCTATTTCTGAGTGAGATTTTTTTTCAAGTTTTGTTTGTATTGTGATTATTTTTCGTTTGAGTATAGTTTAGTAGGTCGCTAACTATCCCTGTGTGTGTGTCTGTGTGCCTGTGTGTGTGTGTGTGTGTGTGAATGTGTGTGTGTGTGTGTGTGTGTGTGTGTGTGTGTGTGTGTGTGTGTGTGTGTGTGTGTGTGTGTGTGTGTGTGTGTGTGTGTGTGTGTGTGTGTGTGTGTGTGTGTGTGTGTGTGTGTGTGTGTGTGTGTGTGTGTGTGTGTGTGTGTGTGTGTGTGTGTGTGTGTGTGTGTGTGTGTGTGTGTGTGTGTGTGTGTGTGTGTGTGTGTGTGTGTGTGTGTGAGTGTCTGTGTGCCTGTGTGTCTGTGTGTGTGTGTGTGTGTGTGTGTGTGTGTGTCTGTGTGCCTGTGTGTCTGTGTGTGTGTGTGTGTGTGTGTGTGTGTGTGTGTGTGTGTGTGTGAGAGTGTCTGTGTGACTGTGTGTCTGTGTGTGTGTGTGTGTGTGTGTGTGTGTGTGTGTGTCTGTGTGTGTGTGTCTGTGTGTGTGTGTGTGTGTGTGTGTGTGTGTGTGTGTGTGTGTGTGTGTGTGTAATTTACCGTGGCCTGATCACGAGTTGGACTCGCTTTCGCCAGCAGGTTCCTCCTGCTCATTATCGTCGATCTCTGGGAGGACCTCACACACCACACCCCATCCCCTTGCTCGGGGGACAGTAACCACTCCAAGTCACCCGAAAGAATCCGGCCTGAGCGGGGCTCCAACCGCCGCCTGTTTGGCCGTTAAGCCTCGCAGCGCACCGCTCTACTGATTGAACCACCGGAGCGCTGCTACAGCGTACCCCCAACTTTACCTTTTGATAGTTCGACAAGACTTTAAGCGTTGTGAATTTTGAATGTAGCTCAAAATAGATGTTCTGGATCGTTATCCACAAACATTCACATTCAATAAGGCTTTCATAGCGGTTGTGGGTGCTTCTATGGGTAGTTATTTAAGCTTAGTAATAGTTTGAGAAGGCCTCTGCACCGTGAATGTGAAAACACTTATGAGCCAAAAGCGAATTCTTCAGCCGATGCATGGAAATAAACGCAAATGTAAAATGATTTACTTCGACCTAAAACAAAAGCACCGCCTGAGAAGATTTGAGCAGAAGAAAATAATCAGTCATTTGCACCGTGTTATACTAAATATGATTCCTTGAGTCAACGAAACACGCTCTTGACTGATTGGTGTTAGCGTGGTGATGAATCTATTAGCACCACCA
This sequence comes from Eriocheir sinensis, assembly GCF_024679095.1. Classification (NCBI taxonomy): domain Eukaryota; kingdom Metazoa; phylum Arthropoda; class Malacostraca; order Decapoda; family Varunidae; genus Eriocheir; species Eriocheir sinensis. The sequence continues at coordinate 266,900 of NW_026111361.1, read as the reverse complement.
CCAAGACCACCACCATTTCCTATTTTCACTACCATCACTTCAACTACCAAAACAACCTATTCCTATCTCCACCACCACCAGCACCAGCACCACCGAAGTCAACAGTTACTATCATTCTCTTCGTTTCCCCGTCAAGGATATTTTTCCCTCACTCTATCGACGCGGCCATTCACGGGCGAGGGAAAGGTAGGACGATGAAGAGCCCGCTCGAAACTGTGTACACAATTACACATTTTGCCCCCGCCGCCGTCGGAAGCATTGTTGATGTGGTATCCGGAAATTGCTCAAATATTAGCCGGGAGAGAGCGGCGAGGCGGGGCGCGGGGTAGTCAACGGAGGCCGAAAAGTGACCAGGCTGGCAGAGTCGCCGCCGAGTTTGGGATTTTTTTTTTTTTTTTTTAAGGCTGTTATTACTGTTGTTATTGTTAATATTATTGTTCCGTCCATTTTGAAGAGTCTGGTGGTGTGTGTGTGTGTGTGTGTGTGTGTGTGTGTGTGTGTGTGTGTGTGTGTGTGTGTGTGTGTGTGTGTGTGTGTGTGTGTGTGTGTGTGTGTGTGTGTGTGTGTGTGTGTGTGTGTGTGTGTATATGTGTGTGTGTGTGTGTGTGTGTGTGTTGCCTCACGAGGTGTCAAGTAGAGTTCAAAGGCTGTTGCTGTGTCACGCCATCAACGTGCAGGTTACACAGTCACTGGACGCCCCCGGACACTCCGAGATGGTCAGCTGACATCACCGGAGCGACGACGGGTCGCGGCGAGCACTGCACGCCCTGCGGGGCTCCATCGCGCTGCCTCGCCTCACACTGTAAAATGGCCGCCCCAAACACTGCCCCGCCACGGCCGGAGCTCTCACGTGCTTACCGCTGCTACGTCATCTTCATACTGATTTTTGTTTTAAACACGACGTCCACTAGGAGGAGTGACAACAGCCCGCAGACACAGGAAAGCCGTCCACGCTAGTGTAATACCTGTGAATGAGTCGCAGCGTAACGGCCATCACGTCACGGGCTGCCGCTGCCGCCCCGCCCTCCGCCACCGCCGCCACGCCGCCCCGACCCTTCGCTGCCCTGCCCGTCCCCTGCTGCTGCCCGGCGGGGTGCCTCCATTGACCTGAAGCTCACATTACCTCGTCTCGGTGGAGAGGCGCCAGTACCGTCACAGTAAAGGGCGACAGATAAAGCACAAAGAGGCCTCTGGTGACGTGCCCGCCGCCGGGCGACACCCGTCCTTCTCCCTCGCCCCGCGCCCCGCTCCCTGCCTCTCATTCCGCGGCCCTGGCCTCTCCTGCCCCTCGTCACCGCACTGTGGCCATGGTAACAGTCACTTACGGCTGCTGGCGGCTCGTCTGTACATGAAGGGTGGCAGGAACAGTGACGCTGTTGGAGAACACAATGTCGGGGTTGGCCGCGAGTTGACCAATCACATCACACGGGCCGCACTCACGCGCGCGCCGCCGCCCATTCCACCAAGTCCTATATACTCCTATTCTCTGCCTCTCGCCCGTTGTGCCCCACGCCGCCGCTGCCTCACGGCACTGTATCATTTACTCAATCCTCTCGTCACCTCATCTCCGCGTGAAGGGCGCCGGTAACAGCTGCGTATCCCTTAGAGCAGGGATTGGGAGGAGGAGGAGGAGGACTGGGCGCGCGGAATATGGCCGCCATGCGCTAGGACCCATATCATGGAGGTAGACCCATATAGCCTAGTACAGCCCCGTTATCCTGCCCTAGCGACTCCACGCCCCTCCTTTCTCGTGTCCAAATGAAAGGGTTAACCAGAATCTCCACTCTTTCATCCCTTCCAGTAGTAAACTAAACAGCAGCCTCCCTTGAACGGCGTTTTCAAACTTTTTGCTACAGCTGTCGACTTCATCCTCGGTTAAGATAGTCTAGTCGGAAGATGGGTCCCCATGCACCATGGTGATATATTTTTCTCACTTACATTTTTGTAATCCTCAGGGTGTCTAGTAAACAGATTTTTATGTTTATGGCCCCCCAAAAAATCTCCGCCCTCCCAGAAAATCTAGAGTGTTTGCGCATAGTGAGTAGAAACCTAACTCGCTTATAATGTGCTACAACTATAATACGGAATGTGTCGTCGGCTGTAGGCATATGCAGGCGCGGATACGGGGGTGGGGAGCCAGATGGCCCGGGCCCCCCCCAAAAAAATATTAGGATAACTAAAATATTTGAAATACACATAAATTGAGAAAACATAAAATATATTTAGGATACCCCTAAAAAGCTAGAGAGCTGGGGAGCGAAGCCGGCCGCCGCTAGATAGCTCTGGACGCTGTCCTCCAAACTTTAAAAAAAAACTCCTCCTCTATAGGTTCCTTGGGCTTTACTATGTGGAGGTGGACGGGATGCTCAGGCAAGATTTTATTTTTTTCGGTGTCTGATGTAATTTTTCACTCTCCTACAGGGCCAGGGCACAACGGGCACGTGCCCAGGGACCCGCGCTCTTATGGGCCCCGCACTCGTCTAATAATCTATATACTCGTACAGGGCCGTAGTACGCCGTACCCAGGGGGGGGGCGGGAGTGTCGGACGACCCCCCCCCTCCCCCCATCTGCTAAAATGTCCACTTTCTGAGAGAATCAAAACGAAAACTGGTACCTTTCTCTTGCATTTCTGGAGAACTCAGGATTTTCTTTATATATTTTCAGTGTTTAAGTTACGGAATCGTATATTGAATATTATAGAGCAAGATTTAAAGGCCTAGGAAAAAATCTTTGTGACCTCATTCCTCACATGCAGGCAGAAAGTAGGTTTTAGTGCAGGCACTTTCATCATTCGGCACTTCGAAGAGGAAATAAGGGAAGACATCCTTGCCTTTGTGCACGCCCAAGACCTCACCGGTAAAGGTTTAGCCTGGCTCGTTTTGCGCACCGCTGAAGACCTTGGATTGGACATAGCAAAGTGCAGGGGACTTGGTTTCGATGGAGCAAGTGCCATGATGGGAAAATTCAAAGGGTGTGCCGCAGTACTCATGAAGAAGTACACCCTGGCCAAGCCAATCCAATGCTTTAACCACCGGCAGAATCTAGTGCTGACGAAGGCGTTTGACGTCAAGGAAGTGAAGATCGCTCTTCAAACACTGACCGAGGTGTATAACTTCGTTCATTCTTGGAATATGCGCTCTCGCCGCTTCACAGAGGTTGTCAAGCCTACCTCGGCCAAGCGCGAAAAGCTTGTTCCCCTGTGCCCCACCAGGTGGATTGAGAGGCATGACGCAGTGCTGGTTTTCGTTGAATTTCTGCCTGTCATCGCTGTTTTTCTCGAGGACGAACTTGACGCCACCGCTGGGCTCCTTCTCATCGCCATAGTGTCCCCCGCTTTCTCGTTGGACTGGTTGTAGTGGAGTGTATATTGGCGCATACTCTCGAGCCGAGCCGAACTCTTCAGAGAAAAGATGGCGACCTGGGCCCGTATCCTCGAGAGCTATTAACTTTTACTCTTAAAGTTACTATCAAAGTTAATAGTTTCAAATTATTAAGAGTAAAAGCTATCCTCGTCAACTTTGAGTGTAGGTATTAGCAAATCCTGGCTACTATTATCTTCTTCTTCTTCTTTATGGCGGGCTCGTTGCTAAGGACGCCTCCGTGCAAAACGTAAACATCCGACATGAATTAAGTATATTTCAAAAGAAAAATAAAGAAAAGATGTATAAATGTACAACAGAAACATAATAAATGGCAAACACAAGAAAATACTGAGTTTTGTGGCAGATAGAAGCAGCCTCAAAGGCTGCTTTTACTCCGTCACTCGTCAATGCCCGTATCTCCCCGCCTGCGTCACGACTTGCTCTGCTGAAATTACCGCACCATAACCACGTCATCTGCCCCAATGATCTACGGGCCGGAGAACCAGCGCAGAAAAGGAGTACGTTTAATTGGTCGCCAGATGAAACGGTCTTCTTACATCAAATTCAAGAAAAAATACGTATAATCAGAGGGTGTTATGGGAAGAGTATCATCCCTGAGGATAAGAAGAGAGTTTGGACTGAAGTGGCAGAAGCTGTAACAAGGTTAGTAATCACATATTCATGGTTCAATTAGCTTACAAACTAACCTAACCTAATCAATTGGGTATTTTTTGCATAATAACACAACCACTGACCTTCCAAACAGATCATACTTTTTTATTCTGTATCTGAATAGTTTCATTATGACCATTTCTGCCACAACCCCCTCTCCCTCAACAACCTAATATAACTAAACCTAACCATGCCAAACCTGCTACGTCATACCGAACACATCCTAACTTAACATGCCAAGTTTGTTGGGGGGGGAAGAGGGGGTTGGTATAGATAGTTAAGGCATATTTGCCCTGTTTTTATTCTTTATTTATTTTTATTTGTTTATTATTTTTTTTATTGGGGGGGGGGGGGGGGATGCTAGGCATGCCAGACTATGGACACTTTTACAAGTACTTTATGTCAAGACTATATGGGAACAGGTAGGTTTTGTGATAATGGTAAAGTAAGATTAAAATAGTATATTTATAGCATTGGTCAAACAGATTATGGTGATATAATGTTAGATTGGAATGTACTCAAGATAATGAAATTAAGGTTAATGCTTTTATTTTTTTGTTACATATTCACATATTCATGATTCAAGTAACTTGCAAACTAACCTAACCTCGTCAAATGGGTATTTTTGTATACAAACACAACCACAGAGTTTCCAAACAGAACATACTTTTTCCTACTGCTTCACGTGAATAGCATCATCATGACCATTTCTGCTGCAACCCCCACTCCCTCAACAATCTAACATAAATAAACCAACTCCTGCTAAACCTGTCCTACCTAACACATCCTAACCTAACATGGTAGGTCCCCAAGTGCCAAACCTGCCCCGTCCTACCGAACACATCCTAACTTAACATGCCAAGTTTGTTGGGGGGGAAGAGGGGGTTGGTATAGATAGTTAAGGCATATTTGCCCTTTTTTTTTATTCTTTATTTATTTTAATTTTTTTATTATTTATTTTTATTTTTTTATTTTATTTATTTGGGGGGGGATGCTAGGCATGCCAGACTATGGACACTTTTACAAGTACTTTATGTCAAGACTATATGGGAATAGGTAGGTTTCGTGAGAACGGTAAAGTAAGATTAAAATAGTATATTTATAGCATTGGCCAAACAGATTATGGTGATATAATGTTAGATTGGAATGTACTCAAGATAATGAAATTAAGGTTAACGCTTTTATTTTTGTTGCTACATATTCACATATCCATGATTCAGATAACTTGCAAACTAACCTAACCTCATCAAATGGGTATTATTGTATACAAACACAACCACAGAGTTTCCAAACAGGACATACTTTTTCCTACTGCTCCATGTGAATAGCATCATCATGACCATTTCTGCTGCAGCCCCCACTCCCTCAACAATCTAACATTACTAAACCAACTCCTGCTAAACCTGTCCTACCTAACACGTCCTAACCTAACATGGTAGGTCCCCAAGTTTGTTAGGATGGAAAGGGGGTTAGTATAAGAGAGTCAAGTCATATTTACCTGTTATTTTATTTATTCCTTATTTTTTTGGGGGGTGGGTGGGTGGGTTGTGCATGCCAGACTCTCAACACTTTTACAAGTATTTTATGTTAAGACTATATCGCAATAGGTAGATTTGATGAGAAGGGTAAAGTAAGATTAAAATAGTATTTTGATAGCATTGGTCAAACAGTTTCTGGTGATATAATGTTAGGTTAGAAGTACTCAAAAAGAATGGAATTAAGATTAATGCTTTGAATTTTTTTGTATAGCTGTATTGTGTAATATCATCCTACTTAGAGAAAAGCATTTTAGAAAAGTAGGTAATGAAAAGTAGTATTTATGGCCATGTTCATAACAACTAGAAAGTTAATGTCTTATGATGCATGTAAATAAAATACTGGTACTGATTTAGCTTTCCATCACAGCATGTATTAAATGTTATTGGAGAAGGTATGGGAAATAAAAAGCATGCCATAGTGAAACGATTAAGAAACTTGCTCTACATTTATACCCTGACAGTGCCTTCCCTGGGAGTGGACCCCGTATGCAGGATGACTGTGAGAGGCGTTGGTACAACGTACAACAAAAATCAAAGCCTCGCATTGCCAAGTGCAAGAATGAGCAGCGGCAGACTGGTAATTTTTTGTTGTTGTTATGTCTTTAAATGTAAAACTTATATTAGTTAGTTTTTTTATGTGCTCACAGAATGCAGCTATACTGGCCACAATGCCTTTATTTTAGCTTAAAGTTAATAAGTTCATAGCACTGAACTGCATATTTGATATAGAATTTTTTTAATGTTCATCTGTCAATGACTATCAATCTATCTAAATACCTTGGCTGTCCTCCCCCAGTGAAGGGTTTTAGCCAAGACAAGCACACACTTACTCACACACTCACACTCATGTACACCACTCTCTCAGCTGCACAGCCCCTGAGGGAGTAAAAAAGGCCCTCACTGTATGGGGGATTAGCTGCACAGTTCAGACAGGGAACTTCCACACCAAGGCCTCACAGCATACACTGGTTTACCCCTGCCCCTTCATAACAATGACATTTCCCCCAGCACCTGAGTGCCCCACACGTGTGGCACCACAGATACGCAGGCGCCTGCCTATATAACTATGACATTAACTGTGGTAGATAAACTGGTGTATGATATCATAGGCTGCTCGTCTCATGTATTTGAAGGGGTACCAGAGCCATTCAGCATTGACATGATGTGCTAGGGGTAGGACAGCAGCAACATTCAAGCAGCAGTGAAATATTGACTGGCCTGTATGTTTTTGGCAAAAACTTTTATATTCTCATTAAAACAATTTATTAATCACCCCTAAATTCATATTCTTTGTAGATACACACTTTATCAGTATTGCTAGAGACCTCCCAGCACATTGTTCATTACTTGTGGAAAAGATACCATTAGCTGCTCCGGCAACAGCCACTGCTTCAATATCTGCTGGCCCTATGACACCAACCACTGCTTCATCATCTGCTGGCCCAATGACACCTGCCACTGCTTCATCATCTGCTGGCCCTATGACACCAGCCACTGTTTCATCATCTGCTGGCCCAATGACTCCTGCCACTGCAAGGGATGACAATGAAGCTGCTCCACCACAGTCACCACCTACTTCATCGGAGTTAAGAGATGCCTTTCATAGGGTAGCAGTAAAATTTTTTGATGCTGGGGCTGAATATTACTGCCTCAAGGCTATGATTTTGTCACTTTTTTTTATTTTTATTACTGAGGAGGTAAGGGTGGAAGGGGTGAAAAATAATCTCTGCTGTTTTTCGACAGAAATGGTTAGCAAATTCATTCAAAGCACAAAATTGACCAGAAAAAAAATGGTGTGCCATTGTGAGTGGGTTCACTTGAGATTGGGCTCCAATACGCCTCCGTGGTCTAGTGGTCAGCATGCCTGGCTTCTACGCGGGCCCGGGTTCGAATCCCGGCCCAGGCAGTCGGCGTGCAGCTCACCCAGCTGATCATCCTCCCTCTCGGGCTGATCGATAAATGACTACCTGGGGAAACTGTGGTAACCCGGATGTCACACTGGCCCTGTGTCCCGGGGTAATGGGCTCCCTCCCACCACAGGCTCAAGGGCCAATGTTATGGAGATGAGCACCGAGGCCACGCGCTGCTGCAGCGTATGCCCCAACTTTACCTTTACCTTTATTGGCTCGACTGACAGACATGGCTTTGTATGTCGAAGGTCACTGGTTCAATCACCACAGCCAGCACTCTCTAACTTGGATTTTTCCGAGTTCCCTAGAGCCTAGATTAATTTATCGGTGTTAAATGAGGAGATTTGCACCGGCACCCAGTCATGGGTGTTACAAGATGCGTTGTTACAATCAGGGGCGTCATTTGGCCTTCAAAAGTGGAAGGGACATTAGGGCATTAGGGCGTTTTATATATATATATATATATATATATATATATATATATATATATATATATATATATATATATATATATATATATATATATATATATATATATATATATATATATATATATATATATATATATATATATATATATATATATATATATATATATATATTTACCATCATTAGCTTATAACACCTTTAGGCACCGATCATATTTGCATTTTATGTAGTCTGTGATGCAGGCAGGATATTCATTAGCACCTAATTAGACTCATGCTGCTCTCCAGTGCTCTCTGATGAACTCACACCTATATGGTAGCATTGAGTAATCTTAGGTCACTTAGTAAAGTGTTCACATAAGTCCGACCCAAGCTGACAACATAAACCTAAGCATGTTTGCAAGCTGAGTGCTTAGAATATTGGCATAATAATAAAAGATGCTGAAAACTAGATTCCACTAATAGAGTAATTATATACTGAATTTGTAATGGAGCCAAGATAAAAAAGCTATGTTTTTCAGTGGTCATACCATGATCTCATGAAAATAAATAGGTTGACATATATAATTAATTACTACGTATTTTGTTATGATGACTATTGCACATTAATACCATAGCTTTGAATCCAATGATGAATATCTTCAAGCAAGACACAAATAGCAATAGATTGGTCACCAATTCACTCAGTAAACACAATTCTCCAGAAAAGTATACACTGAATTCACAATAAAGTTGTTTTTCCGCTTGGAACTTTGTAAACAGAAACCAAATAACCTTGTTTTACTTCACTTATACGTCATGATATTCGCGATGTGGTCACCTCGACCTTTCGTTCCATCTCCCTCACACTGGCAGACGTCTCTAACAAGCTTTCTTACCACCATTATCTCAATACGAATAACCGGCAGGAGTAATTTGTTTTCTAACTTGATTTTAAAGCAACAATAATTATAAATCATATTCTAAATTACATTTTAATGCAAATTTAATGTCATCTTTTTCATTTGCATGTGTGTACCTTTCTGCTACAAATAAAAAAAAAAATTCCATGTTTTGTTTTCCTTAACTCAAATATTTCACATTTTAATCAGTAACAAAGGCATCAAACACTAATTGTAGGTTCAAACTTTTTTTTTTTTTTTTTTTTTATCTGTTGACATAAACTACTTCGTTTTCCTTTGGTGCCATTATTTTCACATGAGTGCAGTCTATCACTCCCACAACACCGGCAAGTTGGTAGAATTCTGCTTGCTTTTCACGGATCTCCACCCTATCAAGGGGAGACTGGATAAACCTCTCGACTACCTACGGGTCACTGAGGGCGGCCAGAGTTTCCGCAATTACCCTGCTTACACTACTCTGGCTTACCCACAAACGCATCACTTGAACACTGCAGCATTTTTCCTGTTGCCAAGTATCTTTAAGTCAAAATCACTTTCAACCCCGGGGTGAGGGAATGCTCCCTTTGAACTGGATCTTGTAGCTCTCTTCTCACCAAATCAGTCACATACTCCATTCCTGCACGGTCTAACATGTATGTCTTGACAAGCTCACCATCGTTATACAGTTCCAAAGCGTCCTATCAGACTCTAAATTGCGGAGGCGGGCTGGACGAGGAAGTCCGGTGGCCATGTTGATATGGGTCTGGGTCTGGGATTCACTATTAACTTTACTATTAAGTGTTTAGAAGTCCTCGCCAGCACTCCCAAGTTAATACCAAAGTTAATGGTAGGTATTAGGCTAATAGTTGTTGAGGATACACTTTGAGAGTGAAGTTAATACCAAAGTCGAAAGTTAATACCAAGTTTAGTATTAATAGTTGTCGAGGATACGGGCCCAGGATGCAGGCCTATAGGAGACGGAGAAGTCATGCGGCGCATCGTAGGCAAATGCATCATTGCTGTCGTCAAGGAAGATGTGAGAATGGCAGCAGGGAACCTCCAAGTTTGTGCGGGGCAGCAGGCAGGAGGAGAAGCAGCCGTCCATGCCATGTGGGAAATATTTGACCACATGGAGTGCGAAGCAGTGCTTCTTGTTGACGCCAAGAATGCCTTCAACACAATAAACAGAAAGACAATGATACACAACATTAAAACCAAGTGTCCTAGCTTAGCTATGTATGTTGAAAATATTTATACATACCCCACCGACGTATACATAAATAGCCACAGTGGAAAAGTGAAATTGTTAAAATCATCTGAGGGAACAACACAAGGAGACCCAGTAGCCATGGCTATGTACGCCCTAGGCCTATCAGTCCTCCAGAATGAAATCTCATACGCAAAACCACGGGTGAAACAGGTGGCTTATGCGGATGGCCTCACAGGTGATGGTAAAATCTCAGACTTAAAAGGGTGGTGGGACCTTGTGAACACCGCCGGCGCTGAGATAGGATACATCCCTAACGCCACCAAGTCTGTCCTTATTGTCAAACCTGAACATTATGACCATGCCGCAGAAACTTTTAGAGGAAGTGGAGTCATTGGAACAAAGGACGGACAAGGACACTTATGTGCAGTGATCGGGACAGAGGTATATAAGAAGGCGTACGTAGGAGACAAAGTAGCTGAATGGGTGAAGAAAATAGAAGCTTTGTCTGCCATTGCCAAGACTGAGCCACACGCTGCCTATTCAGGGTACACCCACGGCATCCAGCATCGGTGGACGTTCCTGATGCGCACCTTCCCCGGCATCAGTCCACTCCTCCAACCACTGGAGAATGCCGTCAAGAATGTATTCTTGCCGGGGCTGATAAAATCTCATATTTTTGGGGAAGGAGGAGAGGGATATGCTAGCACTTTCTTCAAGACTGGATGGGATGGGGATCACCAACCCTGATAAGCTGGCTGATAAGGAGAACCAAAACTCCATCAGCCTTACCAGATCCCTCATCAACAGGATCATCGCTCAGGAGGCAGAGGGCGAAAAAGACCAAACAAAAATAAGAGAAATCAAAAGAAGAATTATCAGAAGAAAGACAACAGGCCCAAAAAGACGAGCTGGACCGTCTAACACACAACCTGTCCACAGAAATGTGTAGAAAAATCCACACAGCACAGGAGGCAGGCGCCTTTAACTCGCTAACGTCACTACCAATAAGAGCAAAGGGCTTCAGCCTCAACAAACAAAAATTTGTCGACGCCGTTGCTCTGAGATATGGCTGGCCAATTCAGGAGCTGCCTGATCTCTGTGCATGTAGATTACCGAATGATGTCACTCACACCATGACATGTTAAAAGGGAGGCTTCGTCTGTATTCGACACGATGAAGTGAGGGATCTGACAGCCAGCATGCTCGGGGATGTATGCCAAGACGTCACTACCGAGCCGGCACTGCTTCCCCTGGATGGCGAACACCTTCGGCATAGGACGGCCAGTACCTCACAGGCGGCACGGGTTGATGTAAGTGCCCGTGGATTCTGGGTGCGCGGACAGCAGGCATTCATGGACATCCGCATATTCGACCCGATGGCTGCCTGTCACCGTGAGCTCCACCTGGAAGCCGCCCCCCACAGGAACGAACAGGAGAAGACAAGGGCATACGGTGAAGGAATCTTACATGTGGATCCCTGCTCAGATCAGCCATCCTATGTCTCAGGGGCATAAGACACTCTGGCCCAAAAGCCACCAACATCTCCAATATGGACTATGAGGCCACAGTGATGCACTTACTGCATACAGTTTGCCTCTAAGTAATGCAGAGGTAGAAAGGGTATTTTCTCATGTCACAAACGTGAAAACTATGTTACGGAATAAACTTCCATATATATATATATATATATATATATATATATATATATATATATATATATATATATATATATATATATATATATATATATATATATATATATATATATATATATATATATATATATATATATATATATATATATATATATATATATATATATATATATATATATATATATATATATATATATATATATATATATATATATATATATATATATATATATATATATATATGTAAAAAAAAGGGTAGAAAAAGGGTATTTAAAGTCTCTAAACCACTACCATCACCATCAATATCACCGACACCACCACCATCACCACCACCTCCACCACAACCACCATCACCACCACCTCCACCACCACCAACGCCACCACCATCACTATCTCTACCACTAACATCAACACCATCACCACCACCTTTACCTCCGCCACAACCACCACCACCATCACCGCCACCTTCTCCACCACAATCACCACAACAACCACCACGACCACCACCACCACCACCACCACAATCACCACCAACACCACCTTCATCACCAACACCATCACCAACCACCACAACCACTACCCTCACCACCACCTTCACCGTCATCACCACCACCACCACCACTACCATCATCAACAACGCCATCACACCACCACAGCCATCACCACCACCATTACCACCATCATCACCACCATTATCATCACCACCTACACCATCACCACTACCACCACCACCACCACCATCACCACCACCTCCATCACCATCATCATCACCACCACCACCACCACCACCGCCATCACCGCCTCCACCATCACCACCACCATCTCCACAAGCACCATCATCATCACCACCACCACCACTACTACCATCATCACCACCACTACCACCACCACCACCACCACCACCATCATCACCACCACCACCACCGCCATCACCACCTCCACCATCACCACCACCACCACCATCTCCACAAGCACCATCATCATCACCACCACCACCACTACTACCATCATCACCACCACTACCACCACCACCACCACCATCATCATCACCACCACCATCACCACTAACATCATCACCACTACCACCACCACTACCATCATCACCACCACCATCACCACTAACATCATCACCACCACCGCCACCACTACCATCATCACCACCACCATCACCACTATCATCATCACCACCACTACCATCATCATCACCACAACCACCACCACCACCGCCACCATCACCACCACCACCATCACCACCACCACAAGCACCATCATCATCATCACCATCACCACCACCACAACCACCATCACCACAAGCACCATCATCATCATCACCACCACCACCACCACTACCACCATCATCACCACCACCATCACCACTAACATCATCACCACCACTACCATCATCATCACCACCACCATCACCACTAACATCATCACCACCACTACCATCATCATCACCTCTACCACCATCATCACCACCATTGCCACCATAACTATCACCACAATCATCGTTACCACCATCACCACCACCATCATCATCATCATCACCATCATCATCATCATCATCATCATCACCACCACCACCACCATTACCACCATCATCATCATGTGGTAGTGGTGGTAGTGGTTGTGGTGGTGATGATGGTGATGGTGGTATATGTTGTGCTAAGTCTAATGAAGGGTATATATTTGTACTTAGTTACCTTGCCTCTTGACCGAAAAGGGTATTGGTGAGGTTAAGGGTATTTTAACTCAATATTATACCTTAGTTCCCGAGGTATACCCTTATTATACCCTTCAATTTTTACAGTTTATATATAATATGAAAAAAATTCAGTCGCGAGCAGTTTGGCAACCTGGCAACCCTTCATCCTGGCCTCACAAATAACATTCTCAGAGCCAGTGAGTCACTGTCTGCCAGGCGCTGCGAGGTGTGGGTGTTGAGGGCTTGAGTCTTGCTGAGGGGCGCTGACTCTCCCTGAGTGACAACCTCCAATGAAAAGAAGAGTGAATGATGAGACGTCGTATTATAGAGATCTGCCTATAACTGCTCTCCAAGTCAAGAAAAGAACGCCTCAAGGATAACATCAACTTCGCTAGTTAGTAATGCCTTTCGTTTGGTCATTTATTTTTGTTTGTTTGTTTTTAGTAGTAATAATGGTGTTGGTGATGATTAAGTGGTGTTATAGTGTTAATAGTGCTCGCGGCGGTACGTTGTGGTGATTGAATATTAATAGTACTAGTAGTAAATAGTAGTAGTAGTAGTAGTATATAGTAGTAGTAGTAGTAGTAGTAGTAGTAGTAGTAGTAGTAGTAGTGGTAGTAGTAGTGAATGTTGCGGAGAAATAGTGGTGGAGATGGTGGTGTTGTAGTTATGTTAATATAGTGCTGTTGGTGGTGGCGGTGGTCAAATAGTAAGAGTAGCAGTAGAAGGAGTAGGAATAGTACGTATATTAGTGAATGTTGCGGAAAAAAAGTGGTAGTCCATGGTGATGGTTGTGGTGTTGTGGTAGTAGTAGGAACCTTTATAACATTATTATTGAGTCAATTTTCCTGCGTGAGATATTAATGATAATAGTAACGACTTATAGCTATCGATTTACGCACCTCATCAAGCTTAATTAACAGGACACTTATTACTGTAATGCATGTCTGCTGACGTCATACGCAAAGGGCCGCTGTAGATCGTTGCTCTGCTGCCTGCTTGCCCAGACGTTGCCTGCAGCGCATAACACTTGCTTGATTGTCCATGAGTATTTCTGAAGTGGTGCCTCTCATGTTGGCAGATAATACAATACACCCACTCACAGTTAAAGTATCAGCCGGCCGGTTTTCAGCATGTGTTGATTGCGGCTCGCAATGTGAGGCTGTAACAGCTACATTGGCGTCCACGACTTTTATGCATGTAGCAGCAGCTGATCGAGCAGCAGCCACACGATGTGAGATTGTCCGTAGAACGTGACGAGATTATGCATGTTGCCTAATTGTGTTGCCTGCCCACCAGTGTCTATCTCGGGAAGGATTCCGTGATGAAAGCAACCATGCAGATGGATTACTGGTCTTTAGAAAACCGTATTTATAGAATATAGAGAACTTGTGGCTTTATAGGATATACGCTTGGAAGGATTCACGACTAAACTGGCTAAACTAGATGTGTAGTGGGTTATACGTGTTATTATTATTATAATTATTATTATTATTATTATTATTATTATTATTATTATTATTATTATTATCATTATCAATATTATCATTATTATAATCATTATTATAATCATTATTATTATTATTATTATTATTATTATTATTATTATTATTAGTAGTAGTAGTAGAAGTAGTAGTAGTAGTAGTATCATTATTATATTTATTAGTAGTATTAGTATCATTATTATCATTATTATTATTATTATTATCATTATTATTATTATTATTATTTATATTTCTATTATTATTATTATTATTATTATTATTATTATTATTATTATTATTATTATTATTATTATTATCATTATTATTATTATTATTATTAGCATACTACTACTATAGGAGCAGTAGTAGTAGGAGGAGGAGGAGGACAAGGGGACGCCCACAGAGCTCGTGACTTGAGCAAGTCGATATAATAGATTATGCCGTGTGGTAGTCAGAACCAGTCACACTCATACACGCGGGGCTGGGCAGAAGGCAACTTTTCCACAACCTCAGCTTTCCCTTGAAGACCACTTAGATCCTTCCACAGCGACGTAACCTTTTTCTTTTACTTTTATTGCATTTTTTTTGTCTTTTTCACACACACACACACACACACACACACACACACACACACACACACACACACACACACACATAATATCATAATAGAGGCATACGCAGTAAATTCGGTGTTATTGATTACACGGCGCCACGTAAGAGAGAGAGAGAGAGAGAGAGAGAGAGAGAGAGAGAGAGAGAGAGAGAGAGAGAGAGAGAGAGAGAGAATTGAAGTAGGAAACATCTGTAGGAAGTAGAGGAGGAGTTGGGACGCAGGGGTGTACGGGGGGGGGGCGATTAAGGCGGCGGGGGGTGGTGGGGGAGGCTCGTCTGCACCAAGGAGACTATATTAGAGGAAACAGTGGTATGTAGTAATTCTTCGGGCGTGCGGAGG
The DNA here is from genome assembly GCF_024679095.1 of Eriocheir sinensis. Taxonomy (NCBI): domain Eukaryota; kingdom Metazoa; phylum Arthropoda; class Malacostraca; order Decapoda; family Varunidae; genus Eriocheir; species Eriocheir sinensis. The sequence continues at coordinate 251,102 of NW_026111361.1, read as the reverse complement.
TAACGCCATCTATTGGGGCCCACCAAAAACGTATTTTTTTAGGGGTAGCTTTACTGTTTTTAAAGTATCTGACACGGCCCACTACCCAGCCATTACTTGTTTTTTTCATTATTGTAAAATGATTAACTAATGGGGTAAAGAAAAATATATTTGTTCTTATGTTTTATTTGGTATTATCGACACTATATCAATTTGTTATTTTAGGAAAAAATAAGGTGTAGAAAGTATTTTCTAAGGATATATATATATATATATATATATATATATATATATATATATATATATATATATATATATATATATATATATATATATATATATATATATATTTATATATATATATATATATATATATATATATATATATATATATATATATATATATATATATATATATATATATATATATATATATATATATATATACAGAGATATACTTGTCTTGTTCTTATGTTTTTATACGTATTATTTAATCATTATTTTAGGAAATATATATATATATATATATATATATATATATATATATATATATATATATATATATATATATATATATATATATATATATATATATATATATATATATATATATATATATATATATATATATATATATATATATATATATATATATATATATATATATATATATATATATATATATATATATATATATATATATATATATATAGGAGGAGGTGGCTGAATCGACAGAGTAACACCACCGCGTTCAGGAGGACGTGAGTTCAATCTCTTGGTGCCACCAAGCTGGGATTTTCAGCCGCCGCCGAGTGGCTTAAAACTACCCACATGCTGTCCAGAAGACCACCTATCAACGGACTCTAGATTCTAGGATTAAAGATGAGAGTCTGGAGGGCAGCATGAGCCAATGCAAGATGGCGCCACTATAAAACACTCGCCTGCGCCAGAACGGGCTGGGCCGACCATCAGGACCCACCGGGAAGAAGCCTTGGGCCGACCATCAGGCCCCACCGGGAAAAAGCCTACCGGCGCTATAGGCCGCGACGTTAAAAAAAAAATAAAAACGAGAGAGAGAGAGAGAGAGAGAGAGAGAGAGAGAGAGAGAGAGAGAGAGAGAGAGACTGTATGTACGTATGTATGTATGTATGTACGTATGTATGTATGTATGTATGTATGTATGTATGTGTGTGTGTGTGTGTGTGTGTGTGTGTGTGTGTGTGTGTGTGTAGCAGATATATTCAGTGCTTCAAATACAAGCAAAGCATACACCATTCTACTATGATTACTACAATGCCTTTGCAACATCCTCTTAGCTGAGTAAAAATATCATACCAACTGTGCAAGTGCCAGATAATGGCAAGCAGCAATGTACACCGTTTGGCAGGGAGAGAACAAAAGCTTCTAAGCATTACAAATAAAATCAACAATGCCAGGCACCCAAAGCTTGTTAACTGAACATGATCTGATTTATAACAGGCAAACCCAACTATGATGTATTACATGCGGTAATAACTTTATAAAAGTTGCAAGGCACATCAATATAAGAGCAAAGCATCATAAAACATGCTGACATACGTGGTGGAGGATATCAAGAAGGTAGCACATGAGTTGTCTTAAATGGAATGCAATAACGTGGTGGTCCTGGGAGACAGCTAAGCATGGAAGTAAAAATGGGACGTAGGACACGGTATGATCTCACATGCTCTGACCTTGGCATCAGTGTCCTGAAGATATTAAGCTCAGTAGGCACAACTATGCAGTGGAGACACATATTATGATGAAAACAAATGAGACAAAAACCGGCAACTATTAATGTAAGAAAATAGCAGGAAAGTTATGGTGCAGTATGTGACATACCAAATTACAGGGCAAAGAGTGATTAGTTTTTCATGGGCTACATCAGCAAACATGCAGCATTTATTGCAGGAACAGTAAAACAATATTTGTTTTTTTATCAACCATTAAATTTGGATGGAATAAAATCATTTGAAATGAAACTCCTTGAAATAGCCAATTAAACAAACTACTCTGCCCCCCCCAAAAAAAATAAGCATTATTTTTCACAAGGTTTACAAGGCATTAGTCAAAAATATCAACTGCCATTACATTTTGTCAAAAAAAAAAAAATCATACCTATGTGATTATATAAAGCAGAACAAATCATAGCATGCTATAGTACAAACAAGATTAGTCCTGGACGCCACATTAATGATGCCAGATATGTGATGATAGACACTTAGTGTGATGAAATTACATGCTGTATTTCACATCATGAAACCAAGCCAAGTGTCACTGTAGCACATATTAGGTAAAGCAGACACCAAAAGCTTGTTACATGAACAAGATAAATTATAACAAGCAAAATCCACAATAAAGCATTGCATACTGTTTGGCAGGGAAGAGAACAAAAGTTTCCAAGCATTACACCAGAAATAAACAATGGCAGACATCCAAAGCTTGTGAGCTGAACATGATCTGATATTTAGCAGGCAAAACCAGCAATGGTGCGTTACATGCGATATCTGGCAGGGCAGGTAAATAATTCCTTGCATTACAACTGGAAAGAAAGTGGTAGACACCCAAAGCTTGTTAAGTGAACAAGACCCGATTTATAACAGGCAAAACCAACAATGGTGCATTTTACTTGCAATATTTGGCAAAGTATATGTAAAAAATGTATTGGCGTAACAAAAGCAATACCAAATAATGGCAAACATCCAAAGAGTGGTGGCACTGTGATAATTTCTTACAACAAAATACCATCAAAATCATTTAATCAACTTACTATACCAATTAATACCAAAAACATTTGTTCAACATGCTGCAATAAATTAGAGAGCAGACCTCACATGCAGGATAGATTTTCAGCTTCAGGGATAGAGAAGGCAGGCATAATATGATTATTATGTTGTAATAGACAATAAGAAAGCATTGATGCATTAAGTTAGAAAAAATCAATTGAAGAAAAGATCAGGCACAAAAAAAACTTCCCCAGCTGGGGTACAAGAACACCATTCTGTTACAATCTGGCTTAGACTCATGCACGCTATCAATCCAGAAGACTGAAATATTGATCTGTAAAAGAAATTATAAATGTCATGAATGAATTCATACCCCTCAATATTATTGTTATTAATCCTTCATTTTCATTAATTTCCTTTTTTTTTCATTTTGGGACGGGTTTGTAGTGTATCCTTAATTTTACGTAGATGAGGTGAATGTTTTCATTTAGTTAGGTGGAACACAGGTGCAGAGGACTTCTAAATTCATGATTATTTAATTAAGACGAGCATTTTGGAGACTCTATTGGCCAACATTGCCTTCTCCAGTGTTGCCTGGAGAATGGCTTCAACTTAATGAAAGTGTTTGAAAACACTGCCGTTGGGCACAGAGAGTCCCTCAAATGGAATCTCTGGATTATTGGAAAAGGCTTTAAAGTAACAAAATAAATTACTGTTGTCAAGTTGTTGTTTAACATCCAACAGATGCTCCCTGCAGAGCTGACAATTATGTTTTTTCAATTTTTTAAACAAGTCCAGCCAACTACATAAAACAAAGCATTGACCTCAGCAGGTGGCATGTTTGCTATTGACTCCTCATTGTCCGAGTCAGTATCTGAAGGGGGCAAATCTGCATCATAGTTTGAGGTTACGTTAAGGAAGTATGACTCATCCGCCTCACAGTTACTTGTCTGGGGAACTTGTGAATAATGATTGGTCATTACTGACTTGAGGCCCTTCATAAAGTTGTAGGCAGTGGGATGGTCACAGTTCCAAAATCTAACCCTCAGTCTGGCAAACAGATTTTCAAGACAGTCCTGATTCAATCGCCGAGTGAGGAGGTACTTTACTTGATAACTCTGCAGATCTTGCCACAGAGCATCAAGTGCTGTCAAGTTGATGAGCCAGCCATTTACACTGTGGATGTGTACATGAGGTTGAGCACAGACCTTTAATGACACCAAGTAATCTTTAGTCTCTTATGATTTTCATATGACATGAATTTGAAGTAATGGCAGCAAGGGCACCTTTATAATTATACATGGATGAACTATTGAAACAATCAAACAAGATAACCACCTTATCTATGAATTCTGCAATATAAGTGGCTTTCTAAGGTCGCATTCCTGATGTTGAATGAAGGTAAACTCCTACCGCTACAGTATGACTCATCACTTGGGCAGCAAGATTGACACGCATTTTTGAGAAGCCTTCACCACACATATGTTTGCTGCTCAATTTAGGAGCAAGTCTAATATTTTGTTGCTGATCTTTTTCAAAAAACTTTTTTATTTGATCCCATGAAATTTTATTTTCCCCAATTTTAATATCATATTTGAGAAGTGTGTTCCTCAGGCTTTTCAAAAGATGTGGAGAATAAAAAAAAAAAAGTGAACCTTCTCACCATCGACTGTAAAGGAAGGATTTTCAGTTGCAATGCCAAGAGTCTGGAACAAGGAACGATGCACTCCCTCTTGATCACAAACTGTAAACATAGCTCTGTGTCCCGTGTCCTTGACTTTTTTTATTGCTGTTTCATACAGTTCCCTCATTTTACAAGTTTTAATCCCTCCCGAATAAAAGAAACATCCTAACACAAGTTTCCATTTTTTCAATAAGCCCTTAACCATGAACACGAGTGCATGATTTGCTTGTTTCAAACTCTTCCCATGCTCTCCGAAATCCTCCCTTCTTATGATAGAATCAGAGGTTTTGTCAAAATGCAAGGATTCTTTAATACTCATGGCATCAACTGCAATCCCACAAAGTGTCTTCTTTTGACAAAGCCTGTGCTCTTTTCTTCAGGGCTGTCAGAGTCTGTTTGCTCCAGCAAACATTTACTGAAATATCTCTGAGCCATGAGTGAAGTGTTGAAACTGAAGGCAAGTGAACACTGTGCTTAGAAATCTATAAGCTTTTGGACTTTGATAGTATAAGGCCAGAACAAACCTCCTCTCTTGTACCAAATATCTCCTACCAGGCTTAGATCTTGCAGCATGTTGAACCTATCCTTTGAAAACATCTACCAATTTGGATCAAAGAAATTGCTGGCTTTGGCCAAAAACGGCCCAGGAGTGGTAATAGCCTGAGCTTTGAGCTGCCTCACCTGCCGGCGCAGACGGCAGACTGTCTTCTGCAATAATTGCAGTTTTGATGTCTCTGAAAATGCATACACTAATATTAAAAGCTAATTTACACAGTGCTCTTCTCACAATTCTAAATAATAAAATATGTGCATGTTAATGCATTATTATTGCTATTAGGACAGCGAATCCAAGCAATGACATTTTGTCTGCACGCCAGCTTTGACTGGAAAGGCTTCAGTTAGATTGCCTGACAAGAGTAATATTTTCAGGAGTTGGGGGAGAGGGTGCAACTGGAGACTTGACATAAATAAAGTCAAGATCTACACGCACTGATTATCCATCTACATCTCAGGTGTTCAATCCCTACTGAAACATACGTCAATATGGTTCCACACTAAAAATCTAAAAATTATGTTTCTGCAATGTTTTTTTTTTTTTTTTTTTTTTTTTTTACGTTGTTGCCTATTGCGCCGGTAGGCATCTTCCCGGTGGGGCCTGATGGTCGGCCCAAGGCTTCTTCCAGGTGGGGCCTGATGGTCGGCCCAGCCCGTTCTGGCGCAGGCGAGTGTTTATAGTGGCGCCATCTTGCATTGGCTCATGCTGCCCCCCGGAACTCGTTCTTGATTCGCTTGGACGGCTTCCTCTAGAGTCCGGGTTGATGGGTGGTCTTCAGGACAGCATGTGGGTAGTTTTAAGCCACTCGGCGGTGACTGAAAAATCCGAGTGGTAGCGTGAGGATTCGAACCCGCGTCGTCCATCACGCGGCGAATGTGGGTCCAGTACGCTATCACTTCGGCCACCGTCTACCCAACCTACCTAAATTCTGCCTGCTAACTAACTCTTCCTTTTCACAATTATAATCCATTAAGCTGGTGGTCTCCGGGATGTGCCACTTTACCCAACAAACTAATCCTTATTACTTATTAAAACCATTTGAACATTTGCATAAATCATAATTCAATGATTATCCCAGCTCTTCCACATGTCCCGTGTAATGTGTATGATGTGGGATGGTTCAGCCTCATGTCTCCCATGCATACATTAAGTTTAGAGGATAATACTGTTCCTTGTAGCTCCCATTTCCCTGATACTCACGACTATCCCTTTAAGAATAACGTATGAAGAATCACATTTCTTGGTTTCATAATACGAGGAAAAGCCTGAATATGTGATTAAAGATGGACTATTAAATAGCAGGGACATTGACCTCATTTTTAGGGTGCTGCCATGTTTGGGAGTGAATGGTAAACATGGTCACATCGGTAGCATGGATAAATGTTTGTTAGTATCACTTCAGGGTTATGCTACCTCTTCAAAGATTGGCCAGTCATGGTTTAAAGTGGAACAGGATAAACAAGAGACAGGCAGGTATCTGTGGACACTACTGTTACTATCAATTGCCAGCCTATGTCAAAATTTGAACCCATGCTATCAAGAACATCAGACCCATGTTATGTTTACTCATTACTGCCATAGGAATATAATAAACAGATTAAATATGTCAGGAGTAGGTAGGAAGACACCTACCGAACGGGCATGAGCTACTCCCGGTGAGGATATATGGGAAGCGAGGAGGGTGCTGAAGCCCTTCAAGGACCCTTCTCATGTCCTCACTAACCGTTTCCCTTTTGTCTCATCAACACCAGAGAGCAGCTCAGCTTCTTCTTCCCAGCTTTTCCCTATTCGGGGTCGCCGTTGTGAATGAGCCTTCTCCACGTATTTCTGTTGTTGGCCATCTCTGGGTTTAAATTCTTCTCCCTTAGATCTCCGTTTATGCTATCAATCCACCTTCGTTTGGGCCTTCCTCTTCTTCTATTTCCCTGCACTTCCATTTCCATGACTTCCCTTCCTACATGATCTTCCCCAACTCTTCTTCTCAAGTGTCCATACCACCTCAATCTTGACTCCTGGATCTTCTTGGAGATTTCAATTACTTTCACTGTTCCTCTTATATATTCATTCCTAATTCGATCTCTTCTGGTGACTCCTACCATCCATCTCAACATCTTCATTTCCGCCACATCCATCTTCTTTTCTTCGTTCTTCTTCAGAGGTGCTGCTTCAAGCCCATACGCCATTGCAGGTCTGACCACTGCTTTGTGAACTTTACCCTTCACTCTTACTGGTACCTTCCTATCACATATCACACCAGAAACTTTCCGCCAGTTATTCCAGCCACATTGGATCCGGAAATTCACTTCTTTTTCCATCTCCACTGTCTCGTCTACCATTGATCCCAAGTACTTAAATGTTTTCACTCTCTTCAACATTTCACCATTTAGTCTAATTGTGGCCTGTTGGTCGCCACTTGTATCTGTTGTGAAGTATTCCGTTTTGGACCTACTAATCTTCATTCCTCTGCTTTCCAAAGCAACTCTCCATTCTTCTAGTTTTCTTTCCAGCTGTCTTCTCTCCTCTGTCACCAAGACGATGTCATCAGCATATAATACACACCAGGGTGGTTCCTCTCTGACATTTTCTGTAATGACATCGAACACTATATTGAAAAGTAATGGACTTAGTGCCGATCCTTGGTGTAAGCCGACTTTCACATGGAAACTGTCAGTTGTACCAACCGTACTCCGAACTCTAGTTGTAACATTCTTGTAGCATTCTTGGACAATTCTGACATACTTTTCTGGCACTCCTCTTTCTCTTAGGCTTCTCCATACTTCTTGCCATGGGACCCTATCGTATGCTTTCTCCAAGTCAATAAAAACCATATGTAGTACTTTCTGCTTTTCCCGATGTTTTTCCATATTCTGTCGAAGTGAGAAAATTCCGTCAACCGTTCCAAGTCCCTTCATAAATCCTAGTTGTTGCCTACCGATATGTACCACCTGTCTCAATCTATCATCCAACACCCTTTCGAATAGTTTAAGGGTGTGAGACATTAGTTTTATCCCTCGATAGTTCTCACAGCCCTGGATGTCTCCCTTCTCTTTAAAGATCGGTATCAGTGTGCTTTCTCTCCACTTTTCTGGTATAACTTCCTTCTCCATTATTCCTCTGATCAGCTGGTGCAACATGTCAACTCCTTCTCTTCCTAAGGCTTTCCATACTTCTACTGGTATTCCGTCGGGCCCTATTGACTTGCCATTTTTCATTTTCTTCAGTGCTCTTTCTACCTCTTGTCTTGTCACCTCCCCTACTAATTGGTCGTTCGGTTCTCTATCATCTCTAATAAGTCTCTCATTTTCTTCATTTAGCAGCTTCTCAAAGTAGTCCTTCCACCTTATTATGATATATCTTTCCTTTCGTATCACAACCCCTCTTTCATCATTGATCTGTCTAACATGTGTAATGTCTTTTGTGCTCTTGTTTCTCGTCTTGGCCAACTTGAATACTTTTTGTTGTCCTTCCTTGGTATCCAACTCTTTATACAGGTTGTCATACGCTTCTGACTTTGCAATTACTACCGTTCTTTTTGCTTCCTTGCTGCACTGTTTGTAATGCTCTTTATCACCGTCCAACTTTGTTACTTCCCATCTTTTCTTCGCAATCTTCTTTGCTTGAACTTTCTGCCGTACCTCTTCATTAAACCACCATGTTTCTTTATTTTCCCATATCTTGCCACTACTTTCACCGAGGATTTCTTTTCCAGCTCTCAAGATGTTTTCACTCATTCTGTTCCACCATCCATTTACATCTTCCATTTCCATGTCCATATCTCTTAGCACTCTTTCTTTGAAAGCCTGCTTATGATCTTGATTTTTCAGTTTGAACCATTTAATCCTTTTCTCCATTTTGACCTTCCTTTTCTGCCTGCGTTTAACAGCTATCGCTAGGTCTATGACTAGTAAACGGTGTTGTGCAGTCACGTGGTCGCCTGGTATAACCTTACAATTTCTTATCTCCTTGATATCTTTCCTGCGATAGAGTAAGAAATCTATTTGACTCGCTCTATCTCCACTACGGTACGTAATTAGATGTTCATTTTTCTTGCGGAATATAGTATTTCCTATCACCAAGTCGAATGACAGGGCTAAGTCTATAATTTTCTCTCCATCCTCATTCCCATCACCATAAGCATTTCCACCGTGAATCCGACTGATTGCATCGTTTCCATTTCCAATGTGTCCATTCATGTCTCCTCCAACTATGCACCTTTCACTTTCGTCTACCTTTTCCAATTCCTCCTGCAAAGCTGTCCAAAACTGTTGCTTTTCCTCCTCTGAACTTCCTGTTTGTGCTGCGTACACACTAAAGATATTCACTGGGAAATCATCAAATGACAGTCGCACCCACATTATGCGGTCATTTTTCCTATTCACTTCTGTCACCAGGTCTTTCAAATCCTTGGATAAAATTATTCCTATTCCATTTCTCTTTTCATTATTAGCCCCTCCATAGATGAGTTTAAATCCCTCACCTAGTTCTTTGGCTTTATTTCCTGTCCATCTCGTTTCCTGCACGCATAACACATCCACTTTTCTTTCCTTCATTAGGTCTGCGATGGCACGACCTCTTCCAGTCATCGATCCAACATTTATTGTTCCAAACCTCATTTTTTGAGCTTGCTTCTTTGGCCACATCCGCTCTTGATGCGGTAGCCCTCGCTGCGCCACAGAGTTAGGGCGATGTATCTGTGGGTCACTTACGGGTGACATCCTAGCATTTGTCTCATTTTCGGTAAGGCTCATATCATATCAGGTTTTGGCAGGAGTTTTATGGGTGGATGCCCTTCCTAACCCAAACCCTCCCCATTTTTCTGGGCTTGGGACCGGCACCGAGTTGCACTGGCTTGTGCAGCTCAGCATGCTCTCTAAAGACAGTTCCTCTCTCTTTTTACACCACACTACATTCACACAGCATACACACCTTTTCCCAGAATTAAAAATTCAAAATGGCGAAAAATTACAGAGCCTAGGAGTCCCCGCCTGGGGGGGGACCATAAATTCCCCCAGGAAGGACTCCACTTCTAACCTTCTATCTGATCGCCAGTATGGGTTCCGCAAGGGACATTCTACAGGTGATCTCCTTGCCTTCCTAACTGACTCTTGGTCATCCTCTCTTAGCTGTTTCGGTGAAACCTTTGTTATTGCACTGGACATATCAAAAGCTTTTGATAGGGTCTGGCACAACTCTTTGCTTTCCAAACTACCCTCCTACGGTTTCTATCCTTCTCTCTGCACATTTATCTCCAGTTTCCTTTCTGACCGTTCTATTTCTGCTGTGGTGGACGGTCACTGTTCTTCCCCTAAACCTATTAACAACGGTGACCCACAGGGTTCTGTTCTATCTCCCACTCTCTTTCTGTTGTTCATTGATGATCTTCTTTCCAAAACGAACTGTCCTATCCATTCTTACGCCGATGACTCCACTCTGCATTACTCAACTTCTTTTAATAGAAGACCCACTCCACAGGAACTTAACGATTCAAGGCTGGAGGCAACAGAACGTCTAGCCGCAGACCTTACTATTATTTCCGATTAGGGCAAGAGGAATCTGGTGTCCTTCAACGCCTTAAAAACACAGTTTCTTCACCTATCCACTCGACACAATCTTCCAAACAACTATCCCCTATTCTTTGACAACACCCAGCTATCACCTTCCTCAACTCTAAACATTCTCGGTCTATCCTTAACTCAAAATTTCAACTGGAAACTTCATATCTCATCTCTTACTAAATCAGCTTCCTCTAGGCTGGGTGTTCTGTACCGTCTCCGCCAGTTCTTCTCCCCTACACAGTTGCTATCCATTTACAGGAGCCTTGTCCGCCTTCGTATGGAGTATGCATCTCATGTGTGTGTGTGTGTGGGGGGGGGGGGGGGCACTCACATAGCTCTCCTTGACAGAGTGGAGTCAAAGGCTCTTCGTCTCATCAGCTCTCCTCCTCATACTGATAGTCTTCTACCTCTCAAATTCCGCCGCCATGTTGCCTCTCTTTCTATCTTCTATCGATATTTTCATGCTGACTGCTCTTCTGAGCTTGCTAACTGCATGCCTCCCCCCCTCCCACGGCCCCGCTGCACACGACTTTCTACTCATGCTCATCCCTATACTGTCCAACCCCTTATGCAAGAGTCAACCAGCATCTTCACTCTTTCATCCCTCACGCTGGTAAACTCTGGAACAATCTTCCTTCATCTATATTTCCTCCTGCCTACGACTTAAACTCTTTCAAGAGGAGGGTATCAGGACACCTATCCTCCCGAAACTGACCTCTCTTTTTGGACACTCCTTTGACCTCTATTCAGGAGCAGTGAGTAGCGGGCTTTTTTTTTATTTATCTTTGCGCCCTTGAGCTGTCTCCTTAGCTGTAAAAAGCTGTAAAGGTCAAACTTTTTACGTATCTTTTTTTAAGATTATGTACTGGTGTAACAGTTAAATATTGAACTCAATTCGTATGCAGGGATGTGAGGTATATTGTTAAGCTGTAATGTTTCCAACACATTAAATGTGGTCATAACAACACTGAACAGTAAACTAGAGGATAAATTATCACTGAGCACAAGAGGTTGCTTACTATATTTTGGTGAGCTTGATGGCCGAGTCGAGTTTCCTCCAACCCCTTCAGTTTCACACCCTGTTGAAAGTCAGTTTCCTATTCAAAGTGAAAAATGAATGCAAATGGTCACTAAAATTAATTATTATACTTGGCGTCACAAATTTGGGCACAGAATTTAGGGAAGGACTCCCGGACTTGGCGTCACTGTTGAGGTAAATGATCTCGTGCACTCATTGGGCTATATGTACATTGTTATAATGTGCATTATTGTTACGTTCAACGATGATGATGATGATGTATTGTTGTCTTTACTTGACATTTTAGCGGGCAGGACTACTAAAAGTAAGGCTATTAGCATCAACACAGCCTACTTTCTCTCTAAATCAGCATTGATATCAGCTATATGTACAGTTATTCTTATAATTACTCTTCCTGCCGATAATGGAAATACATATCAGGATTAAGCATCACATACAAGGAAAGAATTGTTTTATGGGGAAACAGGGAACTTTTAGGTTCATATAATAGACAAGGTTATACTCAAAACGATTGGATGCTTCAGATGCTAAGATTTTTGGATATAACATCACCCCCTTCCTCCAAATTGGTTCTTTAAAGCAAGGGTTGACTATAGCTGATTATTTTTTGCTTAGGTTTCATGACACTTTTTGTTAATGCAAAGCATCTGAAAATCAATGATTATTACGAAATACGTCTCATGAGTAGCTACTAAAACTTGACAACCTGAAAGGATGTACCATCAAAGACTGTAAAGGACAGATATATTATATACAAAATAACATGGTTTAGTGATCATGAACAAAAAAAAAAAAAATGTTAAGACAATCAAAATCCAATCATTTCAGGATACACAAATCAACAGCTATATGAAGGAATTATACAACTCTCCTGGGATGCCTAAGTTAAATAAGTGAGGGAATTTAATTTCCTTCCTCTTGTTTGTGTAAAATGGTGTGGACATATGCATGACTAATGTGATGAGTATACATTTATATGATGGTGAAATATCATCCACAAGGTAGGATGGTCCATGCTCAAATGCTGATTCAAACTATCAATCACATTTCATTAATAGCTTCAATTTTCATGAACCAACTAAACATTCAGTGAGAAAGTACTGTTTTTAATGATTTTGTTGCAATGCTGTGCTCTGCTTCAGAGGAGCATGCTGGCGTGCTGCTCTTGCATGATACAGTTAAGAAAATCGTACCGTGAAGCCACTTAAAATTGATGTTGCACAATCTATTTTGTGAAGTCATAATTAAATTAATAACACAACAATCAATAAAAACTAATAGTATTCATACCAAAATCAGCACGTGGAGCTAGTGCAGTGCAATGGGGAGAACACTCATCAGTGTCAGGCTGCAGCTCATTATTTTCATGTGTGGCTTGGGGGACACTGTGCAGCTGTGTAAGTGGTTGGATACTGCCACATTCCTCAGGGGGTGGCAGATTTCTATTCAGCTCCACCCTTGGCCTCTTTCTTGGACTCTTATCTTCGGCTGCCACAGTCTCTTGGATATTACCAAAACCTGTGTTCAGATCTGTTGGGATGTGGTTGTGTTAGATGTGGAATAATATTCGACAGCGAAACATGGAAGGAAAAGAAAGAGTATGTCCACATGGTAAAATATAGATGATAATTGCCAAGTGGGTTTGTTGGTGTACCCGGGAATTAAGAGGCCAGGTGATGTTATATCATGAAGGAAGAGTTATGGGGTATGATGTAAACTGACTTCATTAGTTAAGTGATTAGAAGAGGTATATTGAAATTCTTTGGATACTGAGAGGATGTATGGGAACAACTGGGTGAGAAGGAAGAGAGATGCAGATTTTGATGATGTATAGATAGTTACACCAATGAAGACCTAGGACATACACATTCACAAAAGGCCACAACTTTGGCTGCTAGACGGAAAAGCACTAGGTTTAAAGTGCTAGGACATTGAAGGGATTCATAATAAGAAAAGCAATAATAATAAATGACTATAGCTAAATATATTTATGATACTTTTTTTATGTTACTATTAATATTAGAAATTTTAAACACTAATGATATATTAATGTGAATATTGATAAATTAATGAAAATAAATACATTAATTATATTAATACTACCACTAATGATATTAACACTGTACCTAAAAGACAGAGCAAATCACTGAATCTGAAATAAAACGATAATTGAGCTGCCTCTGTCTGAAAGTTATGTGAAGCTTGCTTCATGCACCGTGAGAGGAATGGCATAGATGCAACCAGGTTGCTGAGATACTTATGGTCACCAACCACTTGTATGGCACCAATTTGTGTTGGAAGCATTGGCGGCCAACATCAGAACGAGCAATTTATTATAATACAAGATTACCAGGAAAAAAAACTGAAGTAAAGGATGTCAGTGACACAGACAACATTAAATTGCAAACTTGAAAATCACCAAAGTATGAAGATAAAGTAAAACAACAACAATAATAATGAGCATGGCAAAATATTACTGGCTTATTACAATGTAAAGTAATTACCCTAATTATATTGTACATAATTTTCACTAGCCATAATGTGGGATGATGCTGAGGTAAGCAAATCAATCAAAAGTAAGTGATAATGATTACAAAACTACTATTTGCTCTTATCTGTCAGGTGAATACAATCAACCCATCAAGTGTGGAAATCTAACTTTTGTTCAATGCATCAAGGTTTCTTTCACTATTAGTCTATTACCAACTCATGCATTGCATTTGGTACACAAGAAAATACTGTGACCATTACCCGGAAACCCAGTGGGTGGTTGCTCCTCATGGCCATCTGCAAAATAGATAATGGGTATAAGTATTACATTTACTCTCACACACACACACACAAACACACACACACGAGAGAGAGAGAGAGAGAGAGAGAGAGAGAGAGAGAGAGAGAGAGAGAGAGAGAGAGAGAGAGAGAGATTAAGAAAGTCATAAATAAGGAACATGCATCATAACTTCGTCTTACCTGTGTGACGTGGGGTTTCAGTCAGCAGCAGCTGGCCCTTGCTGCCAAAATGAACCCCATCAAAGTGGTCACTACAGATGGCTTGAGTGTGCTGTTGAAAGCCAATTTTCAAGGCTTTCACCCACTGGAGGCACCTGCAACTAATTATTGTTAATCAATACAAAAATGTAATGTAATGAAATAAAGCAGCAGACCTTAAAAATGTATATAATCATTAACCCTAAAGACAGCGGTGGAAATATACATAGACAGTCTTAAATTCAGTCAGTCAGTTTTGAATGGCAGAAATATAACAACACTTACATATTGCTGTAGAATCTATAGTAGACGATAGAAAAAATATCTACGTATTATGGAGAGTAGCTATATATATATATATATATATATATATATATATATATATATATATATATATATATATATATATATATATATATATATATATATATATATATTTATGCTACGGACCTAAGATCAGCAATGACTATATATAGAGTACAGACCATTCATTCCTTATTCTTTATTCCTTATTCCTCTGAAGATGCCCACTAAGGCGAAACTAGTCAGGAGTAAACACTCGTTCCCTAGCCCGAGTTTCCTTCACCATCTTTCATCACTTTTCATAATGTCTACACATATATATTTATTTCCAATACATTAGTGATGCAATGCAGGGCAAATTTAAACAGAATGCTCTTTCCTTTACTAGTGAGATATTTGTGTTTTGTCTGCTCATTATCATAACGTATTTAATCCAGGGCAACTTCAAGTGTTCCTGTATATGTTGGGTTTAAATTAAATCATCAATCTGCATATATAAAAAAGATACTGACTAATTTTGTATTGCCAAATACCTGTCATTAGCACACCTTCATGAAAGGCCCCAGTAGTTAGAATGTATCTGAGTAAGGATCGAGGAGGCCTCTTGTGAATTAGCTCGGTAATAAGACGGTGTCATCTAACAGTACTTCGGCATATGTATATGAGTCAATGTCACATACTAATTTACCTCTGGGTATGCATCAACTAAAGTGCAGCTTCTTTCCGATTTTGATAATATTGAATGAATTGCAGCCATATCTCACACAAAGTTAATATTCACATTATTATAATGTCTACATTTTGTAATTCTGAATCTTTTGACCTACATATATATATATATATATATATATATATATATATATATATATATATATATATATATATATATATATATATATGTATATATATATATATATATATATATATTGCATTTTGGCAGCGAGGCAAGGTTAGGGAAATTTATGAAATGTAATATGCTTCACATTTCTTGTCACTAGCAATCAACGGTTAAGTCAGCGGTTCAGCTCCAGCAACAGTTTGCCTTCCTCATGATTTTGTGAAGGGTTAGGAGTTTCTTCGTCCTAATTTAACTGTAATGTGAGGAGATAACTTTGGCCAAGCCTGACCTGACCTCTTACCTAACCAGGTATGTGGCCGGCTGCATCGATGCATTGAAAAAGTAACTTCACTGCTATCTGTATAATTCATAAATCGGTCCATAAATCTTTCATGTCAACATAAAAATCTAAGGGTTGAAAAAAAAATAGATCATAGACCTTTAAGATGAGGACGGTTATAAGTAGGCGCCTTGCATTATCTTGAAGAACAGTGATCCCAGTGTTAGTTGAGGGGATCTGTAGACTGCCTTAATGTCTTGTGTCCTATATACATTACGTATGTCGCTTGCCTTCAGAGCACTGTGGTGTCTAGTTGCTCGCAGAAATTCATTATTTTACGGAAGTTAGAAGTTGGAATTTCCATATATATCATTATCACTTACCGTCTGGCATCTTTAGGGAATAAATGGAGCTTCACACCAGGGTGTGTTCTCCGTTTCTTCCCACAAGCACAGCAGGCCGCACATTTGAGATTTGGAGCCATGGCGGGCAGAGTTACACGAGGCGCCGGTGTGTTGATATTTGAATGACGGCAGCGTTATCGTCGAGCTGAGAAAGACGTCTGGAAGTAGCGTTATAATAACCAGTATATCAGTTAGCCCAAGATAATCTTATCCACCCACTCTTTCCCCCCACAAACCAATAAATCTATGTAAATAATTACTAGAGGAATTAAGTCAACGTGCGTGCTAAAACACTGAGTTTGAAAGAAAAACATGTTTTGAAAGAAAGGCAGTTGGGCTACAACCTCGGTTCATTCCTGTGTGTATACAGACAGTTAAAACACATAAAACACATTTAACCACTGCTAACCTCCCACATATGCAGATAAAGTAATATAAGTATAACTACGGTACAATAATAGCATTACTAACATGACATGCAGTCAGGCTATATCTACCGGGTAAATATATATAGTTCTTACTGTTCATTTTAATATTTTTCTTTCTATATGTTTTTTTTTTTTCATCTAAAATGGGAAATAAGCAGACTGAAGAAAAAAGTAGCAACATTTGCTGCCTGAATCCATATAGCAACACTGCTGATGGGTACTGGGGGTTGGGGGTGGGTGTCTTGAGGGGGGGAGGCGCCTGGATGTAAACAACGCTGCTCCTGCGCCATCTGTTGGAACCAACATACACCACCACCCCACCCACGGTCTCCCATAGAGGTCCCCTCTCCTGTACTATAGTCTCCTTGGTCTGCGCTCTCCTCGCTGGCTGACTGCTTGAAACTCAAATTCTCTCTCTCTCTCTCTCTCTCTCTCTCTCTCTCTCTCTCTCTCTCTCTCTCTCTCTCTCTCTCTCTCTCTCTCTCTCTCTCTCTCTCTCATTTACTCACTCAGAAGAACACATTCATCCTTTTGTGTGAGAAGCGAAGTAACACTAATAAAAGCCCACCTTAGTTTAATAGCGAAATTAAACACTCAGTCAAGGAGAGAAAATTGTTTTACAGGCAAAAGAAAGAGCAAAGCACGCCCGAAAACATTAAACTTTACCATGATGCCAGACGACGAGTAAAAAGACTAGTATGTCAGGTAAAGCGTAGATATGAAGAAACTATTGCGGGCAACTGTAAAAATAACCCGAAATCCTTCTTCAGTTACATAAACAAGAGAAAGGCGATCAGAAGTGGAATTGGAACCTTAACAAACAGCGACGGTGCACTAGTGACTGACAGCCAACACGTTGCAAACCTATTAAACAATTACTTTTCCTCGGTGTTTAATACTAACAGTCCTCCCACCACTACCACCAACACCAGTACTAATGTAAATCCCGAGCATGCATTGCCTAACTTTGAAATAACAACCGATGCAGTCCTTAAAGCCCTCCAACTACTTAAAACAAATAAAAGTCCTGGACCAGACAAAGTATATCCTACTCTGCTCTAAGAAATAAAGAGCGAAATAGTATCCTCCCTCACAATCGTATTCAAAATGTCCTTGCGACAAGGCATCGTCCCTTCGGATTGGAAAAAGGCTAACGTGACACCGATTTTTAGGAAAGGATACAAAAAAGTACCAGATAATTACACGCCCATTAGTCTAACTTCGGTTGTAGGAAAGCTACTTGAGAGCATAATTAGAGACAAAATTGTGAGTTACCTTGAAAGCCACTCATTAATAGGGGACTCACAACACGGCTTCCGTAACAAAAGATCCTGCCTATCAAACCATTTAACCTTTTATAACGACCTCTTCACGGTTTATGACGTAACCAAATCACTGGACGTAGTCTATTTTGATTTTCAGAAAGCGTTTGATAAAGTCCCACATCATAAATTACTTTACAAATTGAAGCAAATAGGTATTGACGGTCAAGTACACCAATTTCTTATAAATTTCTGCAACATTAAGAACATAAGAACATAAGAACGCAGGAGTCTACAAGAGGCCGGTAGGCCTGTACGAGGCAGCTCCTTTGACCCTAAGCTCCCGTGTATCTAACCCCACCTATTATCGCTGTCCATGAATTTATCAAGTCTATTTTTGAATGTGACAATTGTATTGGCACTCACCACATGACTGCTAAGCCTATTCCACTCATACACCACCCTGTTAGTAAACCAATTTTTGCCTATGTCCCTGTTGAATCTGAATTTATCCAGTTTAAACCCATTAATTCGTGTCCTACCCGGTTCTCTTACCAACAAACCTTATGAATGTCTCCCTTATTAAAGCCCTTCATCCATTTATAAACCTCGATTATGTCTCCACGTACCCTTCGCCTTTCTAGAGAATGCAAGTTTAACTGTTTGAGTCTTCCCTCGTATGGCAAGTTTCTCAACCCCTGAATCATCTTAGTCATCCTCCTCTGCACCGATTCTAACATTTTGATATCCATTCCATAGTAAGGTGACCATAACTGAACCGCATAGTCATGATGAGGTCTAACTAATGCTAAATATAGTCTAATGAAGACTTCGGGGCTTCTGTTGCTTACGCTCCTTGAAATAAATCCCAGTACCCTATTAGCTCGATTTCTAGCTTGAATGCATTGTGCCCTTACACGGAGATCAGAGCTCACTAAGACCCCTAAATCCCTCTCGCACCCAGACCTACTTATGAGAGTGTCATTTAAGCAATAGTTATGTGAGGGGTTGTTCCTACCTAAACTCAGAATACTGCACTTCCCTACATTGAACTCCATCTGCCATTTATCCGCCCAGTCATACAATCTGTTGAGTTCACCTTGGAGAATACTAGCGTCCTGATCCGACTCAACTACTCTACCGATCTTGGTATCATCTGCAAATTTACTAACATCACTACTAATTCCTGTATCTAAGTCATTGATATAAATAATAAACAAAAGTGGACCTAATACCCATAGCTGGGCACGATAACAGAAAACCTTATTCCCGATAACCGATAACTGATAATGAAAAACCTTAACGGCGATAACCGATATTCGTTAACTAGAGACACAAATATAGGCGATAACCGATAACCGATATAAATCCACAATTCCGATACTAGCTAGCGATAAGTCCGATAGGCGAAAACGATACTATATTGATATTTCAGATCGAACAACATTGATGAATTCAAATTTTCATTATCTGTATTTTAGGAAACTTACAAAACCTTAAAACCACACGTTGACACGTACATATGGACGGTAATACTAGAAATGCCTGAACCGGTGTTGTGTTATTTGGCGTCTCCACCGTCAAAAATTGTTTACAAACACTGGTCTCTCGTGAACGGTGCATGCTCAGACCAGCAAGCGTAGACCTGTACAGTCTCACAAAGCTTTTAAACCGTAATTAAGAGTTGCTGGAAGGCTGAATCAGACATATAGTACCACTACCACCATCCTCGCTGTTTCTAGAACGACACTCTGTACGAGTTGTATTTATATGTACAGAGTGTCGTTCTAGAAACAGCGAGGATGGTGGTACTGTATGTTTGATTCAGCTTTCCAGCAACTCTTAATGTGTTAAAAAAGCATTGTGAGACAGTACAGGTCTACAGTTAATGGTCTGATCATGCGCAGTTCACGAGAGACCAGAGTTTGTAAACAAAAGCGCAAGCTTTTGACGGTGAGACACCAAATAACACAACACCGGGTACCTTCAGTATCATAGCATGGTCACAAACGAATATGGAATATCAAATTTGAGGCAGTGAATAATCATTTTGGGGGGCAAAGTTAAATGATTTTTCTCTATGATATATTGATTTTTGAGTATCATAAAAAAATAACTTAGTGTTTTAATTTTCATGATCTAAGTATGAAATCTCATCACTGAAGCTATTTCATACCCCGAAGTTTTTTTCATACAACAACGGGCCACGCATGCGCAGTAGGGAGACAACGGGTTTTTTTTTCTGAAAGGCGGAAAAAAAAATAGCGATTATCGCTAGTTTGGTTACAAAAGTAACGAAGATACCGATATACGAGTATATTTAAATAAGTAGCGGATGGTCGATAATCCGATTTTGTTATCAGCGATAAAGTATCGCGATAACTTATCGCGATAACGCCCAGCTATGCTAATACCGAACCTTGTGGGACCCCACTCGTAACACATCCCCAGTCAGATCTTTTACCATTGATTTGCACTCTTTGCTTCCTATTGCTAAGCCACGCCTTGACCCAGTTCAAAACTTTGCCCTCTACTCCGTGAGCCTGTAATTTAAGCAACAGTCGTTGGTGAGGAACTTTGACAAACGCTTTACTAAAATCAAGATATATTACATCATAATTTTCATCTCTGTCAACCGCCTCAAATACTTTATTGTAGAAGGACAAGAGATTGGTGAGGCATGACCTACCTTTTGTGAACCCATGCTGCGAGTCGTGAATTAAGCTATGTTTCTCTAAGTGCTCCCGAATGTTCCTGGCTATTATGGACTCCAGCATCTTGCCTATAACCGATGTTAAGCTAATTGGGCGATAGTTTGAAGCAACTGACCTGTCCCCCTTCTTAAAAATCGGCATCACATTAGCTACTTTCCATAGGCTCGGCACATAGCCAGTATTTACCGACATCTTAAAGATGTCGGTTAGTGGGTCACTGAGTATATCGCCTAATTCCTTTAATACCCTCGGAAATATCCCGGCAGGACCTGGCGACTTGTTCTTCTTAAGCTTATCTATCTCATCCTGAACTACTTGCCTGGTAATGATTATATCCCTCAATTTATCGTCATCCCCGCCCTCGTACACCTGAACTCTTTCCGGTATAGTCGTTCGATACTCCTGTGTGAATACTGAAAGGAAGTAGTCGTTCAACAATGTGCTCATATTTTCGTAATTTTCTACTAGCTCCCCTGTGTTTGTTTTCAGCGGTCCAGTTTTCTCCCGTGTTTTTGTTCTATACATCTGAAAGAAGCCCTTAGGATTACTTTTCGTCTCATTTGCTACTTTGATCTCATAGTTCCTTTTTGCTATCCTGGTGTTTTTCTTAACTAATCTAGATAGTTCGACGTACCGGCCCCTGAGATGTGTTTCACCATTCTTTATTTTCTGATAAATCCCCTTCTTTAACCCAATCTCGTGTTTTAGTCCACGAGTCATCCACTTAGGATCATTGTTTTCTTTTCTAAGTGTTCGCTGTGGTATATGCTGTCCTTGCCCCTCTACTATTACTCTAACTAAATTATTGTAAGACATTTCTACCTGGTTCTCCTGGCTCTCCAATCCGCAGTTCTGGCCCTCATGAATCCCTAAATTATCCCAGTCTACCCCTTCAAGATGTCTTCGAAGCCCCTCGTAATGTGCTCTTCTAAAATCTGGCACTAACACTGGGTTTGGTTCGCGGGTTACCGCCCAGTCTAAGCTAAAACGAACCGTTCTGTGGTCACTATTTCCTAACTCTCCGTCCACCTCCAACTCACGTAGCAAGTTCCCATTATTGATTAGGACTAAGTCTAATATGTTATCTCCTCTGGTAGGCTCAGTAACTACCTGCTTAAGGAAATTATCTTCTATAACTTCAAGAAAGTCCTCGGCTTCCAGGTCACCCACTAGGTCTTCCCAGTCTATATTCCTATAATTAAAGTCCCCCATTACGCAGACATTTCTACTCATACTCGCCCTGCCAATCTCCTGTAGTAATATACTCGTGTCCTGCCTGTTAAGGTTGGGTGGCCTGTATATAGCTCCTAGAGTTAGTTTTTCTTTCCCTTTGTAAACGTCCACCCAAACTGATTCTGAATCCATGTTAGTTTTGACTGAATTGTTAACTAAACATTTAAGTGAGTCTTTAACATATAGCGCAACTCCACCTCCCTTTCTGCCCCTTCTGTCTTTGTGAAACATCTGATAACCCGTTATTTCAAATTCTTATCTAAAATTTCTATTAGCATTGTCTATCCATATCTCAGTGATCGCTATTATGTCAAAATTTTCTGAACAAGCTTCACCCCTTAGTAAGTAAGTAAGTAACATTCGCGGTCTTCGTTCTAATTTCCATTCTGTGGAACATCATCTCTCCTCTTCCAAACCTCACCTTCTCTTCCTTACCGAAACACAGGTTTCTGAAGCTACTGACAGCAATTTCTACTCTGTTCCTTCCTACTATATCTATCCTAAATTTCAATCCAAAGCTGGATGTTGCGCCTACTTGCGCAACGACATCACTTGCTCTCGTGCCCTTAACCTTGACTCTTCTGAATTTTCTACCATCTGGCTAAGACTTCATTGTCATTGTATTACTAAATACATATGTGCTGTTTATCTCTCACCTAACTCTACTAACTATGTAAAATTATTTGACTATTTGAATTCTAAAGTGGAGCACATCTTGACCCACTCTCCCTTCGCTGAAATCTCCATCCTAGGAGATTTCAAGGTTCACCACCAGCTTTGGCTTTCATCCTCTTTCACTGACCATCCTCGTGAACAAGCCTACAACTTTGCTATCCTCAACGACCTAGAGCAGTTGGTCCAGCACCCTACATGTATTCCCGATCGGCCCAACATTCTAGATATCTTCCTTGCCTCAAACCCTTCTGCTTATTCTGTCAAACTGTTCTCTCCGTTGGGCTCTTCCGATCACAATCTTATTTCTGCATCCTGTCCTCTCGCTCCTGTACACCCTCTGGACCCACCGAAGAGGCGATGCTTTTGGCATTTTGCTTCAGCTCGGTGGGACGACCTGAGGATGTACTTTTCCGATTTCCCGTGGAATGATTATTGCTTCGAGGATAGAGACCCCTCTGTGTGTGCTCAGCACATCACAGAGGTGATTGTCTCTGGAATGGAGGCATACATTCCTCGTTCTTTCTCTACTCCTCAGGCTAAAAAGCCTTGGTTTAATCACACTTGTTCTCGCGCTGTCATTGATAGAGAAGCAGCTCACAAAAGCTACCAGAGCCTTCAGACTAATGCTAATTATGATCTTTACATTTCTGCACGGAATCGTGCCAAATTTATTCTCCGACAAACCAAAAATTCTTTCATTAATAGAAAATGTCAAAACCTTGCTTTCTCTAACTCTTCCCGTGACTTCTGGCATCTAGCCAAAAACATCTCCTCCAACTTCACTTTTTCATCTTTCCCTCCACTCCTCAGTCCTGATGGCAACACTGCCGTCTCATCTATCTCTAAGGCTGAACTCTTCTCTCAAACTTTTTTTCTAAAAACTCCACTCTGAACGATTCTGGGCATATCCCTCCTACTCATTCCCCTCTGACTCCTTTATGCCTGTTATAAAGATTTTTCAAAATGATGTTTTCTATGCCCTCTCTGGTCTCAATCCTCAGAAAACTTATGGACCTGATGGAGTGCCTCCTATTGTCCTTAAAAACTGTGCCTCCGTGCTGTCACCCTGCCTGGTCAAACTCTTTCGCCTCTGCCTGTCAACATCTACCTTTCCCCTCTGCTGGAAGTATGCCTTCATACAGCCTGTGCCTAAGAAGGGTGACCGTTCCAATCCCTCAAACTACCGTCCTATAGCTATACTTTCTTATCTATCTAAAGCTTTTGAATCAATCCTTAACCGGAAGATTCAAAAGCACCTTTTCACTTCTGACGTTCTATCTGATCGCCAGTATGGGTTCCGCAAGGGGCGTTCTACTGGTGATCTCCTAGCCTTCTTAACTGACTCTTGGTCATCCTCTCTTAGCCATTTCGGTTAAACCTTTGCTATTGCGCTGGACATATCAAAATCTTTTGATAGGGTCTGTCACAACTCTTTGCTTTCCAAACTACCCTCCTACGGTTTCTATCCTTCTCTCTGTACCTTTATCTCCAGTTTCCTTTCTGACCGTTCTATTTCTGCTGTGATAGACGGTCACTGTTCTTCCCTTAAATCTATTAACAGTGGTGTCCCACAGGGTTCTGTCCTATCTCCCACTCTCTTTCTGTTGTTCATTGATGATCTTTTTTTCCAAAACGAACTGTCCTATCCATTCCTACGCCGATGATTCCACTCTGCATTACTCAACTTTTTTTAATAGAAGACCCACCCTACAGGAACTTAACGACTCAAGGCTGAAGGCTGCAGAACGCTTAGCCACAGACCTTACTATTATTTCCGATCGGGGCAAGAGGAACCTGGTGTCCTTCAACGCCTCAAAAACACAGTTTCTCCACCTATCCACTCGACACAGTCTTCCAAACAACTATCCCCTATTCTTTGACAACACCCAGCTATCACCTTCCTCAACACTAAACATCCTCGATCTATCCTTAACTCAAAATCTCAACTGGAAACTTCATATCTCATCTCTTACTAAATCAGCTTCCTCGAGGCTGGGCGTTCTGTACCGTCTTCGCCAGTTCTTCTCCCCCGCACAGTTGCTGTCCATATACAGGGGCCTTGTCCGCCCTCGTATGGAATATGCATCTCATGTGTGGGGGGGCTCCACTCATACAGCTCTTCTGGACAGAGTGGAGGCTAAGGCTCTTCGTCTCATCAGCTCTCCTCCTCATACTGATAGTCTTCTACCTTAAATTCCGTCGCGATGTTGCCTCTCTTTCTATCTTCTATCGATATTTCCACGCTGACTGCTCTTCTGAACTTGCTAGCTGCATGCCTTCCCCGCGGCCCCGCTGCACTCGACTTTCTACTCATGCTCATCCCTATACTGTCCAAAACCCTTATGCAAGATTTAACCAGCATCTTTACTCTTTCATCCCTCACGCTGGTAAACTCTGGAACAATCTTCCTTCATCTGTATTTCCTCCTGCCTACGACTTGAACTCTTTCAAGAGAAGGGTCTCAGGACATCTCTCCTCCCGAATTTGACCTTTCTTTTGGACACCTCTTTTATTTATTTCGTAGGAGCAGGGAGTCGCGGGCTTTTTTTATTATTGTTTTCTTTTTTGTGTGTGCCCTTGAGCTGCCTCCTTTGTTGTAAAAAAGAAAAAAAAAATGATCGCGAATTGGTTGAGCAACAGACAACAAAGATTGGTGACTGACGGATTTAACTCAGATTGGGTGCCGGTCACTAGTGAGGTCCCTCAGGGCTCGGTTCCTGGCCCAGTGCTCTTTATTATTTACATCAACTATGTGGATGTCGGACTCAATAATCGCATTAGTAAATTTGCAGACGACACAAAGATTGGTATCTCGGTTCACACTGACGAAGACAGGCAAAGCCTCCAAGAGGATTTGCACAAAATTTCAGCTTGGTGTGAGAGATGGGAGATGCCCTTTAACGTAGACAAGTGCCGGGTCCTTCAAGTTGGAACAAGGAATAAGAAGTTCGATTACGAAATGCGCAGCGTTAAACTCAAAAGCGTTCAATGCGTTAAGGACTTGGGGGTTAAAATCGCGTCAAATCTCAAATTCTCACAGCAATGCATCGATGCAGCAAATAAAGCGAACAGAATGTTGGGCTTCATTGAAAGAAACTTTTTATTCAAGAATAGAGATATAATACTTCCACTCTACAATAGTTTAGTCAGACATCACTTGGAATATGCCGTACAGTTTTGGTCTCCCCACCATTCAAAGGACATTGCTAAATTAGAAGGTGTTCAGCGTCGGGCAACAAAAAATGATCCCTTCCTTGCGCAACAAATCTTACGCAGAAAGGCTTTCCACTCTTAACATGTTCTCTCTTGCGGAACATCGCCTCCGAGGAAAACTGATCGAATGTTTTAAAGTACTTAATGGTTTCACGAATATAGACAGATCAGCATTGTTTATGATCGATGACACTTTGCGTACGAGGAACAATGGCGTAAAACTCAAATGTAGACAAGTAAATTCAGACTGCACCAATTTTTTTCTTCACTAACGTTGTAGTGCGAGAATGGAGTAAGCTCCCACCGTCAGTGGTCCAGTGTAACACGATTGACTCTTTCAAAAACAAGCTCGACCGTCACTTCCCTCAACTTAATATCAACTAGAGTTGAAATGCATCGTTTTGGAGCCTTATGATTAATCAAGAATCACTTAAGTTTAAGAACAGACCACCTAGTCTGGACCATGGGGTCTGTGTGGTTTGATTTTCTATGTAAATCTCTCTCTCTCTCTCTCTCTCTCTCTCTCTCTCTCTCTCTCTCTCTCTCTCTCTCTCTCTCTCTCTCTCTCTCTCTCTCTCTCTCTCTCTAGTGACTGACAGCCAACACGTTGCGAACCTATTAAACAATTACTTTTCCTCGATGTTTAATACTTGCAGTCTTTCCACCAATACCACCAACACCAGCATGGAATTTATGTAGGAAAGAGGAACGAACTACCATTACTGCTACCACTAACCGGGCGATAAAAACGGACTAGGACACCAGTACTCGAAAGAACTTGACGTTATTACGACAATGAGTAATATCTTACTTGCTGGTTGGATTCAAAATACTTGTCTAATCTATTCTTGAAGGCCGTAACTGTTGTACTGTCAATGACATCACAGGGTGCAGAGTTCCAAACATTAACAACTCGATTGAAGAAGAAGTGTTTAGCTTCGTGCGACGAGAATCTTTTACCACTTATCTTCAAATTGTGATTTCTTCTTGTTCTATTTGATCGATCAACTGTAAAGTAATCTTCCGCATTAATATCACTGAATCCTTTAAACATTTTAAACACTTCTATAAGATCGCCTCGCATTCTTCGTTTTGACAGGCTGAATAAATATACTTCTTTAAGCCTTTGTTCATATGATAAATTTATCAACCTAGGAATCACCTTTGTTACTCTTCGTTGAACCCGTTCCAACTTTTCTATGTCTTTTCTGTAATAGGGAGACCAAAACTGTACACAGTACTCTAGACGGGGTCGAACCAACGAATTATACAGTTTTAATATTACTTTTTTCCGATTTATTATTAAAGATTCGTCCGATGAAGCCAACCAATTTGTTTGCAGTTTTAACTACCTCTGAACAATGCTGACCGGGCTTTAAATAGCTTGATATAGTGATTCCAAGATCCTTTCCTTTACTTACTGTAGAAAGTTGTTGGCCGTTCATTACGTACCGAACGCGATTGTTATTTTTTTCGATGTGCAACACTTTACATTTGTCAACGTTAAATTTCATTTGCCATTGATTCGCCCAACGTGCAAGTCGAGCTAGATCTGATTGTAAAGCTTCTTCGTCGAGTGTCACAGTTACTTTACTAGCAATTTTTGTGTCATCAGCAAATTTTGATACTTTGCAAGTGAGCCCATCATCGATATCATTAACATAAATTAAGAAGAGCATGGGGCCAAGCACTGATCCTTGAGGTACGCCGCTTTTGACATCGAGCCAGTTAGATGTAACACCGTTTAGAACTACTCTCTGTTTCCGTTCAGAGAGCCAGTCCGCAAGCTAATTGTGAATGTTACCCGAGATACCGTGCGCCAATAGTTTGCTGAGCAATCGTTGGTGGGGGACCTTATCAAATGCCTTTTAAAAATCCAGATATATGATATCTACTGATCTGCTTTCATCGAACACCTCAAAAATATAATGAAAAAAATCAAGTAAGTTAGTTAAACACGAACGTTTACTACGGAGGCCATGCTGCGAATTATTTATTATGTTAGTTTCTTCGAAGAATTTCACCATATTGTCGCGAATGATAGTCTCCATTAACTTGCAAACAATCGATGTGAGGCTAATTGGTCGATAGTTTCCTGGATGAGACTTCCCCCCCTTATTGAAAATTGGTGTGACATTTGCTAGTTTCCAATCCGACGGAACTTTTCCAGCTGTTAAAGATTTATTGAATATGATGGAGAGCGGATTACAAATTTGATGTTTGATTTCTTTTAAGACCCTAGGGGTAATTTTGTCTGGACCAGGAGCTTTGTTTACTCTAATCTTTTCAATTGTGCGTAAAATGTTACTTTCTACGATGAGCACGCCACTTAACATCTTTTCGGTCCTTCTAACCTCCTGCGGTTGAGATGATAAACAATCTTCGTCGGTAAATACGGATGCGAAAAAGTTATTTAGGATTGTAGCCATTTCATTTTCATCGTTGGTGTGGTTTCCATTTTCATTAGCAAGCGGTCCGATACCACAAGTGAGTGACTTTTTATTAATTACATAGCTAAAAAATTCTTCAGGGTTAGATTTACTCGTTTCCGCTACATATTCTTCAAGATTTTTCTTGCTCCGTTTTATTAACTTCTTGGTTTCCCGGCGAATTCTGTCCAACTCTAGTTTGTCAGCCTCACTCTGAGTTGATGTGTATCTACTGTATACGCGTTTTTTAAGAGATAGGCTATTTTGAATTTCGTTATTCCACCATTTGGGTTTCTTCTTAAAAGCTGAACGTCTGTTACGATAGGGTACGCATATGCTTATGACATTGTTCAATATTGTGGTGGAGGCCCCCCAAGATTTATCAATATCTGTTTCCGCCGAGATTTCATTCCAGTCAGAATTATTTATAATTGATCGGAGCCTTACGAAATTCGCTCTCTGATAATCAGGCAACTTTTCTTTGCTAGGAGTTACTTTACATTCTTTCATATTGATGCTGAATGTGATTGCTCGGTGATCGCTAGAACTAAAAACTGGACCAACATTGACTTCGTCAACTAGATCAGCTGTCGTTGAAAAGAAAAGGTCAAGTATATTATTTTCCCGTGTCGGTTCTTGAACGTGTTGATGCAAATCACTTTCTAGTAAATTTGTGTACAGGTCGAGCCCTGTATGACAGTTCAACGGTTCACCCCATCTTTTCACTGGCAAGTTAAAGTCCCCAACAATTACTGCCTCGCAACTGCTACTTGTTTCTAATAATAATTCACTTAATGCGTGGTCGATATCAAGAGTCTGCCTTGGCGGCCTGTAGATAAGTCCAATTACTATTTTACGAGATTTATTTTTAATATCAATGAAGACCGTGTCTACATTGGTTATAATATCTGTTTTCACGGATACTGGATGGAGAGAGTTGTGGATATAAAAGATAACGCCTCCGCCCTGTCTGTTCTCTCTTTCATGACTAAAGATGGTATAACCCAGTAATTTATATTCCACAATGAAATCACTATTTGAAGTGTCTATCCAAGATTCTGTGACTCCGATGATGTGATGTTGATTTGTAGCTGCGAGCGTTTACATAGCGAGCTTTAATGTGATTCGAGTCGGGGGTTTCGCGGGTTGAGTGCTCCCTTACGGTGGAGCTGCTGGTGTTCTCGCCTTAGCGTTTTTTGGCTTTCGAAGAGCCACTTGGTCACAGAGCAGCCTCCCGAAACGGGCTGCTCCAACAGGGTTTAAGTGGATGCCATCAGCAAGGAACAAGTCTGAATCGTAGTAAAAACTGTTCCACAAGTTAGCGAACTGGAGGTTTTCCTGTGAGCAAAGGGACTGAAGTATGTTGTTTGTGCTGAAGGCCTTACTGTAAAAGCTAGATTCGGCACCGACCCTCGGGAGGATTCCTGAGATTATGATGTTACTGGCATCCGTTTTACGTTTATACTGCTTGATCATGCGGCGGTATTTCTCAAGCAGTTCCTCAGAAAGGGTTGTCTTTACGTTATTCGTCCCCGCGTGAATGACAAAGAGGGTGTTAAGGTCGTCATTTCTCGTGACATCATCGCACGCTGCGGTGATGTCGTCCAGTCTGGCACCTGGATAGCAGTAACGTTTTCTGCGGCCGTTTGATGAACGACCACAGAACTCAACCAGCTGGCCACGCACCATGGAGTCCCCAACAAGGCGAGTCTCATACTCATCATCCATAGTGTCTGCCAGCACCTGGAACCTATTGAAGGTAGTGGGGGTCAGTAAATCCTTGGTTGCCTGCTTCGGTTTGGCTCCATTCCTTACAGATTGGAACCCGACATCCTGTGAAGCAGGAAGAGAAGCGTTAAGTGGGGCAGGCTGGAAGTTGTACTGTGAGGCAGGCTGGGAGTTAGCCTGTGAAGCAGGCTGGGGGTTAGCCTGTGAGGCAGGCTGGGGGTCAGCCTGTGAGGCAGGCTGGCGGTTGTCCTGTGAGGCAGGCTGGGGGTTAGCCTGTGAGGCAGGCTGGGGATTAGCCTGTGAGGCAGGCTGGGGGTTAGCCTGTGAGGCAGGCTGGGAGTCAAACTGTGAGGCAGGTAGCACGTCCTCCCGTGAAGCAGGAGGGCGTCTGGAGAGGGCAGTCTCGGTGGAGGGCCTCTCCACCATCGATGGTGGAGTCACTGCCACATTACTTAAAACAAATTCCTGAAGGGAAATGGTACAGTAGTCTTCCCACAGATCACCCGTCGATGACCAGCGTGGGACAGGGAAGACGAAGTCGATTCCACGATAGGCAGCGAAAGAATGAGCTGGCAGGGCAAGGCCAAGAGAATATAAGGGCCCGTACCAAGAGTCATGAAGGTCGAGCCGCGTACCTTCCCTTCGACAAAGTAGGCACGGCCTCAGACCGTGCCTTCAATCCTTTCCACAAGTCGCTCGGAAAGGTAAATGCACATACACACACTGCAGCATACTTTTCACCGACCAGATCTAATGCACGCACACACATACAAACACACAGTGCTATTCATGGAGGTATAATACCTCCATGGTGCTATTACAACCATGATATTGTCCGTTTCATTCCGGCTGTCCACTCGTGAACGTAGATGTGGCACCTGCGCACTATGAGTTTGTAATTGCTTGAAGATCATTTGAATGTTTGTGTATACAAAAAAATCCTCAAACCATTGTATATGAACCGCAAACAGAAGATTTACATCGATAATTTACCATACAAGAACACGAAGAAACAACTTATATATCAAACAGTATTGTTTGATCATACTCGAACGATCTATAGCCTTTCAGATACTCACATTTCATCTCATTAAGGCATAAGAACATAAGAACATAAGAACGCAGGAGTCCACAAGAGGCCGGTAGGCCTGTACGAGGCAGCTCCTTTGACCCTAAGCTCCCGTGTATCTAACCCCACCTAATATCGCTGTCCATGAATTTATCTAGTCTATTTTTTAATGTGACAATTGTATTGGCACTCACCACATGACTGCTAAGCCTATTCCACTCATCCACCACCCTGTTAGTAAACCAATTTTTGCCTATGTCCCTGTTGAATCTGAATTTATCCAGTTTAAACCCATTACTTCGTGTCCTGCCCGGTTCTCTTACCAACAAAACCTTATGAATGTCTCCCTTATTAAAGCCCTTCATCCATTTATAAACCTCGATCATGTCTCCACGCACCCTTCGCCTTTCTAGAGAATGCAAGTTTAACTGCCTGAGTCTTTCCTCGTATGGCAAGTTTCTCAACCCCTGAATCATCTTAGTCATCCTCCTCTGCACCGATTCTAACATTTTGATATCCATTCTATAGTAAGGTGACCAGAACTGAACCGCATAGTCAAGATGAGGTCTAACTAATGCTAAATATAGTCTGAGGAAGACTTCGGGGCTTCTGTTGCTTACGCTCCTTGAAATAAATCCCAGTACCCTATTAGCTCGATTTCTAGCTTGAATGCATTGTGCCCTTGGACGGAGATCAGAGCTCACTAAGATCCCAAAATCCCTCTCGCACCCAGACCTGCTTATGAGAGTGTCATTTAAGCAATAGTTATGTGAGGGGTTGTTCCTACCTACACTCAGAATACTGCACTTCCCTACATTGAACTCCATCTGCCATTTATCCGCCCAGTCATACAGTCTGTTGAGTCCACCTTGGAGAATACTAGCGTCCTGATCCGACTCAATTACTCTACCGATCTTGGTATCATCTGCAAATTTACTAACATCACTACTAATTCCTGTATCTAAGTCATTGATATAAATAATAAACAAAAGTGGACCTAATACCAAACCTTGTGGGACCCCACTCGTAACACATCCCCAGTCAGATCTTTTACCATTGATTTGCACTCTTTGCTTCCTATTGCTAAGCCACGCCTTGACCGAGTTCAAAACTTTACCCTCTACTCCGTGAGCCTGTAATTTAAGCAACAGTCGTTGGTGAGGAACTTTGTCAAACGCTTTACTAAAATCAAGATAGATTACATCATAATTTTCATCTCTGTCAACCGCCTCAAATACTTTATTGTAGAAGGACAAGAGATTGGTGAGGCATGACCTACCTTTTGTGAACCCATGCTGCGAGTCGTGAATTAAGCTATGTTTCTCTAAATGCTTCCGAATGTTCCTGGCTATTATGGACTCCAGCATCTTGCCTATAACCGATGTTAAGCTAATTGGGCGATAGTTTGAAGCAACTGACCTGTCCCCCTTTTTAAAAATCGGCGTCACATTAGCT
Source organism: Eriocheir sinensis (assembly GCF_024679095.1). NCBI lineage: Eukaryota > Metazoa > Arthropoda > Malacostraca > Decapoda > Varunidae > Eriocheir > Eriocheir sinensis. The sequence continues at coordinate 218,526 of NW_026111361.1, read as the reverse complement.
ACTTTCCATAGGCTCGGCACATACCAGTATTTACCGACATCTTAAAGATGTCGGTTACTGGGTCACTGAGTACATTACTTAATTCCTTTAATACCCTCAGAAATATCCCTTCAGGACCTGGCGACCTGTTCTTCTTAGGCTTATCTATCTCATCCTGAACTACTTGCCTGGTAATGATTATATCCCTCAATTTATCGCCATCCCCGCCCTCGTACTCCTGAACTCTTTCCGGTAAAGTCGTTCGATCCTCCTGTGTGAATACTGAAAGGAAGTAGTCGTTCAACAATGTGCTCATATTTTCGTAATTTTCTACTAGCTCCCCTGTGTTTGTTTTCAGCGGTCCAATTTTCTCCCGTGTTTTTGTTCTATACATCTGAAAGAAGCCCTTAGGATTACTTTTCGCCTCATTTGCTACTTTGATCTCATAGTTCCTTTTTGCTATCCTATAAAGTGACATACGACTCTGCAAGTGTCTATACATAAGGAATTTTGATGTTCCATGTATAAATAACATGGGTAGTCTAATATACTCGAAATAGCCTAGCAAAGCATTCAACAGTTATTATTTATTATTTCATGTTCTTTTTTTCATTATTAATCGTTATTTCCATGCATAAAATTATTAAGATGCCCTTTGTTTGCACTTACAAAGCCAGATGTCTAAACTGAAAAGGGAAAGAATTTGAAAAACTATAGATCGTTGGAGAATGTGAGCCACGAAGGATCCCACCTGGCTGGTACCTCTGTGCTTTGAAGGCGCGTGCTGTTGTTGTAAACAAGACAAACATATTCGCTGCAACTATATGACTTTCCAATTAGGGAAAATATTTTCTCAGGTTGTTTTAACTGAACCGCAAGTATTTGTCACGCCAAATTTGGAAAATAAACATATTTTTCCTCGAAGGTCTGAGGGAAGACACGGGGTAGACCGTGCCTTCCCTTCGTCTCGCCAGCAGCCCTTCGTTCCAAAAATGCTAGTGACTATAGATACGCATCGTCCCTCCTTTCGATCTTCGTCGCTAAACCTTCGTGACTCTTGATACGGGCCAAGGTCTCTTCAGCCTCGTACCGGAATTCTTCTCTTCTGCGCAGTGACGTCACGGGAAGTCAGTGACTTCCCGTGACGTCACTTGCTGATCCAAAAAAGCAATCAAAAGAGTTGGCCGAAAGAAAAGTCAATTTCGGGAGGAGAGGTGTCCTTATACCCTCCTCTTGAAAGAGTTCAAGTCGTAGGCAGGAGGAAATATAGATAAAGGAAGATTGTTCCAGAGTTTACCAGCGTGAGGGATGAAAGAGTGAAGATGCTGATTAACTTGCATAAGGGGTTTGGACAGTATAGGGATGAGGATGAGTAGAAAGTCGTGTGAAGCGGGGCCGCTGGAGGGGGGGAGGCATGCAGTTAGCATGTTCAGAAGAGCAGTCATCGTGGAAATATCGATAGAAGATAGAAAGATAGGCAACATCGCGGCGGAATTTAAGAGGTAGAAGACTATCAGTAGGAGGAGGTGAGCTGATGAGACGAAGAGCCTTAGACTCCACTTTGTCCAGAAGAGCTGTGTGAGTGATGACTCCCCACACGTGAGATGCATACTCCATACGAGGGCGGACAAGGCCCCTGTATATGGATAGCAACTGCGCGGGGGAGAAGAACTGGCGGAGACGATACAGAACGCCCAACCTCGAGGAAGCTGATTTAGCGAGAGAGGAGATATGAAGTTTCCAGTTGAGATTCTGATAGACCGAGGATGTTTAGTGTTGAGGACGGTGACAGCTGAATGTTGTCGAAGAATAGGGGATAGGTGTTTGGAAGATTGTGTCGAGTTGATAGGTGGAAAAATTGAGTTTTTGAGGCATTGAAAGACACAAGGTTCCTTCTGCCCGATCGGAAATGATAGCAAGGTCTGAGGTTAAGCGTTCTGCATCCTCCAGTCTGGAGTCGTGTACTTCCTGTTTAGATGGTCTTCTATTAAAAGAAGTTGAATAATGCAGAGTGGAGTCGTCGGCGTATGAGTGGACAGGACAGTTTGTTATGGAAAGAAGATCATTGATGAATAACGGGAAGAGAGTGGGTGATAGGACAGAGCCTTGTGGAACGCCACTGTTGATAGGTTTAGGGGAAGAGCAGTGACCGTCTACCACAGCAGAGATAAAACAGCCGGAAAGGAAACTGGAGATAAAGGAACAGAGAGAGGGATAGAATCCGAAGGAGGGCAGTTTAGAAAGCACAGACTGGTGCCAGAATCTATCGAAGGCTTTCGATATGTCTAGCGCAACAGATAAAGTTTCACCGAAACGGCTAAGAGAGGATGACCAAAGTCAGTTAAGAGAGCAAGAAGATCGCCAGTAGAACGCCCCTTGCGGAATCCATACTGGCGATCAGATAGAAGGTTAAAAGTGGAAAGGTGCTTTTGAATCTTCCGGTTAAGGATTGATTCAAAAGCTTTAGATAGACAGGAAAGTAAAACTATAGGGCGGTAGTTTGAGGGATTGGAACGGTCACCCTTCTTAGGCACAGGCTGTACAAAGGCATACCTCCAGCAGGAAGGAAAGATAAATGTTGATAGGCAGAGACGAAAGAGTTTGACCAGGCAGGGTGTCAGCACAGAAGCACAATTTTTAAGGACAATAGGAGGCACTCCATCAGGTCCATAAGCCTTCTGAGAGTTGAGGCCAGAGAGGGCATAGAAAACATCATTTTATATATAGATATATATATTTATATATAGAACCAAGTTTGTACTCTAACGTTGAGCTTAAGTGTGGCATATCCCGGTAACATATCCTAAAATGAATGGTCAAATATAACCCAGTTATATACTTCTCAGGTAAGTAGCAATATGACTAAATTATGTTTTTGTGTGTGTTATAAGTCCCTCTGTACTATCCTGGAATAAATTTAGCCATTTGATGCCTACTTTGTGATTGGTCAATGGCTTTAGGAAGTCCTTGTAAATAGAACGCTAAAAAATCACCATTTTTACACAGAAATCTTTCATTTATTAATATATAATTATAATTAAATGTCATAAATCATAAATTAGTGTCTGCAGCATTAAATTCTGAGTAAATTGAGAATAATTACATGTTCATAGCTCAATGGAGTGGGAAGTGATAACGTTTTTTTTCTGAGAACATAGATTTCGTTTTAAATACGACAGTCATCTTTAGAATTGGCTGCCATAAGTGTACTAAGCTGTGGCTCCGAAACGTCCATACATTATTAATTTTCCGGATACTTCAAACATCAGGCGAATCAAAAATTAGGGTTGGATCTCTTCACCAAATTTATACTCATTTATGATCTATTTCTCGGACTAATTCTCTCGTTCAATGCGCCCTGCCCCATCTTTGGGATATTCCCGAAATACTTCAACCAATATCAATGTATTTTATTGTGCGTGTGTGAATTAGATCCAATCAAGAGTGCTGCCTGGAGCCTTAAGCCTCGTATCAGAGGCATGACAACAACAGCCCTGCCGCGTCGATTAACGATGCATTTGGCATCAGGAGACGCCACGACATCAACAGGTGAAATATTTGTCAACAACACAAGAAACAAATGACAAGAAACACAATATAATATATGACAAATATAAAAAGCCTTAATAATAAGAGAGAGAAAAGGGAAAGAGAAAGGGAGAGAATAGGGAAAGAGAAAGGGAAAGAGAAAGGGAGAGAAAAGGGAAAGAGAAAGGGAAAGATAAAGGGAGAGAAAAGGGAAAGATAAAGGGAGAGAAAAGGGAAAGATAAAGGGAGAGAAGAGGGAAAGAGAAAGGAAAAGAGAAAGGGAGAGAAAAGGGAAAGAGAAAGGGAAAGAGAAAGGGAGAGAAAAGGGAAAGAGAAAGGGAGAGAAAAGGGAAAGAGAAAGGGAAAGAGAAAGGGAGAGAAAGGAAGAAAGGGAGATAAAGGGAAGAAAGGGAGAGAAAGGAAGGGAAAGGAAGAGGAAGGGAGAAAAGGAAAGAAAGGGAAAGAAAGGGAGAGAAAGGAAGAAAGGAAAGAGAAAAGGGTAAAAGGGAAAGAGAAAGGGAGAGAAAAGGGAAAGAGAAAGGGAAAGAGAAAGGGAGAGAAAAGGGAAAAAGAAAGGGAAAGAGAAAAGGAGATAGAAGGGAAAGAGAAAGGGAGAGAAAAGGGAAAGAGAAAGGGAAAGAAAAAGGGAGAGAAAAGGGAAAGAGAAAGGGAGAGAAAAGGGAAAGAGAAAGGGCCTCTCTGAAGAGTCTCACTGTCACCACAGAGGAGGTAAAAAATCTGCTGCTGCAAATAGACCCTAAGAAAGCCCTAGGGCCTGACAACATCAGCCCTCACCTGCTAAAAAGATGCGCTGGCCAGCTCGCCCTACCACTTACCACCATCTTCAATAACATCTTTTCCACCTCCAAGTGGCCCACACTTTGGAAGAAAGCAAGAAAAAAGGCAAACAGGACCCCAAAAACTACCGCCCAGTATCCCTCATCTCCACTGTTGGGAAAATCTTGGAGTCCCTTATAACAACCAAACTCACGGCCTTCCTCGATGCCCACCATCTCCTCAACTCTAAGCAATTCGGCTTCCGGCAGGGAAGATCTGCTGCAGACCTGCTGCTCCTTAACTCTGCCTCATGGAACCACTCGCTGGACAGGGGACTCGACACCTTCGTCGTGGTTCTTGACATAGCCGGAGCCTTCGACAGGGTTTGGCACCAAGGCCTCATCGCCAAGCTGAAGAGCCTAGGTGTGCGAGGCGCCCTCCTGCAACTCATTGGGGAATACCTCCAGGACAGGGCGTTACAGGTGGTGATTAACGGCCACACCTCAAGCCAGCACCCCATCAATGCAAGCGTGCCCCAGGGCAGCGTACTAGGGCCTCTACTGTGGAATGTTTATTTCAGTGACAATCTCCAGCTCATCCCTGAGGCCCAGGCGTACGCTGACGACTGCACCCTTGCCTTCACCAGCGACAGACAGGACTGGCAAGGCACAGTGCGTCGTATCAACATGGCACTCGACAAAATTGTCGCCTGGAGCGGCTGCTGGCAAGTCACCCTGGCCCCTGACAAAACACAAGCAATGGTAATGTCCCGCAGGCGAGATGTCAACAATCTAGCCGGGCCGGGGATACAACTGGAGGGGAAAACGCAACCCATTCAAGACTCCATCTCCATTCTCGGAGTGGAGTTCGACGCGGGACTCTCCTTCACCAACCATGCTAAGAAAATATAAAAAAATGCAGCATGGAGACTCAGCTGTGTACGGCGCATCTCCCATCTACTTGACGCCAAAGGGACTGAGGTGCTCTACAAGGCACAAGTACGCCCCCTCATGGAGTACTCCCCCCTCGCCTGGTCCTCCTGCCCTCCATCCTACCTTGCAACGCTGGATCTTGTCCAGGCCAGAGCCCAGCGTCTGATACAGCGCACAGGTCCTCAGCACGCGCGTGGCTCCCTGCAACCTCTCCAGGAGCGCAGGGATGTGGCAGGCCTGTGTGTAATGTTCAAGGCACACAACCTAAACACACCCCACCTGGCAGCTCTCAAGCTCCCCGCGCCCCCAACCCCCATACACTACACCCGGTCAGCAACCCACAGACACGAACAACTGGCTGTACCCTTCTCCAGGACAGAACACCACTTCCGCTCCTTCCAGCCCCGCTACAGCCGCCTATGGAACCAGCTTGTTCGCCACACCGACCTCCACCATCGCGCGTCACTTCAAGACTTCAAGCGGGAGGTGAACAGCTGGATTAGGACTTCTAGGCAGTAATTCAATGTGTGTCTTGTATGTAGCTATAGATAGATGAAGCTTAAAACCTTCAACTTTAGCACAATCTTCTGTAAGCCCTGTTTAAATAAAAAAAAAATGGGAAAGAGAAAGGGAGAGAAAAGGGAAAGAGAAAGGGAGAGAAAAGGGAAAGAGAAAGGGACAGATAAGGGAAAGAGAAAGGGAGAGAAAAGGGAAAGAGCAAGGGAGAGAAAGGGAAAGAGAAAGGGAGAGAAAGGGAAAGAGAAAGGGAGAGAAAAGGGAAAGAGAAAGGGAGAGAAAAGGAAAGAGAAAGGGAAAGAGAAAGGGAGAGAAAGGGAAGGAGAAAAGGAGAGAAAGGGAGAGAAAGGGAAAAAGAGAGAGAGAAAGGGAGAGAGAAAGGGAGATAAAGGGAAAGAAAAAGGGAGAGAAAGTGAAAGAAAGGAGAGAAAGGAGAGAAAGGGAAAGAGAAAAGAAGAGAGAAAGGGAGAGAAAGGGAAAGAGAAAGGAAGAGAGAAAGGGAGAGAGAAAGGAGGAGAAAGGGAAAGAGAAAGGGAGAGAGAAAGGGAGAGAAAGGGAAAGAGAAAGGGAGAGAAAGGGAGAGAAAGGGAAAGAAAAAGGGAGAGAAAGGGAAAGAGAAAGGGAGAGAAAGGGAAAGAGAAAGGAAGAGAGAAAGGGAGAGAGAAAGGGAGATAAAAGGAAAGAGAAAGGGAGAGAGAAAGGGAGAGAAAGGGAAAGAGAAAGGGAGAGAAAGGGAAAGAGAAAGGGAGAGACATGGAAGGAGAAAGTGAGAGAAAGGGAGAGAAAGGGAAAGAGAAAGGGAGAGAAAGGAAGAAAGGAGAGAAAGGGAAGAGAAAGGAGAGAAAAGGGAGAGAAAGGAGAAAGGAAAGAGAAAGGAGGAGAAAGGAGAAAGGAGAGAGAAAGGGAGAAAGGGATAGAGAAAGGGAGAGAAAGGGAGAGAAAGGAGAGAAAGGGAGAGAAAGGGAAAGAGAAAGGGAAAGAAAAAGGGAGAGAAAGTGAAGGAGAAAAGGAGAGAAAGGGAGAGAAAGGAACACATAAAGGGAGAGAGAAAGGGAGAGAAAGGTAAAGAGAAAGGGAGAGAAAGGGAGAGAAAAAGGAAAGGGAAAGGGAGAGAAAGGGGGAAAATGGGAAAAAGAAATTGAGATAAAATGAAAGAGAAAGGGAAAGAAAGGGGAAGAGAAGGGGAGAGAGAGGGAGAGAAAGGGAAAGAGAAAAGGAGAGAAAGGGAAAAAGAAAGGGAGAGAAAGGGAAAAAGAAAGGGAGAGAAAGGGAAGAGAATGAAAAAAAAGGCGGCGAAAGGGGAAAGATAAAGGAAGAAAAGGAAAAAAAAAGAGAAGGAATGTGAGAGAGAGAGAGAGAGAGAGAGAGAGAGAGAGAGAGAGAGAGAGAGAGAGAGAGAGAGAGAGAGAGAGAGAGAATGAGTGTGACTGTGTGTGTCTGTGTCAAGTCTCTTCACCCTGCAGCAACTCAATGGGGACATCTTGTGGTTTAGTGCGAGGGCAAATGTTTTCCAGAAGGATTTAAATTGCAAAAAAACGATGTCGCCATTTTTTTGCCATTTCCTTATAAGTTTCTTTCAGATTAAAATATGGCCCAAATCGTGCTAGATAATTTGATTACGTTACCCCTCAAAATAACATAAACTCTACTGTGTCCAAGTCAAGCACCCAATATTATTGCTGATCTTTTTTTTCTAAAACAATAACACTCCTTTCAACAAACAAAACATTTGTTTGCTTATATAGTGTGTAAACATTGATAATGTCATTGCTTAAACATGTTTTTCTTAATTTTTTCCTTCCACCACTCTGGCTGGCGGTCAGCTTTAAAAGAGGATAGAACATTAATGTGCAGCTAGTGTTTATGTTCATAAGATGGAAGGATCTCATTCCTCATCAATTCCGAAGAGTGCCTGGCTGACGTTATATATACTGCACACCTTCACATCGGTTCCACACGTACACATCTCGGAGCAGTTGAGGTGCTGGGACCTACATGAACAATTGGACCAGCTCTGGTCTTCTTGCACTCACATTTGATGATGTGAGTAACTGTGGCTGGAGCTGGAGGATCCCTTGTTGGGATTCTTGTACCCGACACCAGTAACGAAGTAGGTGTTCCTGCAGAGCTGATGGTAACGGTGGATTGCAAGGACAAACACATAGCGTCAAGTGACTGAATGTAGAGTTATGATGCTCCTCTTCGAGCAGCATCCAGACTGTGTAGGATGAACCTTGTGTCAGCTTCTTGGGAGCTGCAAAGATGTTAAACGTCCATAGAGTTCGATCTGGATCTGGATCTGGATCTGGATGATAATGTGCAGGACACCTTTCAGTTGCATAACATGCATATATTTGTGTTGGCTGTTGGGGGGTCGGGGGAGCCTAGTGTGCAGGGGAGGGAAGGGAATCAAGTGTTGTTGTTAGTGTTGGTGTGTTGTGGTGACACGTGAGTGTGTATTTGTTTTCTGAATGAGTCTATTGTACCGCAGTCTAAAATCTGTTGAGGGATGCTGTTCCAGTCACGTATGGTGCGTGGAAAGTATGAGTGCGTGTATGCGTCAGTGTTAGTGTTATATGTTTGGTATTTATGAATGTGTGTGTTACGAGTACGTTGATTGTTTGCGTTATGTAAGTATGTGTGTGGGTAAATGTCAATGTGAGTGTTTATGATCTTGTACATAAGTGTAGGTCTGTGTGCTTGTCTGCGTAAGTGAAGAGGTTCCATGTTTACCTGTTGCTTGATCTGTGTTGTGATTCCAGGCGTTGTAGTGTAATTGTTTGTAATAAACCTAGCCGCCTTGGTGTTGATTTGTTCTAACCCATCACTGTTTCAGTGTGTGTAAAGATCCCACACCGTGGAGCAGTATTCCCGTGTTGGTCTCACAAGTGTGTCATAAGCCATGCGTTTAATGTCAGGTGTGCAGTTATGTAAATTCCTCCTCAGGAACTCCAGTGTTCGGTTGGCTGTCACTGATGTGGTTCATGTGAGTGTTGAACTTCAGGTTAGTTGAGAGGTGGACACCTATGTATATACTTGTGTGTGGGGACTCATTTTAGGTCGGAATTATGGAGAGTGCAAATGTGATGGATGGGGTTGTTAGCTCTAGTGAATCTTAAGGCGGCGTCACACAGGGCAAATTTCGGCCAAGTTGCTTGTTTTTGTTTGCCGTTGGGCAAAATGAAAAACAACCAACAAGCTTTGGTGGGTCGGGTAGGAGGGACAACAGTTGTGACGTCAGAGTGTTTGGGAGGAAATGGGGTCAAATGTCATTCGAGCTATAAGCTGTAAATGTAAATTGAAAATCAATCATCGTACATATTTACTCGAATTGTCAACGGTAAAACTCCAAAAACCGACGTACATGTGCAAGTATGTGTTTGTGAGTTATTTGCCCACTGTGGAAATTTATTTATAACACTGAACTGACAGTGGTGGTGAGTCACCACCGCCCGGCCCTTGGCCTGGGGTTGTAAGATTGGGCGAAGAGTAGCGGATTGGGCGACTTATGAAGGCTATACACTACTTAACTTTTAACCCACTACTTGCTACCTAAATTTTGAGTAATTCTGAAATGTATTGGGCTACTTCATGTTGAAATCCGCTACTTTTTGATGTGTTAGTAGGCTACTTATGTGTGAGTAGGCTACTTACCGTCAAAATAATCTGGCAACCCCGGGGCCCGCCTGGGTGGAGTCTGTGCCTGGCACGAGGATAAAAACAAATTAACCATGGACGCCCCCAATGCCTCTTCTGCCGTTTCTGCAGTCGTAGTGTAGTGCGGCGACTTTGCCTGATGAACGAGCCTGCAATAACCCACTTAGCCAGTGGGGTACCTCTTTGGCCGACTCGGTAGGGAGTGGCTCTCTCGTCACGCTGGTCGCTGGTTCGATCCCAGGCAGCTGGCGAATACCCTCTCCTGGTCTTGCTTAATTTCTCGTGTGTTTTGAAACACGCAGAGGTCGTACTGGAGAATGGAAAATAGAAAAGATAAGAGATAAAATAAGCTCTCGGGGCATGACAGTGGTGGCATAGCGGTGGGCATCCTCTCCTGCAATTCTGATGAGTGTCCCCGAAGAGATAACAGGTAGGAAGGACCATGCTCTTCGAGGTTAATAGAAAATGGGATAATTGGAGGTATGTCTGCAAGGGCCATTGTGGAGTTATGTCTCAAAGGGACATTGTCAACACACATAAATTGATCTGCATTGGGGGGGACAGTCGTGTAGTGCGGCGACTTTGCCTGATGAACGAGCCTCCCATAACCCACTTAGCGAGTGGGGTACCTCTTTGGCCGACTCGGTATGGAGTGGCTCTCTCGTCACGCTGGTTGCGGGTTCAATCCCAGGCGGGTTCAATTCCAGGCAGCCAGCGAATGCCCTCTTCTGGTCTTGATTATTTTTCTCGTGTGTTTCGATACACGCACAGGTCGTGTTGGAAAATAGAGGAAATAGAAAAATAAGCTCTCGGGGCACAGACAGTAGCACTTGCTTCATTATGTGCAATGCAGCACCACAATCTTGTAAATCGTCATTATCCTTCCGATTCATAGTAAAGTGGCTGGGGAGATGCTGGCGTGGTGTTTGTTGTTGTTGGAGCGGAGCGTCAACACAACAGTTCAGGGTCACAATGTGATGCACAACATTTTTGGTTGGCGATTATCACCAACAAAAACGAGCAACATGTTGGGAGAAATTTGCCATGTTTGACGCCAGCTTTTAACCGTTAACATTTGTCTGGTCGGAAGTGCATCTGTCAGGTGCACTGCCACCGCTGGAGGGCGTCCAAGTCTTCCTAGACCTCTCCTGTTTACAAGGATCCGTTTTAGATCACTGATCTGGGTGGGGAACCCGTGTGCTATTTACCACTGAGATCTGGATTCTCATGATCTGGGTGATCCTGATCCTGATCTGCCTGATCCATAGGACGAGGTGGGTTGTAGCAGACGACAACCGCGTCCAGCTCTCACGCGGTTACACTCAGCATCTCCTCCGAATTTATTTAAAGTTTACAACCCAAGAGCGCCTGCCACAATGAGTGAGGAGCAAATAATAAGATAAGATGATGTTGCAGAAATGGTTTTGTAGGCAGTAAAGATGTAGAATAGAAGTATTACACAACGGAATTGTGGGAGATATACAGGCCACACCGACGTGGGCAAGTGCTCGTTATCGTCGATCTCTAGGTACTGCCAGGACCTCACACACCACACACCCCATCCCCCTTGCTCAAAGGGGTACAGTAATCACTCCTAGTCAACGGTAAGTATCCGGCCTGAGCGGGGCTCGAACCGCCGCCTGTTTGGCCGTGGAGTGTTGCAGCGCGGAACTCTAACCGATTGAGCTACCGGAGCGGTGTGTGTGTGTGTGTGTGTGTGTGTGTGTGTGTGTGTGTGTGTGTGTGCGCTTTTTTTTATATGTCGCTCTGCGTTCTATTGACCCTGAGTGAATCCATATCAGATTTAGATCCGGGCCAGTGGTCTAGAGCTGATCAGTGTTCTAAATAGAAGACGCTAGTAGTCAGCAGTCGTCCGTAGTCTTCACTGTTCTAAACAGCAAACTATCGTTGCAAATAGTCTAGTGGAAGAGTTAGGTGTTGAGAGTGGAAGATCATTAATGTACGGGAGGAAAAGAAGGGCGCCTATAACGGTGCCTTGTGGGACATCTGAAGAAACAGGGACAGTGTCAGAGGAAGATCCGTCAAGAAGAACGCGTTGAGTCCTGTTAGTAAGAAAGGCAGTGATCCAGTGTAGAATTGGTCCTGAAATACCGTAGTATTTCAATTTTAATGTCAGTGTTTAATGCAAGACTGTCAAAGGCTTTGCCAAAATCTAAACCAATAGTGTCAATTTGTTTAACGTCACGTCAGTCGAGTAGCCTCGTCATGTCATGAAATGTAGTAATGAGTTGCGATACACATGAGCGTTTGGGTCAAACGCCGAGTTGTGAGTCAGTAAGGATGTTGTTTGTGTCAAGTTGAATCAGTATGCGTTTATGTATTATTTGTTCGAAAATTTTACATGAAATCGATGTTAGTGAGATGGGGGGATAATTGGATGGGTCAGTTCGGTCACCTGTCTTGAACAATGGATTAATGCTCGCCAAAAGCCAGTCAGAGGGTCATGAGGTGGATGATAGGGATTGAGTGAATATGGCCTGAATAATGGGGGCAAGGATGGGGGCAAAGGATTTAAGTATGAAGGCGGGAATATTGTCGGGGCCAGTGGATTTAGTTGTGTCAAGTCCTTCCAGTAATTTCAAGTAATGTCAAGGGGGGCTATCGGGGAGAAGGGGCTGTATGGCATGTTTGGTGACAGGTTGTATTCTTGTGTGTACACCGATTTGAACTGTGTGTTGAGTATTTGTGCTTTGTGTTGTGGGATGGTTACTAATGTGTTCTTATTGTCTTTCAGTGATGTAATCGTGTTAGTGTCATGTTTGCTCGCCTTGAAAAAAAATATAAAAAAAAAGTGTATTTTGTTATTTCTTACGTTGTCTGCGAGGTAAGTTGCTATGTGTTTGCGTTCCGCTTCTTTTATGTTTTTTTTTTTTTTGCGGCAAATGTTGTTTGGTGATTTTTGAAGGCGGTCCAATCATCTGTTGTGTTGTATGTCTGCGCGCGTCTGTAGAGTCATTGTTTCTTACAGTGGTAAATCCCAGGAAAACCAGGGAAGTGTGTACCTACTAAAAAGTTTATTTTTTTTTGTGGTTAGTGTCTGTTCATAGAGCCGTGTATGGCGTGTTTCAGGTTGTTCCATTTGGCAGAAGGAGGTTTTGTGTGTGGGTCTGTCGCAAAAAAGTCAGTGCTAAAGGCAATTAGGTCTTGTCTGATTATGGTTAAGTCAGCCCTTGAATAAAGAAATATGTGTCTGGGTCTCTGTTTATGCCTTTGTCGGTCGAAGGTCAGCGTCAATGATAAGTACCTGAGTGTTTGTTATGTTAAGAATGTTGTTGGTGAGAAATAGGTCAAGTGTGTGTGCTGTGGTCAAAGGGCCACCGTGGCCAGCGGGGCGTGTTACAGTATGTGTTCGTGTTGGCTGGAGTACTGTTTGTGACAGTGAAAATGCATCAATGATGTCAATGAATGTATCGCGTAGTTGGCGTCTGTCTGTGTGGGGAATAATGGGGTTGGGGGCGTCAGCATCGGGGGGGCAAATGAGGATATTGCAGTCCAGTTAATGTCAGGGAGGTTGAAATCACCTGTGATCCAGATGTGTTTGTCTGCCTGTATGCGTGAAAGAGAAATTTGAAGATTGTGTAAATAGGCTGTATTAGTAGAAGGCGGTCTGTAGAAAGCAGCAATAAGAAGTGCTTTACAGTTGAAGGTTTGTAACTGGACCCAGGTGAATTCGCATTCTGTGTCAAGGTCAAGCCTATGCTTAACACACAGACCCGGCTTGGTGGCGATGATAACACCGCCACCTTTGCCGAGGTCTGTCGGGCGGCCCTTACGAAAAACGGTCATACTAAAAGGGAGAGGGAAAAGCTTACTATTGTCAACGACAGGAGTCAACCAAGTCTCAGTCCCTACAATTATGTCAGGGTTTTGTATAGTGATTAGATGGTGTAACTGGGTTATTTTGTTTTTAAGGCAACACTCACCCTCTGATATAGTCGAAAAATAAAATAAAAATAAAAATTGAGATTATAGAGGATTTGAGGTGTGCATGTATGTAGCTATATATAGGAACGCGAATTTAAATCCCCACGAGCTTACTACGCCGCTCGCGTGGCTTTTAAGACCTCTTATATTTACAAGGATCCGTTTTAGATCACAGACCCGGCGGAGAACCCGTGTTCTATTTACCACTGAAATCTAGATTCTCATGATCTGGGTGATCCGGATCCTGATCTGTCTGATCCAGTGGCCGAGGTGGGTTGTAGCAGACGACAACCGTGTCCAGCTCTCACCCGCTCAAACTCAGCATCTCCTTCGACTTTATTTCGAGTATACAACCCAAGATATATAATAAGCATATAATAATATAAGATGATGTTGCAGAAATGGTTTTTAGGCAGTAAAGATGTAGAATAAAAGTATTACACAACGGAATTGTGGGAGATTTACAGGCCACACCGACGTGAGCAAGCGCTCATTATCGTCGATCTCTGGGTACTGCCATGACCTCACACACCGCACCCCCCATCCCCCTTGCTCAAGGGGGTACAGTAACCACTCAGGGTCAACGGAAAGAATCCGGCCTGAGCGGGGCTGAGCCGCCCCCTGTTCGGCCGTGAAGCCTTGCACCGCGGAGGTCTAACCGATTGTGTGTGTGCGCGCGTGCTTTGTTTTAATCTGTCGCTCTGCGTTCTATTTACCCATGCGAATCCAGATCAGATTCAAATCCGGGCCAGTGATCTAGAGCTGATCAGTGTTCTAAATAGAAGACTAATTTAAAGATCGTAGGGGTGTAAGTGTAGCCAATTAAGGGCGCGCGCGAGTATGGGCCATGTGCCTCTGTTTATGAAGCTCATTTTTTCTCGTTTTCTTCCGTGTTTTGGAACTGTATGTCTATAGACCAGTGGAAGCAATAGCCTGCGGCGCTATGTTTCCTCCGCCAGGGTCCACGACCCTCTCACACACTCAGTTGCCCACAATATACGGAGGGTGTCTGCTGCGTGCTACTCCGTATGCTGATAAACATTTTTATGATATCAAGGGTGTTATTTCTTGTTGCTTCCTTTGTAACATCATCTGGAGATCACCAGGGAAAGCAAAAGCTCCAGAAAAATGGCACCTCTGGACACGACACCAGGATGAGTCGGTAGTATTTTTTTTTTAATCTACTATATATTAGAATTATACGTTGGTTTGTTGCGTATAGTATCAATATAAGCTTTAGAGTTTTGTGTGTGAAAATAATACCAATCATGAAATAAGTAGCTACGATAAATTGTACTGAAAACTTTAAACGCCTGTATCTCAAAAAAAAAAAAAAAAAAAAAAAAAAATTACATTTAAAAAAAAAAATGTCAAACATTGAAATATGATTGAAACTGCTTGTAAATTGTAATGTTAATAGTTATTGGTTGTGCCAGCATCGTGTAATTTTGTTTTTTTTTCCGATAGAGTAAAAAACTTGAGCGATAGTGAATTTTATTTAAATAAAATGGAGATAGGCTCGACGTCACGCAAAACGTTCTTTTTATGACCTCAATAACTCATTACACATTAGGAATTTAAAAAAAAAAAATTACACGCTCTTCGTATGGTATTTGACTATTTCCATGTTACATGAAAAGTCTCTACGACAAAAAAATAAAACCAGGGAAAGTTGTGACGTCATGAAAAACGTTATGCCGTCATACCGTTGGACGCGATGACGTACCACATTCTCCTGTTCATCTAAAGACGATAGTGATAATTTGGATATACCCTGAAAGTTTCAAGTTAAAAGATCTTATATATTTTATTATTTTTTTGTGCGTCACAGGGTAAGTGCTCCCTTAATGCTACGGAAATAAATTGTTAAAAGTCGGAGGGAAGTGTGGCTATGATGTGGTTGTTGTTGAAGTAAAGGGATAGTTGAAGATGGTGATGATGAAGAAGGAACGGAAGGGAGTGAAGAAGTAGAAAAGGGAGGTGAAACGGGAGGCGATGAGCGAAAGGAGGAAAAGGAAATAAGGACTGGGGAAGGTGGAAGGGTAGGGTAGGGTGAGGGTGATAGTGCAGGCCTAGGGTTGTTAGTAAGGGTCTCTTGTCGTGAGGTCAAGAGGAAGACCTTGGGCTTACCCTCAAAGTAGTGGAGAGCTTTCTTTCCAAGATAAACCGTCAGTTCATCTTTGGTTGTGGTATTGAACAAGAATTGCTTTGCTAACATCTTACAGACTGGTGTGTTGTCAGTGACATGAGAAGCAGTAGAAGGCTTGCCACGCTGGCATCTCTCTCTCGTGGCCTCCTTCAGTGAAATGGGAAGATCATAGCGGTCAAAGACCAGATGGACCTCATCATAGTCAATGTACTTGCTGTTCAATGTGGCTGTGAAGTGGTCTTGAACTAATGTCTTGACATGTCTTGACCTAAGGTGACTCACCCAGTTCCTGGACAACTGCCATACCATCAATGACAGTCACCTTCCTTGGTAGTAATGGAGCAGTGTCAGTGGTGACATCCTCTGGCTGCAGACCACCCCCAGCTCTGCTTGGTAGCTCCTCAAGCATAACCACCAGCTAGCATACTCTTGTCTGTGCATGGTAGGAGTTCGCCACTCACTGTGAACAAAGCTCATGGGAGAGACGTGAACTCATTCTGGCCAATGCTCAGCTTCAGGTTGATCTCAGGGCGTGACCGAGCAAGAATCAAGATGTGGGCAAATAGTGGCCCGTCATATTTAAGCTCTACTACCTGATCAGCCATTTTGTGTTTCACTGACTTCCTTGCACTTTTCCACGTCTTCAGTTGAACCTTCTTCATTATGGCCCAGACACTGACCTCATATGTGTTGATGCGCTCCTCAACAAACTTGACATACTGCTGCTGTCCAATGTCATCTTGGTTCCAGACTTATTTTTGCACCTCGGCTGGCATCACAATCTTTGTGATGATGTTGGTCAGGTCTGCACCCTCATATTTCATAGGATTTACGTAGGATTTGAGCACACTCTGCAGTTGAGCAATGTTCTCTTCCTCCCTTGCCCAGACAGCCAGAGACAGATCATGGTGTTCCTTGCTTGTAGCTGTTGGTGCTTCTTCAGCGACCATAATCAGATCGAGCTGTAAAGAAGAATCACTCCCGAGCACTGGCATTCTGTGTAATGCCCCAAAATTTGGGTCATTAATTAAATTTCATCAGAAAAAAATGGCGAATGCAACATCATTTTCCCATTTCCTAGCAATGCTAAGAATACTTTCATAATGGTTGCCAATAATTAACACGCAAAACCAACGGGAACCCCAATCGGTCACATTAGCCCCCCCACTAGTTAGTCAGGGGAGTCGATACGCGTGGAGGCAAGGGAAAAGTCTTATCAGTTCAATCAAGGACACGAGTGGAGGTCAAACCTTCAGCCAACCGAGGTACGATGTCAATTTCAATGGGGGTATCTTTTTCTACAGAGTGGTGCCGTCACCATCGACTGAGGGAAGATGGATATGTTTTATGGGAAACTCCATATCCTCTACTCGCACTAATCATCGAATGTCGCCTTCTGTCCTACATACTACCTTCATACTACCATACTAGACCTCTTCCTTACCTCTAATCCTTCTGCTTACTCTGTCAAACTGTTATTTCCGTTGGGCTCCTCCGATCACAACCTTATATCTGTATCCTGTCCTATCGCTCCTGTACATCCTCTGGACCCACCGAAGAGGCGATGCTTCTGGCATTTTGCTTCCGCTCGGTGGGACGACCTGAGGCTGAGGATGTACTTTTCCGATTTCCCGGGGAATGATTACTGCTTCCAGGAGAGAGACCCCTCTGTGTGTGCCCAGCGCATCACAGAGTTCTCTGGAATGTAGGCACACATTCCACGTACTTTCTCTACTCCTCATGCTACAAAGTCTTGGTTTAATCACGCTTGTTCTCGTGCTATCAAAGATATAGAGGCTGCTCACAAAATGTACAAGAGCCTTCGCATTCCTGCTAACCATGAACTTTACACATTTCTGCCTTGAATCGTGCCAAATCTGTTCTTCGACTTACCCAAGGTCTTTCATTCATAAGAAATGTCAAAACCTTGCTTTTCCTAGTTTTTCAAGAGACTTCTGGCACCTAGCCAAAATTGCCTCCTCCAATTTCACTTCTTCATCTTTCCTGCCTCTCCTTAACCCTGACGAGAGCCCCGCCGACTCATCTATCTCTAAGGCTGAACTCTTCGCTCATTTATTTTTTTTTTCTGTAAAAAACTCCACTATGGACGATTCTGGGCATATTCGTCCTTCTCATCCCCCCTCTGACTCCTTTATGCCTGTTTTTAAGATTCTTAAGAGTGATATTTTCTATGCCCTCTCTGGCCTCAACCATCAGAAGGCTTATGGACCTAATAGAGTGCTTCCTATTGTCCTTAAAAACTGTGCTTCCGTGCTGACACCCCACCTGGTCAAACTCTTTCGCTTCTGCCTGTTAAGATTTACCTTCCCCTCCGTCTGGAAGTACGCCGTCATACAGCCTGTACCTGAGAAAGGTGACAGTTCCAATCCCTGAAACTACCGTCCTATAGCCTTACTTTCTTGTCTATCTAAAGCTTTTGAATCAGTCCTATACCGGAAGTTTCTTAAGCATCTATTCAATTCTGACCTTCTTTCTAATCGCCAGTATGAGTTCCGCAAGGGGCGTTCTACTGGTGATCTCCTTGCCTTCCTAACTGACTCTAGGTCATCCTTTCTTAGCCGTTTGGTAAGACTTTTGCTGTTGCGCTAGACATATCAAAAGTCTTTGATAGGGTCTGGCACAAATCTTTGCTTTCCAAACTACCCTCCTATGGTTTCTATCCTTCTGACTGTACCTTTATCTCCAGTTTCCTCTCTGACCAATCTATCACTGCTATATTAGACGGTCACTGCTCTTCCCCTAAACCTATCAACAGTGGTGTTCTTCAGGGCTTTGTTTTATATCCAACTCTCTTTTGTTCATTGACGATCTTTCCAAAACGAACTGTCCTATCCATTCGTACATCGATGACTTTACTCTGCATTACTCATCATCTTTTGACAGAAGGCTAACCCAACATGAACTAAACGATTCCAGGCTGGAGGCCGCAGAACGCTTAACTTCAGGCCTTACTATCATATCCGATTGAGTCAAGAAGAACCTGGTGTTCTTCAATACCTCAATAACTCTTTTTTTTTTAATTTTCAACTCAACACAATCTTCCAAACACCTATCCCCTATGCTTCGACATCACTCAGCTTTCACCTTCTCCTACACTAAACATCATCGATCTATCCTTAACTCAAAATCTCAACTGGAAATTCCAGATTTCCTCTCTCACTAAATCAGCTTCCTCGAGGTTGGGCGTTCTCTATCGTCTCAGCCAGTTCTTCTCCTCCGCACAGATGCTGTCCATATGCATGGGCCTTGTCCGCCCACGTATGGAGTATGCATCACATGTCTCTACTTCCATAGCTCTCTTGGACAGAGTAGACTCAAAGGCTCTTCGTCTCATCAACTCCCCACCGCATTCTGACAGTTTTCTACATCTTAAATTCCGCTGCTATGTTGCCTCTCTATCTTCTATCGATATTTTCATTACTGACTGCTCTTCTGAACTTGCTAACTGCATGCCACCCCCCTGTCCGCGGCCCCGCTGCACTCGTCTTTCTACTCTAGCTTATCCCCATGCTGTCCAAACCCCTTATGCAAGAGTTAACCAGCACCTTCACTCTTTCATCCCCTCACAAGCTGAATGCTGTTGAGTTTGGCAAGGTTGGAACGGTCCAAATCGCCTACCAGTGGTTGCCCATGCCAACAAAACAAAATAAATACACACACAAAAAAACAGTCGTGACATACCACCATACCAACTGCTTCATTTGTCATCTTGGCCTCAACAGTGAAGGTAGACGTGTTGGTGGTAGCGAGTGTTCTCAAGTGCTAATAGGTTCCCGGATAGAGAAACTTAATATCCGTCAGGGTTACTTTATTGGACAAAAATACAACAAGTCATTGAGACAAACACAACACAAGGAAAAGGTGTTTGTGTGGGTATGCGTTTGTGTGAATGTTGTTTGTGTAGGTTAACATTTAAGTGTTGGTGTATGTGTATAACAATGTGTAACGGTGGACAACAAAAGGACATAGACGGACAGTCAAAGGTAAACGAGTACAAGAAAGATAAACATTGAAGACACGACGCGGACAGAGACAAGTTCTGACGATGAACATGAAAACACAGAATTTTAAAGTCTTCTATGCAGTGCACCATTTGCTTATGTGTCACTGAGGGGAAGGAACACGCGATTCGAGCGGTAACTGCTACAGACGCTGCTGTTTACACCTGCATCACCTAAGACTTGAATCAAGTTAGAAAAATCTCGGTAAGTTCACTAACTAGGGCATTTTTTTTTACAGCTAACGCAACTAAAAAGAACAAAATAATAAAAAGCCCGCTAAGCGCTGGTTCCTCAAAAGAGAAAAGAGTGAGTGGCCAGAAGAGAGGCAAGCGTAATAGAGCATTGTTGTTGACATGTAGTAGTGTAAAGGAGACGAGGAGGCGCAGATATAGGAGTTCTTTATGATCCCATGAACGTCTGGACGGCATAGTGTTGGGAACCGTTGGCTGAGGCAAAATACCACAAACAATGATCTGAAGTTTTACGGATACTTCGAGTTCACATTAAAACAGTACACTGCCAGTTACAAAGAACTCGGGACATTGCAGCGCGGCTCACGTCACTGGTCTTAATGTAGACTCCTGTGACACAAAATAGGACGCAACGCCTTGCACCAGCTACTCGAAGGATGTAGCAATGGTACGTTGCCGCAGTGAATCCTGGAAAGACCAGCCAGCCTGAACAAACGACTAGGATCGAATAAAGACGGGAAGGCAGGAAGGCGACTCGTAACCTCAGTTGAGTTTCAAACGCGTTGAAGGGCGAGGCCCCGAGTGTTTAAGACTGGCCTTAAGGTGAAGAGACGCTAAATAGGCCCCAACCTCCCTCATCCACAATGCCATACTTGTCAGGGGAACAAGGGGAGGAGTGGTATGGACCTTTACAAGTAGCTAGTGCATCTCCTACCAAAAGTAGCAGGTGGTGGATGAGTGGTTAGTGTGCTGGTCCCGCGCTCTCCACGTTTTGGACGATGCGGGTTCGAATCCGCCGCTACCATCGGGGGTTTTCCATTCATCGCCAAGTGGCCTAAAACTGTCCACACGCTGTCTTGAAGACCACCTATTAACCGGACTCTAGAGAAACTGTCCAAGTGAATCAAGAATGAGCTCCTGGGGGGCGGAATGGGTCAAGAATAGATAGCGACATTATAAACACTTGCCTGCGCCATGACGGGCTTGGGATGACTACATTACCACTAAAGAAAACCTACCGGTGCTATAGGCCAGAATGTAAGAGAGAGACGGCCACAGTGTTAGTCTTCCCCATTCCCTTTCCGTACCCATCCCCATACGCGGGACTGGGGTATGGATAAGCCCTTCCCATTCCCGGGACAGATATGAGACCCAGACCAAGATCAGTCCGTACGTCATAATAATGTTGGCAGCACTTTCAAGCCAATAATTACAGAAAACGAAATAAATAATGCATTTTTCACACACCATTGTATTCATACACATTATATATCATAAAACAAAACAAAGCGTTGTTGATCTACAGGTAAATGGGTAGGCGGTGGCCGATCTGGTAGCGTGCTGGGCCCACATTCACCGCGTGATGGACGACGCGGGTTCGATTCCCCACGCTACTACCTCGGATTTTTCAGTCACCGCCGAGTGGCTTAAAACTACCCACATGCTGTCCTAAAGACCACCCATCAACCCGGACTCTAGAGGAAGCCGTCTAAGAATCAAGAATGAGTTCCGGGGGGCAGCATGAGCCAATACAAGATAGAGCCACTATAAACACTCGCCTGCGCCAGAACGGGCTGGGCTGACCATCAGGCCCTACCGCGAAGAAGACTTGGGCCGACCATCAGGCCCCACCGGGAAGAAGCCTACCGGCGCAATAGGCAGCAACATAAAAAAAAAAAAAAATAAATAAAGTAAAATAACAAGTAACGCGGGTAAGTTAATTTATGAGACAGGTGGGTATCCATGATTGATCACACACCTGGGGCAGCCACATAGGGGTTGCCAGGTCGTGTCATGGCATTTTTGTCTTTAATCAAGGTGGTCGCCAATAAATGCTATTTTTTTATGGTATATGTTAAGTATTGCCATAATAATGCCATATTTAGTCATCAATCTGCCGTCTTTTGCCATTCTTGGGGACAATTATGAATGAATTTTCAGGAATAGCTGTACGTTTACAATCAAATGGAAGCACCAGAATCTTTACAAACTAAAGCAAATATATTAACTTGAGCATATTTTGCAATATAACATCAGTCATAAAAAAAAAATATTCTGATACTTTTCAATATATGTCCGTCTATAATAACAAATAGAACACTGTTTATTCATAAAATATAAGAAAGGGGAAATGAAAAAGTCCTGATTTCTACCCCGCGGAGTCAAAACTTTTCCGACCCCATCCGGTCCCTCACTGGGTAAAGTAAAGCAACCCCAACTACATAGGGACGATTAACACTGCAGTTTATGGCCATAGGAAAGGGAAGATAAGGGAACGGGAAAGGGAAGACTAACACTACGGCCGCGAGAGAGAGAGAGAGAGAGAGAGAGAGAGAGAGAGAGAGACCACGTGACGTGAAGTAGATGATCACTGTTGATGAGACATGATTGGTAACAATGCAACTGACCAGATCTAAGAGCTGAGCTAGAGTGGTTTTGACAACCTTCCTTATTGGGAAACTTTCAAAGAGGGATGGAGCAGAGACCGCTGATTCATACTGGGCAAATTATTGAGCTCGGGCCCTGAATTAGGAAGCGCAACAGCGCAACAACTACGTTCAACATCTGCTGCTGACCACAACAATTGTTTCACCACTCACTTTGAGGCCTAATGTCATAGTAAAAATAACACAACTTTTTGTGGAGGACATTATAGCCAGAGCAGCCAAATTCTTTCCGACCTTTTTTATCTTTAAACCCTGGTCCCAACTTGATGTATTTGATCTCAGTTGATGGTATCATCTTGGGTCGAAAGGGTTATACATTTTCAACCAAGTGAATAACTTGTTAAGATCAGTGTGCTGACCCATCCATTTACAAAACCCCACCCTCTCTGTGCGAGGTCAGAGAGGCTGTGGCAAAGCACCTGCTATCTGTAACATTAAAGCGGAGCTGCTCAAACCAAGAGGTGAGGCCACCATCCACGAGTTGCATTTGGTCCTGACTGGAAGGCTGGAAGAGTGGTCTGGTCGTCTCTATCTGGAAAGAGAAAGGGGACCGGCATGACTGCAAAAACGACCGTGGTACTACACAATGTTCTATTCACTTAACTCTGAACCGTGGCGCCTAGCCTTCATTTGTAAGGAGGCCGCTGATTTGCTGGCTGGCTCTCTTGTTTTCTGGGAAAGCGCAGCTATTGCATCGATGCACCAGCGGAAAATGTTTGTTTTATTCGTTATATTTTGCCTCATACACATAACAGACGATTTATGTTCGTACCATTAGACTCGGCAGTGAATGCAGAACTGTCAATGTTCAGGGAAAATATCGCAATAACCAACTATAAAGAAGTTCTGGTGAGTTGAAGTGAAAGTCTAGCTCCGAAATGTTTATAACACTTTTTACGAACCATCATTTCCTGAGTATTTCAATGAACACTGATATAAATGATTACATTCTATAAAGGGATGTCTCCTGAACGGAATGCTATTATCAACTTATAGTTAGAAGATAATGTAAGCGACCCACAGAAGTATATATGGGAACGTGTCACTCGCGCGGCGGCGTACGGGGAAAGGAGAGGAGGTGGCCAGCCAGACACACGCTGGCCCAGGGAATGGGGACGGCAGGGGAGGGAAGGATGTTCTGCATGCATTATTATCAGCATTTTAGTTTACTTACAAAAATAACACATCCCTTGATACCGCAACGAAGTAATAGCTCCATTTTAATAATTATTAACATTGGATGAATGTTTTATCCTGTAGCACGTACATACATGAAATTAATCCCTGTAAAGGCTTGCGAGGTGACACACACACACACACACACACACACACACACACACAGCTGATCTCGGGCGGAGGTGCCACTTGACCTAATTTAAAGGAAAGCAGGGATGAAAGTGGCTTCCAATGATGCAGGTCCGTATAATGCAACACTACCAGAACTGCGGCTTAATGTTAAATGTTCACAGCGATGGTTTCCCCTATATTACTTCGTAATATACGTTTGGTGGGGACGTGTCTTGTTTCTTTCCTGTAAATACAGGAGTGAGACAGGGCTGTGTCCTTGCTCCATCACGGTGTACAAGTGGGAAATATTGTATCTTTTGTGTTAATATCTCGTGAGTGGCTGTGTGTTTGTCGATGACCTGGTGTATGTTGGTATAACTTGTTACCTGCTATTGATCTGTATAACTACTGAGGTGTGTCAGCGTCGTGGGGAGGCGGTGGCTGAACGGACAGCAAGACGGACCCGCGTTCAGGAGGACGCAAGTTCAATCCCCGACCGGTGCCACCAAGCTGGGATTTTTCAGCCGTCGCCGAGTGGCTTAAAACTACCAACATGCTGTCCAGAAGACCACCTATCAACCCGGACTCTAGATTCTAGGTTTAAAGATGAGCTCCGGGAGGGTAGCATGAGCCAATGCAAGATGGCGACACTATAAACACTCGCCTGCGCCAGAACCGGCGGGGCCGACCATCAGGCCCCACCGGGAAGAAGCCTTGGACCGACCATTAGGAATCCAGGATCCGCCGGGAAGAAGCCTACCGGCGCAATAGGCCAAGACGTAAAAAAAAAAAGGAAACAGACACCAGGTCATCGACAAACATACAGCCACTCACGAGATATTGACACAAAAGATACAATATTTCCCACTTGTACACCGTGATGGAGCAAGGACACAAACCTACCTCAATCCTGTATTTACAGGAAAGAAACAAGACACGTCCCCACCAAACGTATATTACGAAGTAATATAAGGGAAACCATCGCTGTGAACATTTAGCATGAAGCCGCAATTCTGGGGAGTGCTGCGTTACACGCACCTACATCACTGGAAGCAACTTTCATCCCTGCTTTCCTTTAAATTATGTCAAGTGGCACCTCCACCTGAGATCAGCTGTGTGTGTATGAGTGTGTGTGTGTGTGTGTGTGTGTGTGTCACCTCCCAAGCACAGAGTGGGAATTGGGAATTATAGATCAAAGTCACCGTGCACAATCTGTTGACGATATCAAAAGCTCATTGACCAGTTTTTTTGCCGATGTTCCAGTAATCCTTGCGGAGTCACTGTAGGTTCTTACAATGGATAAGGGAACTGAGCGAGGAGGTAGCCCGTGGAAATTTAGGTCTCCTTAGGCCCTAGGAGACTTTCCTAGGCCAAGACCATGGTACAGGTGTCTGGAGACTAGATGAAACAGTAGCCTATACTCTGTGGGACGAGGACATTGATATCTTTAAAAATTCACATACCTTTGCAGCGTCGTAGTTCTGAACAACGGCAGGTCAGATAAGATTATGTTGATGGCTGGGAGAGGACTGCGTTGCACAGATACGATAGAGAGAAGTGGCAGGGCACGGCATGCAAACATGCGTACAAGTCCATGCGCTCGCAAATCTTTGTAAAAAAAATGTCGCATCAGCTGTGCTATACTTAGCAAATAGTTTGAAGTGATCATGGCAATCATTATAGTATATATTATTTCTTGGAAAGTCATTACTGTATTATGGGACTGATTTGATAGTTGCTGCTATAATTAACTTTAATTCAACGTGGTCTACATATTTTAAGCCATTCTTATATGCATTCCTGCTTATAGTATATCACTGTCGTTACTCTCCCCATTCACAAACATAAAAGTGTAAGCGTAATCATGTGGTACACAAATAACTGCATATTTCCAAGAATTGCATTTTTTTTCTTATAATATGTTCGCCTATAGCACCGGTAGGCTCTCTTCAGGGGCCTGGTGGTCGGCCCAAGTCCGTCATGGCGTAGGCAATTTTCATAGTGACGCCATTTATTCTTGGCTCATGCTGCCTCCCTGAACTCATTGTTGATTCACTTGGACGGTTCCTTCTAGAGTCCGGGTTGACGGATGGTCTTCAGGACAGCATGTGGGTAGTCTTAGGCCACTCGGCGGTGACTTAAAATTACCAGGTGATAGCGTGGTGATACGAACCTGCGTCGTCCAGGACTAGGTGAATGCAGGGCCCGCACGCTAACCACTCAGCCACCACCTACCCTATTATGTTATCATTCAAAGAATGTTATTATTAGATCTTATAATTGGCTTTATAGTACAGGCCCGAGACTGCCGTGCAATAACTTAATAATTCATACGGCGCCAAGGAGGGGGTCGTGACTCACCAAGATATTGGGAAAAAATAGTCTGTTGCTAAATGATTTCATTCTTATCCTTTACTCCTATGCAGACCATGATTCGCTCAGCGGCGTCCAGGACGTGCCGGGTGTGGGTCGCAGCCTCCACTAAGGACAACATCACCACCGCCATCACCGGGTCGTCCACCAGAGGCACCAACGTGGAACGGCGGGAACGATTCTCCTACTCGGCCAAGTCCACCTCCAGCAGGCCGGCAGGGTAAGTCCTCGTGCTGGAGCGTTGCTAGGGCCGCTGCAACACATCGTGGCATTTTTGGTATCAGATAGGTTAAATATGAGTATCTTACAAGGGCGTCCGAAGTAATTTTATTTCAAGAGGAGCAGGGCCAGCATGTTTTACGTCCTATACAGAAACACATCCATATCTCCCTTGGTGAACCACAAGGCAATGGCACGCATAACTTCCCAATATTTATACCACAAGGTGTCCTCCTGAGGTTTTGATAACTATTACTTTTGTCAAAACTTGCAAACGAAAGTGTGAACAAGAGTAAGGCAAATTTCCAAGGAAGGAACTGCCCCCCAGCCCCCTTCTGGACGCTCATGGTACGTAGCTTACAGGTGACGATCAAATGACACGCTGTTTACTAAGAGGAAACACGATGGTGTGAGCTCCTGGACGCGAGGGCCCGGTGTAGCGAGACATAATGAAAATCCAGGCCAAAGTGAGGACTTACCAATCACGGAGCTAGAATTCAATGTTTCGTACCACAGCCTGCAGCAAGAGAACAGAGAAGGGAAAAGTGCTTAGTGCACTCTGAGGGCTCTTAGGTCGCTGGGGTTTATATGCGTATCATTATATAAACATGCCTCTCTCTCTCTCTCTCTCTCTCTCTCTCTCTCTCTCTCTCTCTCTCTTGATGGTGTACGCTCCTGGACGCGAGGGCGAGGGACTGCTGACCCTACCGGCACCAGCCTAGCCGCGGACACCAATGGCTGGACTGCCCAGTGCCCAGCTTGCTGCATCGTTTGCCTGTCGCTGTGCTTGGTATTGGTTATAATTTTTTTTTATTTTTTATTTTTTAGGAAGCGGACCTACAGTGCTTTCCACAACGATCCATGAGGATTTAATGAGACTATAAGAGGCGCGCGGTGCAACAACGACGTAACCGAGAAATGGAAGTTTTGAGAAAAACGCGCTCAAAGTTAAACACTGATTGCGCAATAGGATACCCTTAAATAAGTAAGTATTATACATCATTTGAAAGGTCTTGGGTAGTTCTGTTTGGTGATGTAGGTTTCGAAGTGATAGGTGACGATTTTGGGTGGATGACATACGTGTTAATTAACGGGTATACCGTAGGTAATAATTTTTTTCACGATATTGTTTTCATTTGTTAATATTGTGTTAGAGCCTATTACACATAGTATTAGGTGAAAGTTTTATGAAGATTGGTACATAAATAAATTTTTTATGAATTTTTGCGTCGTTGTTGTACCGCTTTCGAGATGTTAGTCCAGAGAAATTTTCTCCGCACTACGCTCGACTTTGAGCCTTAGTACAGGTGCTTAGATGGTCGAATATGACTTGGCCGACATCACCACGAGACTTTTACACCCTTCTACCACACGGAGCAGGCACAAACACGAAATCTCAAATTTCACGGTTACGTCGTTGTTGCACCGCGCGCCTCAATTAAGAGGCCAAATAATCTAAACAAGGGCCCATTCACGAAGTTCCCTCCCCATACAATAATATATCTAACCTCCATATAAACTTTCAGTTGTGTTTGCATCAGCTACATAATTATCTGCTCAGTATGTTTCACTCCTCAACCGCACTGTTCGTGATCCAGTTCTTGCCTATTTTTCTTTCCTGAACCTAAAACCTACTTTATTTAACCCTTAACACATTTAAAAACTGAATAATCTTGAAGAATACGTATTTCCAAGGGATGAAAGTAAGTTTTCTTTAGTATTTTTTCTGTACGGCAAGTTCTTCAAGTCCTTGAATCATTTTGGTAATTCTTTTCTTTTTCAAGATAATCTACATTATTTATGTAATCGGGGCAACATAACATAATAATCTAGGTGAGGCCTACCTTACGACATATACAATTTATGGATAATTAGTGTGTTCCAGTTGCTATGACTTTTAGCAATAATCCTGCCTCCTCGCAGTCATCCAATTTTTATTCATCATTAATTTTGAAGTCACTGGTTCTACGTTATAGTCTGTCCTAATTAAATAGGGTCCTTCACTGAACTGACCTGCCATCTGGTGGCCCTGCTGGAGTCGCTGCCAGAGCCAAGCGCTGCGGCGTTCTGGGGTCTAGCGAGGTTTAATTGACATTTTTCTGTCCCAAACTAGCAAATTATCAGAGTTGTAATGGCCACTATCATGTTTACATGAACAAATATGAGTGCTGTACATTATTCATGTCGTTATAATGTTTATTGATGGCAAACTCAGAGCATTCATTGACATATCCTCTAACATGATGTCATGCTGTCAGTCTTACATAATCAGCGGTGGGAGGTAGTGTTGAAAATTTTGCCACTCAACATTGTAATATGTATATTATAATGTACATGTGAGTGTGTGGCTGTGTGTCTAAGCACAGGCTCAGTGCCTTTGCCAGGATGTTATGGAACACGTCAGAGCTGATGGCCGTAGGAACACATGCTGAGCTAACGCAAGAATCAGCAAATGATGACTTTCATCAACAGTCATCAACCGGAACCCACACCCTTCCGGACGAGCTACAAGCAAATAAAACGGGCGAACAACGCGAAGACGAGGAGAGAAGACGGGTGACGGGCAGGCGAGCGGTGCTCCGATGCCCCGCGGCCTGTGGTGTGGCTGTCTCTGATTTCGTGCGTCTCGCTCACGTTAAACTGTAAACTTTGTGTACAACTTGTTAATATAGTTAAAATGCATTTTGTATTTGTACTTACCCTGTGAGAGAGAGAACTAAAGTGAACTAAAGTGAACTTATAACGGCTACCGCTCGGCCAACTAAAAGGCTATTGTTATCACCTTACTACAATCAACTTGTGAAAGCAGGCAACGGTACACCGGACCTGACGTGAGATAAAAATTCGCGCCTTAAACTAAAAATAGCACTTAACAACCACGTCAAAAATAACGCTTAAAAATCGCTAACAACATACCTCCGGCTGACACGCCGCTGCCCCAACACGATGCATTCCAATGTCCCTCCAATCAGAGAGCTGGAAGGTGTTTACACTGCTGCTCTTGGAGGAAGAATACAGGGAGCGGGCTTGACGTCACAGGAGTGAAGCAGTCTTGGCTCATAACATTGCCAGGCTGGCCAGACGCGCGAAACCCACACGCCTCAACATTTTGCCTACATGCCGGCCTGCTCTGCCTTTGGTTGCGCCCTCAGAGGCGGGGATGGCAGCATAACGTTTCATCGGTGAGACAAAATGATATTTGTGGTGAAACTTTATTTAGGAGGCGAAAAAACCGAGCTTGAGAAAGAGCGACACAAAAGACTGCGAATTATTCCTTGATGTAAATTTCAAGGAAATTATCTGTAATTCATCTCCCATGGCTTTAATACACAACTAGGTCACAATATTGGAATGTAGATGTCTTTAGGTTACTATAAAAAATACAATGAACACATTTATTTTGCAAAACATGTAAAATAAGAGTGTAAACCTGGGCAAGTTACTGAATTGATTCAATCCATGGGCACTCATTTGCCTGACAGCGTTAATTCTCGTTCTCATTCTCTCTCATTCTTGTTCTTTAATTCTCATTATCTCTCATTCTCATTATCTTTCTCATTCTCATTTTCTTTCTCATTCTCATTCCCTCTCTCTCAATTTCATTATCATTCCCCCTCATTTTCAATCTCTCTCTCTCTCTCTCTCTCTCTCTCTCTCTCTCTCTCTCTCTCTCTCTCTCTCTCTCTCTCTCTCTCTCTCTCTCTCTCTCTCTCTCTCTCTCTCTCTCTCTCTCTCTCTCTCTCTCTCTCTTCCTTTCTCATTCTTTGTCTCATACAGCGGCGGAGCAGAGCCTTAAACCTCATCAACGGTATAGAACCGTGGAACATTCTCTTATTCTCATTGCCTCTCTCTCATAACGAGTCTAGCTCCCTCATTCTCTCTCATTCTCATTCTCTTCCCATTCTTCACCTCGATCACTATGATAGAGCGGCGCCTTCTGAAGGCCACTCCATGCATTCATCCTCCAAGCTTCTGCTAAGCATGTCGTAGTACGTACGCTGCCGGTAGCAAATATTATAATTACTTAAAAGTCCTAGTTTAAATCATAATACATACATCTTTAGCATCTTATAATATTACATCCACTATATGGAACTTTAAAGGAGCAACAAAGCATGTGACGATTGTTTATATTGGAAAAATATTTATTCAAATTTCCTATTTCTTGTATTTCCTCGTTTCTCAAATACTACTAGTAAGTCCAGCGTTTTTATACCGTAGCTATGAGAAAAATAGGTGATTTCAAAATAATAGCAAAAAAATAGCAAGACAAATTATTTCAACGTACGCCGCATGCATATTAATATTCAGTAGTTCCACCAGGGCCACCAGATGGCAGGTGTGTTCAGTGAAGGACCCCATTGGCCAATTTGCACCAAGAAGCCCCTCCCTCATTCTGGCTAAGCTCCGCCTCCCTTTCACCTGATTGGCAGATCATGACATCATGCATTGTATCAATGACAAGTACCAAATATGTATGATACAGATAATCTAGCTAGTTTCATGATAGAAAATATTCATAATTTAATTGAATGACGGCACTCTACTTTAACAATCAATGACACCACCTAAGAAACAAAGTTCAATTATAACATTGCCAGTTTTCAAGGGAAAACGGACCTTTCAAAACAAACAATGTAGCAATGAAGGCGATATTAGGCTACCTATAAAGTAATGCACACTTTCCATCAATATTTTCTACATAGCTCATTCACAAAGGCATACTAAATATAATCACATAAAAAGCATCTTCTACAGTAACGTCATACAGGTAGGAATCATTGTAATAAGGAAAAAAAATTGTATTTGTGGCCTGGAGGGATGGGTGTGTCGTCTGGCGCCCTCCCCGTCACCCGCTGTACCGCCGAGCGTACACACCCGCCCCTTCAAACCACAGATACAAAACTTATTTCTTATTACAATGATACCTACCTCCCTGTATGAAGCTACTGCTAATTGGTTCACGGATAGGGAAAAGTCAATATCCGTCAGGGTTATTTATTTAAAAAAAATAAAAAAAACATACATGGGTCATTAACACAGACAAGACACACAAGAGACGTTGTTAAGTGTATATGCGTGTATGTGAATGCTGTGTAGTGAAAGTGACATATAAGTGTTGGTGTATATGTGGAACAATATGTAGAAGAGGATAACAGGAGGACGTGGACAGACAGTCGAAGATAAACTAGTAATATGAAAAGTTAACATTGAAGACTCCAAAGAAACACGGAGCACAGGACAAAAGAGCACAACATTTAGAACATAACGAAAATACATTAATGACAAAGTTTGTCCTGCCTCACCTTTTCCATTGAGTCACCAGGGAGAGCATACGACGATTTGTAGGGGTGACTAGCTGCTACAATATTTAGTATGCCTATGTGAATGAGCTTGTAGGAAATCATGACGGAAAGTGTGCATTACTTAACAGGTAGCCTACTATATCGCCTTCATTGCCACATTGCTTGTTTTGAAGGGCCCGTTCTCCCTGGAAAACTGGCATTTATTTTTAATGTACTTTGTTTCTTAGGTGATGTCATTGATTGTTACAGTAGAGTATCGACATTCAATTAAATTGCGAATATTTTTTTTTATCATGAAACTGGCTAGATTATCTCAATCATATATATTTGGTACGTGTCATTGATACAATGCATGATGTCATGATCAGCCAATCAGTTGAAAGGGGGGCGGAGCTTAGCCAGTATAAGGAAGGGACTTCTCGGTGTAAATTGGTCAAGTTAATTTGGATAGACTAATATTTAAGATCGCTGATGTAGCTGATAAACACACCGTGGTCAAGATCGCTGATGTAGCTGATAAACACACCGTGGTCAAGATCGCTGATGTAGCTGATAAACACACCGTTGTCAAGATCGCTGATGTAGCTGATAAACACACCGTAGTCAAGATCGCTGATGTAGCTGATAAACACACCGTTGTCAAGATCGCTGATGTAGCTGATAAACACACCGTGGTCAAGATCGCTGATGTAGCTGATAAACACACCGTGGTCAAGATCGCTGATGTAGCTGATAAACACACCGTAGTCAAGATCGCTGATGTAGCTGATAAACACACCGTGGTCAAGATCATTGATGTAGCTGATAAACACACCGTGGTCAAGATCGCTGATGTAGCTGATAAACACACCGTGGTCAAGATCATTGATGTAGCTGATAAACACACCGTGGTCAAGATCGCTGATGTAGCTGATAAACACACCGTGGTCAAGATCATTGATGTAGCTGATAAACACACCGTGGTCAAGATCGCTGATGTAGCTGATAAACACACCGTAGTCAAGATCGCTGATGTAGCTGATAAACACACCGTAGTCACGATCGCTGATGTAGCTGATAAACACACCGTGGTCAAGATCGCTGATGTAGCTGATAGAGGGTAATGGACCTGAGGCTGATCCACGTTGGACGCCACTTATTGGGCCAAGTGTACCACAGAGTTTCAACCAAGTTTGCTGTACACTCGAGTTTGTCATCCATCTTGGCTCTGCATTTTATGATCTTACCAGTCTATTTGGCTGATGTGGGCAATTGCGGTACTTATTGTGATAGTGCGGTAGTACCGCATCACAAAAAAAGTACCGCACTGCAGCAAAATTTCTGAAAATACCGCACTACCGTGGACCGGACGAAAAAATCCTGCGGTGCTTTCAAAACTATCGAAGACGACATTTGCAGGGCTGCATGATCACAGATTTTTTTTTTTTTTTTTTTTTTTTTTTTTTACAGTGAATCGAACTCAATCACTCAATCGGTATCAGTCATTAGAATCAGTGATTCAATCATTCTGACTTCTCAGTTATTGTTCAAAATTAAATACTAAATAGACAGACTAAACTATTACACTGTGAGTGCCGGCCATTTCAACCCCAGACCCGTCAGTGGTGCCGGCCAATTTTTCGTTTTTTTATGGCTTAAAAAAAACAAGCATTTTTTTTACGGCTAAGGAGACAGTTCAAGGGCGTAAATAAAAATATAAAAAAAGAGCCCGCTACTTACTGCTCCTGAGTAGAGGTCAAAGGAAAGTCCAAAACGAGAGGTCAATTTCGGGAGGAGAGGTGTCCTGATACCCTCCTCTTGAAAAAGTTCAAGTCGTAGGCAGGAGGAAATACAGATGAAGGAAGATTGTTCCAGAGTTTCCCAGCGTGAGTGATGAAAGAGTGAAAATGCTGGTTGACTCTTGCATAAGGGGTTTGGACTGTATAGGGATGAGCATGAGTAGAAAGTCGTGTGCAGCGAGGCCGCGGGAATGGGGGGGGGGATGCAATTAGCAAGTTCAGAAGAGCAGTCAGCATGAAAATATCGATAGATGATAGAAAGAGGGGCAACATGGCGGCGGAATTAGAATGGTAGAAGACTATCAGTATGAGGAGGAGAGCTGATGAAACGAAGAGCCTTTGACTCCACTCTGTCAAGGAGAGCTGTATGAGTGGACCCCCCACCACCACCACACATGACATGCATGCTCCATACGAGGGCGGACAAGGCCCCTGTAAATGGATAGCAACTGTGCGTGGGAGAGGAACTGGCGGAGACGGTACAGAACGCCCATCATCGAGGAAGCTGATTTAGTAAGAGATGAGATATGAAGTTTCCAGTTGAGATTTTGAGTTAAGGATAAACCGAGGATGTTTAGTGTTGAAGAAGGTGATAGCTGAGTGTTGTCAAAAAATAGAGGATAGTTGTTTGGAAGATTGTGTCGAGTTGATAGGTGGAAAAACTGTTTTTTGAGGCGTTGAAGGACACCAAATTCCTCTTGCCCCAATCGCAAATAATAGTAAGGTCTGAGGCTAAGCGTTCTGTTGCCTCCAGCCTTGAATCGTTAAGTTCCTGTCGGGTGGGTCTTCTATTAAAAGAAGTTATATAATGCAAAGTGGAGTCATCGGCCTAAGAATGGATAGGACAGTTCGTTTTGGAAAGAAGATCATCAATGAACAACAGAAAGAGAGTGGGAGATAGGACAGAACCCTGTGGGACACCACTGTTAATAGGGTTAGGGGAAGAACAGTGACCGTCCACCAAAGCAGAAATAAAACGGTCAGAAAGGAAACTGGAGATAAAGGTACAGGGAGAAGGATAGAAACCGTAGGAGGGTAATTTAGGAAGCAAAGATTTGTGCCAGACCCCATCAAAAGCTTTTGATATGTCCAGCGCAATAGCAAAGGTTTCACCGAAACGGCTAAGAGAGGATGACCAAGAGTCAGTTAGGAAGGCTTGGAGATCACCAGTAGATTGCCCCTTGCGGAGCCCATACTGGCGATCAGATAGAAGGTCAGAAGTGGAAAGGTGCTTTTGAATCTTCCTGTTAAGGATTGATTCAAAAGCTTTAGATAAACAAGAAAGTAAAGCTATAGGACGGTAGTTTGAGGGATTGGAACGGTCACCCTTCCTAGGCACAGGCTGTATGAAGGCATACTTCCAGCAGGAAGGAAAGGTTGACAGGCAGAGGCGAAATAGTTTGACCAGGCAGGGTGACAGCACGGAGGCACAGTTTCTAAGGACAATAGGAGGCATTCCATCAGGTCCATAAGCCTTTTGAGGATTGAGGCCAGAGAAGGCATAGAAACATAATTTTGAAGAATCTTTATAACAGGCATAAAAGAGTCAGAGGGGAGATGAGTAGGAGGAAAATGCCGAGAATCGTCCAGAGTGGAGTTTTTAGTAAAAGTTTGAGAGAAGAGTTCAGCCTTAGAGATAGATGAGACGGCAGTGTTGCCGTCAGGACTGAAGAGTGGAGGGAAAGATGAAGTGAAGCTGGAGATGTTTTTGGCTAGATGCCAGAAGTCACGGGAAGAGTTAGAGAAAGCAAGGTTTTGGCATTTTCTATTAATCAAAGAGTTTTTGGTGAGTCGGAGAATAGATTTGGCACGATTCCGGGCAGAAACGTAAAGTTCATAGTTAGCATTAGTTCGAAGGCTCTGGTACCTTTTGTGAGAACAGGCGTGATTAAACCAAGGCTTTCTAGTGTGAGGAGTAGAGAAAGTACGTGGAATGTATGCCTCCATTCCAGTGACAATCACCCCTGTGATGCTCTGAGCACACACAGAGGGGTCTGGCTCCTGGAAGCAATACTCAGGTCGTCAAACCGAGCTGAAGCAAAATGCCAGAAGCATCGCCTCTTCGGTGGTTTCAGAGGGTGTACAGGAGCGATAGGACAGGATACAGAAATAAGGCTGTGATCGGAGGAGCCCAACGGATATAACAATTTGACAGAATAAGCAGAAGGGTTTGATGTTGGGAAGAGGTCTAGAATGTTGGGCCTGTCTCCAAGACGGTCGGGAATGCGTGTAGGGTGCTGGACCAACTGCTCTAGATCGTGGAGGATAGCAAAGTCGTAGGCTTGTTCACCAGGCTGGTCAGTGAAAGAGGATGAAAGCCAAAGCTGGTGGTGAACATTGAAATCTCCTAGGATGGAAATTTCAGCGAAGGGAGAGTGGGTCAAGATGTGCTCCACTTTAGAGTTCAAGTAGTCAAATAATTTTACATAGTTAGTAGAGTTAGGTGAGACATAAAAAGCACATATGTATTTAGTAATAGAGTGACAATGAAGTCTTAGCCAGATGGTGGAAAATTCTGAACAATCAAGGTTGTGGGCTCGAGAGCAAGTGATGTCGTTGCGCCCGTAGGCGCACCATCCAGCTTTGGATTGAAATTTAGGATAGAGACAGTAGGAGGGAACAGAGTAATGTAAAATAATGTAAAAAAAAACATACAAAAAGTGGTTTAGCAATGTGAATCTTATGTATGTTGGTGTTGCCTCTCGTTGGTGCAAAATAAATGACGGTACTCTCACTCAGTTTTACATAGTTTTTTAATAGTTACTAAATCATCATCAGACATGTCTGATAAGTTGATAGCATATCCTCAATACCAAACGCAAATAATTCAAGAGTAAATCTGCTCGTCACTCAACCCAAGGCGGCGCGCCATGACTGCCTCTGACGATGACTGTACAAGCAAAAACACTCATGTCCCGTACAAAGTTTTCTTTGATGCATAACATACTATATCTGTTTTTTTTTTACTTCATTGTATCTTCTCTCTCTCTCTCTCTCTCTCTCTCTCTCTCTCTCTCTCTCTCTCTCTCTCTCTCTCTCTCTCTCTCTCTCTCTCTCTCTCTCTCTCTCTCTCTCTCTCTCTCTCTCTCTCTCTCTCTCTCTGTCTTTTAAATGTAGCCAAGATCAATATTGTTTGATTATAATAATAATAATGATAATAATAATATTATTATTATTATTATTATTATTATTATTATTATTATTATTATTATTATTATTATTATTATCATTTTTATTATTATTATCTCCTCGATTCAAATTTTCACGTGGTTGCTTCGCTGAGGCCTGAGATGCCAGTGCTTAGAGCTCCTCCACGGTCGATGTATCGCTATTACCAGTTGATGTGTTTTGTCATAATATGTTTGACAGTTTGAATAATGTTTCACACTGTTCCCGCCATGACTTTCCTATATTAGTAACCCTGTTGGTGGTTAGGTGAGTGTTCTAATTCTAGTTGGTCCATGGATTCACAAAGTCAATATCCGGCAGGGTTATTTATTTATAAAACATACAATGGCCATTAACACAGACAAGACACACAAGAGACGTTGTTAAGTGTATGTGTGTGTATGTGAATGTTGTGTTGTGTAATTGACATATAAGTGTTGGTGTATATGGCAAACAATATGTAGAAGAGGACAACATGAGGACGTGGACGGATATTCGAAGATAAACGAGTGACAATAATTATAAACAATGAGAACGCAACAAGACATGGACGCAACAGTGAAAACACTAAGATGGCACAGGAGACAAGAACATAGAAACATTAAGTTTGTGCTGGCACACCCATTTTCTTGGGTCACCGGGAAGAAGAGCACACGGCTTTCAGAGGTGACTGCTACAGATACCCCCCCCCCCCCAGTGACGAGGAAGAAGGAACGAAATCTCCCCTGGTGCAGGGGCGTTGTGGCACAGACGGTGTTGCTGGTGGTGCGTTGCGTTGAGTTAAGTTGCGTTGCGCTGTGTTGAGTTGCGTTGCGCAGTGAGTAGCGCTGAGTTGAGTTGCGTTGCGCGGTGAGTTGCGCCGAGTTGATTGCGTTGCGTGGTGAGTTGCGCGGTGAGGTCAGTTGCGGTGAGTCGAGCTGAGATGAGTTGTACGTGGAGTTCAGCTGCGGTGAGTCGAGCTGAGGTGAGTTGCGCGTTGGTTCAGCTGCGGTGAGTCGAGCTGAGGTGTTGAGCAGCGAGAAGTTGAGCAGCGAGTTGACCAGCGAGGAGGTGGGCTGCGTGAGTTGGGCTGCGTAAGTTGGACTGCGTGAGTTGGGCTGCGTGAGTTGGGTTGCATGAGTTGGGCTGCGTGGGTTCAGCGGCTGGCTGGTTAAAAGATCCTGGAAGGCTTAAATCCGCACTCCAAAATCGCGAACCACGTAGACGGGTCCTGAACAACAGAGTGGTGCTCTGAAGGACACCGCTGTTGTAGATGAAGAGTTGTCGTCGTCAGGCATGGTGAAGTTGAACGGCCTGTAGGAGACTGGGAAACGCGCTGGCGTAAACGGGCCAGGGGCCACGGCAGTCCGTGAGCGTCGAACTGCGTACTATCAGCATGGCACGTGCCAGGGGCCTCGGCAGTCCGGGAGGGTGTCGAACGACTGCGTGTTTTAGACGCTGCGGTGTGCCAGGGGCCACAGCAGGTCATAGGGAGTAAGGGGCACTAGCATGTGCCAAGGGCCATGGCCGTCCGTGAGAGAGTTATAACGAACTGCGTGTACTATCGGCGCTGGCGCGTGCTAGGGGCCTCAGTGGCTTAGAGAGCGACCCAGTGTTCAAGAAGGCACTGTAAATTAAAACATTGAACGCTTAGTATGTAACATTGTGACACTAACTGTTAGTGGGGACTTGCTGCACTGAACTGTTGGAGACACTGCACTGTACGTACATAAGGATCCACAGGAGTAGGGTAATCCAAAAGGGCGGTGGTAAATTCAAAAGGCGATAGTTAATCCAGTAGGCAGTTAGTAATCCCAGTGGGGTATCACAATATGTGCGTGTCTCTCTGAGTCTGTGAGGCGTGTACACTGAGTCTGGTGTAACAGTGTTTGTGTGTAAACTTAATATGTATGTGGCACTGCGTGTACTCTAAGTCTGGTGTGGCACTGTGTTTGAGTGTCTTGGGGGAGTATCACGCGGTGTACAGGAACTCACACGCCGTATCAGCAGAAAGGCAAGGAGAGGGGGTTCGCCTGAAAAGGGAACTGAAGGTGCCTGAAGAAGGTGTACTGAGGGTTCCTAGGGGAGGCACTGCGGGTGCCTAGGGGAGAGTAGGGGAGAACCCTGAAGGTGGCTGCTACGCCTAAGGGCGTAGTGCTTCTCCTGGTCTGAGGCTTAATCTCACGAACCCCAGGGTTGGTGGTAAGATTTATTTCCCCAGGAGAGTGTGGACGAATGAATCAGGCGTTACCTGACGCAGGTCCGCCCTCTGGAGAAAGTGTCCTAGAACGGCACCGGTTAAAAGCCACCTTGGACCATAGCAACACTGCAGGGTCACCAATTTTTGGTGGTTAGGTGAGTGTTCTAATGCTCGTTGGACCACGCATATAGAAAGTCAATATCCGTCAGGGTTATTTATTTAAAAAAACAAACATACATGGGTCATTAACACAGACAAGACACACAAGATACGTTGTTAAGTGTATGTGCGTGTATGTGAATGTTGTGTTGTGTAATTGACATATAAGTGTTGGTGTACGGTATATGGCAAACAATATCTTGAAAAGGAGGACGTGGACGGACAGTCGAAGATAAACGAGTGACAATAATTATAAACAATAAGAACGCAACAAGACATGGACGTGACAATGAAAACACTTTGATGGCACAGGAGACTAGAGCATAAAAACATTAAGTTTGTGCTGCCACACTCAGTTTCATGGGTCACCATGGAAGAAGAGCACACGGCTTTCAGCGATGACTGCTACAACCTTTCGTTTTCCCTCAAACGCCGGAGAATTCCTCCCATTCCTACCCTCCTCCTCTTCCCCTTCACTCCCCCTTATCTTCCCTACCTTTCCTCCCTGGCTACTACAGCTGTTATTCAAGGTCGTACCACCCTTCCTACTTCCCTCCCTTCCGTCCTTACTTCTGCCCCCCCCCCCCCCCCCCCCCCAGTACCTCCTCTCTCACATGACGCTGATCTCTCTTCCCTCCTCCCTGTCCCCTCCCTCCTCCCTCGGAAAGTTGTAGTATTGACCACACCAAAAAATGATATGTCCCACACAGATACCTTTCCCTCCCCCTCCCTGTTCTTTTCTGCCCCATCCCCTCTTCCCCATTCCCTTCCATCCCCATCCTCCCCTTCCTGTACTCTACTCCCCTGTCCCCCCCTTCCTCCTCGGTTACAAGGAGTATGCCATGGACTGGCAGGAGGGGAACAAAAAAGAAGGAAGAGGAGGAGGCGGAGGGCTGAGGTCTGAGGAAACTGGATAATATTTTCCTATTAAATATAAAATATGATAAATATTAAATAAATCGATTCCAAAAGTGCATTTGTAGCTGTTTGATTTATTATTGCTTTTATTTTGGGAAAATCTATTGTAAATTAAGGTAATTGTACTATTTTAGGCATGTTTCCTTTGTTTGGATAGCCAGGATAGGCACTGAAATATCTTTTTTTTTATTTTGACTACCGCTACCGCGGTACCGCACACCGCGTACCGCACTGGGAAATAAAGAAAAATGGGACCGCACTACCGCAACCGCACTACTCCGGAAAAAAAAGTACCGCACTACCCCAACCGCACTACTGATTTTTCAGTACCGCACCCACCTCTGCTATTTCGAATAAACTGTTGAGCCGAGTTATTATAGATTATGAATTATGTGCACAGGTCTTCAAGAGACGCTTTGTCACACTGATCTCAATCTTCTGACCCTTAACCGTGCTGGTGACCTTACACTCCCAATTCATCTTCCCCGCCCATTATGTTCATTCTCTCATTAAGGCTCCCTGCCCCACAGGACCAGTTCTAACCTGACTTCCCCATGAACTCTACCCAGTTAATTCCTGACAGATGTGGTCTCACTTCCACAAAGTTTTCTGTTTTGCAATTGGGCACACGCATATTATTGAACTTTTTTACACTAAAGGAGGCACCTCATGGGCAAAACTGAATGAGAAAAAAGTTCGCTAATCACTTCTCCTATACAAGAAAGTATAGATGAGTGACCAAAAGAGAAGTACTTGCTTTCCGTATTAAGTGACACCTATGGTAGCGATTACCTAATTTCCCCCAGATATCGTGATCACCAACTATCATCATCGTTGCAAAGAATAAAGTTAAGACCATTACTTCTTGTTATTTTGTTATTTTGAAAATTTATCTAGCACTTCCTCAATTAAGGTGACCAGAAATTCAAAGTCAGGGTTCAGATTTGATTTTTTCATTTTTTAGTCATGATAGAAAACGAATTTTATGGCGAATCGAATGAAATAAGAATTATATTGTTTACAACACAAATTAAAGGTCCAAACGGGGTGTTTTTAATAATTAATTAAATGTCCGCAAGCGACGAACGCCCCCGCCTCATTAGCTGTTTTACGTCTTCAACCTCTATCGGTGATCGGGAGTCTGCTGCGTATAAGGCTGTCTGTGGACTGAATAACAGCAAAGGACCTGATGACACCCGGTCCACAAAATTGAATGCCTCAATCATGTAAGCAAGCGTATGGCGGCCCGTCTTCGTAAGCTCAAGAAAAAACACGTTACTCGTGTTGAGACAAAGAAGGGCAAGACCAAAATGAGGAGTCAACTTGATGGTGCCCAAATGCTGACTGACTCAGCTATTGACAAACTTACATCATACTATGGCAAGACTATCAAGAAAACATAAACACTGATAAAAAACAATGAGGAAGGCAGTCTGGGCCACATTCCTGCATTCCACTTCTACGAAGGACATTGACTCCGTGTTATTCCCGGAAGGTTAAGAGTCCTGGCGTTGGGTTAGGAAAGAGCTCAAGCTGAAGAGATTAGGACTCCATTGTCACATCAACGGAAGAAACCTCTTCTCCATGGAATTCCTTTTGAGAAGTTGCACCTCATCAGAGCTGTCTATGCAGACTTTACCACTCCAGACTTTATTTTAAATTAAAGAAAACGGCTGAAGGACAACAAGTGCAAGTCCGCTATTCGCCGCTCCCATAAAAGACAAAAGTAAAGATTAGCCAAAAGAGAGGTCAATTTCTGGTGGAGAGGTGTCTTGATACACTCGTCTTGAAAGAGGTCAAGTCATAGGCAGGAGGAAATACAGATGAAGGAAGGCCGTTCCAGAGTTTACCAGTGAAAGGAATGAAAGAATGGAGATGCTGGTTAACTCTTGCATAAGGTTTGGACAATATAGGGATAAGCAGGAGTAGTAAGTCATGTGCAGCGGGGCCGCGGGAGGGGGAGAAGCATGCAGTTAGCAGGTTCAGAAGAGCAGTCAGCATGAAAATATCGATAGGAGATAGAAAGGCAACATGGCGGCGGAATTTAAGAGGTAGAAGACTATCAGTAAGAAGAGGAGAGCAGATGAGACGAAGAGCCTTAGACTCCACTCTGTCCAAAAGAGCTGTGTGAGTGGAGCCCCACTCCCACACGTGAGATGCATACTCCATACGAGGGCAGACAAGGCCCCTATTAATGGAAAGCATCTGTGCGGGGGAGAAAACTGGCCGATACGTTACATAACGCCCAACCTCGAGGAAGCTGATTTTTTTTTTCTATGTACGCCTTTAGCACCGGTAGGCTTTATTGAGGGGGCCTGAATAGTAGGCGGCCCCAGCCCGTCATGGCGCAGACAAGTGTTTATAGTTTATAGTTTATAGTGAGAGAGGAGAAGCAAATGCTTGAAGGGCAGGACTCGGAATGTCAATGAGTTCTTGCATGGAAGACTTTGGAGAACAGTTTCCAAGTACAAGTACGCAGGCTTGCTAAGAACCAACTTTGCAAGTCAAACAACCATCCTGGAGCACAACTTTAAAAAGGCAGACATCCACTTCCTGTCATCCCTTGGCATCCCTCTCTCACACCACAGTGTTCAAGCACTACACCACCAGGAGGTCACCAGGAGGAAAGTTTCGTTCAGTTGGCGCAACATCTGTGGTCATATGCCGGAGAGGGACAGAAGGGGAAGGAATTATAGGAGAAGGAAACATACCCCAGGAAACGGGACATAACCCCCGATCAATACTTGGTACCCATTCCCTGCTGGGTGGACAGGGGCGTAGGGTATCGGAAAAGCCGCCCAATTTTTTTCCACTTCGCCAGGGAATCGAACCCGGGCTCTCTCGGTTGTGAGCTCACCAGGAGGAGCATGACCACCAAACACACCCCTAGGAAGAAGAGGAAAGTGGAGGCAACCAGCAATGATACCAGCTACAGTGCAGGGGATCACTAAGTGGGCGAATGGAGGTGCAAACTTTGGGAGGCCGTAACACAAAAGCATCTTCACTCTAACTTCAAAATGCATCTCCTAGATTTTTTTACCAATTCTTGTTATGTCTGTGTGGTGTGAGAGAGAAAAGCATCCTGCAAAGAAATGTGGCCTCTAAAAAGTAAATGTGTGCAAAATAAATGTGGTGAAAAAACCCCCAGCAAAATAAGTTTTATTTTATTTTAAGGGAGGAACAAAAAGGCCATGGAATTGCTTAGGAAATGACATAAAATCAGGGGTTAAGAGGAAAAAGTTGTATGTTATATTATGTAAATGTAGATACAGTTTCTTTCCGACGCATTTTTTCTCCAAATTCAAAGAAAATAATAATAAAAAAAATATGTAAGTACACCTCACCAAAATTGTGGGAAATTTTTTTATGTATCGTAACCTAACTTTTGTTTGTTTCAAATAAATAGGAAGACTGGTTAACCCGAGAACGTCAGCAGACCCTTTTAGGTCTTTCACGAGTTGTGGCTGTGGTACGGTGGACCCAAAAAAGGGCTCGCCATAAAACGCCTAATTCGAGCTAATTGTAGGCAGTGGTGGCTTAGCGCAACCCACCGTGAATGCCCTAGGTCAATGTGGTAGATGAGTGATCTTGAGGTGGGCTTTTTTGTCATAGGTGGTGCTGTAAGGTCATGGCATACTGAATTAGCTATCCATACAGTAATCACTTGTCAAATTCTCTATAGCACACAACAAGCGACTCTCGGCTAGATGCCACGTGTCACGAGACCCAAAAAGAATGGAGTAAATATTTTTAACGGCTTTATGGTTATGAGAGGAGTACTCTGATGTACGTTCCATGCTCTTTTCTGAGTCTCAAAATGCAGATTAATTTTGTCGTTTTTCGGCCACTTCTCGGCTTTCCCAGAGCCGAAGCCCACGGGTTAAAAAAGTATATTTCTGTGTACCTTAAACGTTCCCATTGAAGATCACCCAAAAGGTAATCCCAGATGGTCATACTATAGATAAAGTCACCCACTGTACACATATAGCCATATCCGGAGGCTCTGATTATTTCTTAGAGTAAGGCGGAAGGGACATTTATTTCATTAGGAAGCCAGTAGACACCTGGAATTAGTTCAGTTTTCTTGAAAAGCAGTGGTGGACAACGCCATCATCATTTTGGTGATGCAGGCGGGACTTTTAAAGTGACACCTCGTTTTTTTTTTTTTTTTTTTTTTACAGCAAAGGAGACAGCTCAAGGGCACAAAAGTAAACATTAATAAAAAAAAAAAAGCCCTACTCGCCGCTCTAAAAGAATCCAAAGAGGTGGCCGAAAGATAAGTCAGTTTCGGGAGGAGAGGTGTCCTGATACCCTCCTCTTGAAAGAGTTCAAGTCGTAGGCAGGAGGAAATACAGATGAAGGAAGATTGTTCCAGAGTTTACCAGCGTGAGGGATGAAAGAGTGAAGATGCTGGTTAACTCTTGCATAAGGGGTTTGGACAGTATAGGGATGAGCATGAGTAGAAAGTCGAGTGCAGCGGGGCCGCGGGAGGGGGGGAGGCATGCAGTTAGCAAGTTCAGAAGAGCAGTCAGCGTGGAAATATCGATAGAAGATAGAAAGAGAGGCAACATTGTGGCGGAATTTAAGAGGTAGAAGACTATCAGTATGAGGAGGAGAGCTGATGAGACGAAGAGCCTTTGCCTCCACTCTGTCCAGAAGAGCTGTGTGTGGAGCCCCCACACATGAGATGCATACTCCATACGAGGGCGGACAAGGCCCTGTATATGGACAGCAACTGTGCAGGGGAGAAGAACTGGCGGAGACGGTACAGAACGCCCAGCCTCGAGGAAGCTGATTTAGTAAGAGATGAGATATGAAGTTTCAGGTGAGATTTTTAGTTAAGGATAGACCGAGGATGTTTAGTGTTGAGGAAGGTGATAGCTGGGTGTTGTCAAAGAATAGGGGATAGTTGTTTGGAAGATTGTGTCGAGTGGATAGGTGGAGAAACTGTGTTTTTGAGGTGTTGAAGGACACCAGGTTCTTCTTGCCCCA
Organism: Eriocheir sinensis; assembly: GCF_024679095.1. Taxonomy (NCBI): domain Eukaryota; kingdom Metazoa; phylum Arthropoda; class Malacostraca; order Decapoda; family Varunidae; genus Eriocheir; species Eriocheir sinensis. Next base: position 174,004 of record NW_026111361.1, on the reverse strand, counting down.
ATCGGAAATAATAGTAAGGTCTGAGGCTAAGCGTTCTGCAGCCTCCAGCCTTGAGTCGTTAAGTTCCTGAAGGGTGGGTCTTCTATTAAAAGAAGTTGAATAATGCAGAGTGGAATCATCGGCGTAGGAATGGATAGGACAGTTCGTTTTGGAAAGAAGATCATCAATGAACAACAGAAAAAGAGTGGGAGATAGGACAGAACCCTGTGGGACACCACTGTTAATAGATTTAGGGGAAGAACAGTGACCGTCTACCACGGCAGAAATAGAACAGTCAGAAAGGAAACTGGAGATAAAGGTACAGAGAGAAGGATAGAAACCGTAGGAGGGTAGTTTAGAAAGCAAAGATTTGTGCCAGACCCTATCAAAAGCTTTTGATATGTCCAGCGCAATAGCAAAAGTTTCACCGAAACGGTTAAGAGAGGATGACCAAGAGTCAGTTAAGAAGGCTAGGAGATCACCAGTAGAACGCCCCTTGCGGAACCCATACTGGCGATCAGATAGAAGGTCAGAAGTGGAAAGGTGCTTTTGAATCTTACGGTTAAGGATTGATTCAAAAGCTTTAGATAGACAAGAAAGTAAAGCAATAGGACGGTAGTTTGAGGATTGGAGCGGTCACCCTTCTTAGGTACAGGCTGTGTGAAGGCATACTTCCAGCAAGAAGGAAAGGTAGATGTTGACAGGCAGAGGCGAAAGAGTTTGACCAGGCAGGGTGACAGCACGGAGGCACAGTTTTTAAGGACAATAGGAGGCACTCCATCAGGTCCATAAGCCTTCTGAGGATTGAGGCCAGAGAGGCATAGAAAACATCATTTGAAGAATCTTTATAACAGGCATAAAGGAGTCAGAGGGGATGAGTAGGAGGAATATGCCCAGAATCGTCCAGAGTGGAGTTTTTAGAAAAAAGTTTGAGAGAAGAGTTCAGCCTTAGAGATAGATGAGACGGCAGTGTTGCCGTCAGGACTGAAGAGTGGAGGGAAAGATGAAGAAGTGAAGTTGGAGGAGATGTTTTTGGCTAGATGCCAGAAGTCACGGGAAGAGTTAGAGAAAGCAAGGTTTTGACATTTTCTATTAATGAAAGAATTTTGGTTAGTCGGAGAATAGATTTGGCACGATTTCGGGCAGAAATGTAAAGTTCATAATTAGCATTAGTTTGAAGGCTCTGGTATCTTTTGTGAGCTACCTCTCTATCATTGACAGCACGAGAACAAGCGTGATTAAACCAAGGCTTTTTAGCGTGAGGAGTAGAGAAAGAACGAGGAATGTATGCCTCCATTCCAGAGACAATCACCTCTGTGATGCGCTGAGCACACACAGAGGGGTCTCTATCCTGGAAGCAATAATCATTCCACGGGAAATCGAAAGTACATCCTCAGGTCGTCCCACCGAGCTGAAGCAAAATGCCAGAAGCATCGCCTCTTCGGTGGGTCAGAGGATGTACAGGAGCGATAGGACAGGATGCAGAAATAAGATTGTGATCGGAGGAGCCCAACGGAGAGAACAGTATGACAGAATAAGCAGAAGGGTTTGAGGTAAGGAAGAGGTCTAGAATGTTGGGCCGATCTCCAAGACGGTCAGGAATACGTGTAGGGTGCTGGACCAACTGCTCTAGGTCGTTGAGGATAGCAAAGTTGTAGGCTTGTTCACCAGGATGGTCAGTGAAAGAGGATGAAAGCCAAAGCTGGTGGTGAACATTGAAATCTCCTAGGATGGAGATTTCAGCGAAGGGAGAGAGGGTCAAGATGTGCTCCACTTTAGAATTCAAATAGTCAAAGAATTTTACATAGTTGGTAGAGTTAGGTGAGAGATAAACAGCACAGATGTATTTAGTAATAGAATGACAGTGAAGTCTTAACCAGATGGTGGAAAATTCAGAAGAGTCAAGGTCGTGGGCACGAGAGCAAGTGATGTCGTTGCGCACGTAGGCGCAACATCCAGCTTTGGATTGAAATTTAGGATAGAGATAGTAGGAGGGAACAGAGTAGAGATTGCTGTCAGTAGCCTCAGAAACCTGTGTTTCGGTAAGGTTTACATCGCTTGTCCCATTAATTCCTACCGTGTGTTAGGTCAGGGTTAATGAATAACATGTAGGTGATTTTCCTGACCATAAATTTTCCTGCCCGCAGAGAGGAGGGTCTCAAGTGGAGGTTCCCCGTAGACGATAGGACACAGGCGATGGTGGCGATTGTGGAGAGCGGCTGTTGTTTGAGCACCATCCTCACCTTCAACTCCAAGGCGCCCATCACCCGTGACCTGATGGAGGAGGCGCTCCTCCACCTCTACGGGTAGGTGCAGTGGTTGCAGGAGCGTAAACAGGTACTGTATAATTATTTTTTTACAGCAAAGGTGACAGCTCAAGGGCAAAAAAAAGGAAACTAATAAAAAAAAAGCCTGCTACTCCCTGCTCCTAAAAAAAAATAATCAAAAAAGGAGGCCGAAAGAGAGGTCAGTTTCGGGAGGAAAGGTGTCCTGATGCCCTCCTCTTGAAAGAGTTCAAGTCGTAGGCAGGAGGAAATACAGATGAAGGAAAATTGTTCCAGAGTTTACCAGCGTGAGGGATGAAAGAATGAAGATGCTGGTTAACTCTTGCATAAAGGGGTTGGACAGTATAGGAATTAGCATGAGTAGAAAGTCGTGTGCAGCGGGGCCGGGGGAGGGGGGGAGGCATGCAGTTAGCAAGTTCAGAAGAGCAGTCAGCGTGAAAATAGCTATAGAAGATAGAAAGAGAGGCAACATCGCGACGGAATTTAAGAGGTAAAAGACTATCAGTAGGAGGAGGAGAGCTGATGAGACGAAGAGCCTTAGACTCCACTCTGTCCAGAAGAGCTGTGTGAGTGGAGCCCCCCCCCACCCCCACCCCAAACGTGAGATGCATACTCCATATGAGGGCGGACAAGGCCCCTGTATTTGAATAGCATATGTGCGGGGGAGAAGAACTTGCGGAGACGATACAAAACGCCCAACCTCGAGGAAGCTGATTTAGCGAGAGAGGAGATATGAAGTTTCCAGTTGAGATTTTGAGTTAAGGATAGACTGAGGATGTTTAGTGTTGAAGAAGGTGGCAGCTGAGTGTTGTTGAAGAATAGGGGATAGGTGTTTGGAACATTGTGTCGAGTTGATAGGTGGAGAAATTGCGTTTTTGAGGCATTGATGGACACAAGGTTCCTTCTACCCCAATCGGAAATGATAGCTAGGTCTGAAGTTCAGCGTTCTGCAGCCCACAGTCTGGAGTTGTGTACTTCATGTTGGGATGGCCTTCTATTGAAAGAAGTTGAATAATGCAGAGAGGAGTCGTCGGCGTATGGGTGGACATAATAGTTTGTTATGGAGTCATTGATGAATAACAGGAAGAGAGTGGGTGCTAGGACAGAGCCCTGTGGAACACTACTATTGATAGGCTTAGGGGACGAACAGTGACCGTCTATCACCGCAGAGATAGAACGGCCGGACAGGAGACTAAAGATAAAGGAACAGAGAGGGATTGAATCCGAAAGAGGGCAGTTTAGAAAGAAAAGACTTGTGGCAGACTCTATCGAAGGCTTTCGATATGTCTAGTGCAACTGAGAAAGTTTCACGGGAAGGCTAAGATAGGATGACTAAGAGTCAGTTAAGAGAGCAAGAAGATCGCTAGTAGAACGGCTCTTGCGGAACCCATACTGGCGATCAGATAGAAGGTTAGAAGTGGAAAGGTGCTTTTGAATCTTCCGATTAAGGATTGATTCAAAGGCTTTAGATTGACAGAAAAGTAAAGTTATAGGGATATAGTTTAAGGGATTGGAACGGTCACCCTTCTTAGGCACAAGCTGTACAAAGGCATACTTCCAGCAGGAAGGAAAGGTAGATGTTGATAGGCAGAGACGAAAGAGTTTGACCAGGCAGGGTGTCAGCACGGAAGCACAGTTTTTAAGGACAATAGGAGGCACTCCATCAGGTCCATAAGCCTTCTGAGAGTTTAGGCCATAGAGGGCATAGAAAACATCATTATGAAGAATCTTAATAACAGGCATGAAGGAGTCAGAGGGGGTATGAGTAGGAAAAATATGCCCAGAATCGTCCAGGGTGGAGTTCTTACAGAAAGTTTGAGCAAAGAGTTCAGCCTTAGAGATAGATGAGACGGCAGTGCTCCCGTCAGGGTTAATGAGAGGAGGGAAAGAGGAAGAAGTGAAATTGGTGTAGATATTTTTGGCTAGGTGCCAGAAGTCACGGGAAGAATTAGAAAAAAGCAGGGTGTTGACATATTATATTGATGAAAGAGGTTTGGGTAAGTCGGGGAGTTGATTTGGCACGATTCCGGGCTGAAATGTAAAGTTCATGGTTAGTAAGAGTGCGAAGGCTCTGGTACCTTTTGTGAGCTGCCTCTCTATCTTTAATAGCACGAGGACAAGCATGATTAAACCAAAGCTTTTTAGCATGAGGAGTTGAGAAAGAACGTGGAATGTATGCCTCCATTCCAGAGACAATCACCTCTGTGATGCGCTGGGCACATACAGCTTGGTCTCTCTCCTGGAAGCAGTAATCATTCCACTGGAAATCGGAAAAACTCATCATCAGGTCGTCCCACCGAGCTGAAGTAAAATGCCAGAAGAATCGCCTCTTCGGTGGGTCCAGAGGATGGACAAGAGCGATAGAACAAGATACATAAATAAGGTTGTGATCTGAGGAGCCCAACGGAGATAAAAGCTGGACAGAGTAAGCAGAAGGATTAGACGTTAGGAAGAGGTCTAGAATGTTGGGCCTGTCTCCAAGACGGTCAGGAATAATATGCCTTGGTAGATAAGCTATGCTTCATTTGGATGTAGTTATGCTGTTAAACAGTGACCACATGTGCGACTTTTTCTTATTTTCATTTTCTTCCAACAGCAAGGTCGAGTCACTCAGACTTTGCTTCCGGCAGCGAGACGGGCAGCTGTGGGTCGCCGACATGCCCCGACAAAAACTAGATTTCCAGGTAATTGATATTAGCGATACGTGGCTGCACACTGGCCTAACTCCATAGCCTTGACTTGCTAATAAGCAAAGCTGTGAGTGTTACACGGCGTCCTTGTAGTCAGTAACCATACATCGACGCTTTTGTCTTTCAGGTGGTGAACAACACGGACTTGAAGCACGAACACTCTGAACTGCATAAAGTAAAATTTGACCTCTATAATGGGCCATTGTGGAATGCTCGGCTCATGCCATGTCCTCCAGATGCTCCCTGTCCTCTCCCTGAAGTGAAGGTAGCATATCCTCATCAGAGTCACCTCCTGATGTCCGTCCACCATGCTGCTAATGACGGAATAGTCTTACTACTGATGTGGGAGTTGCTGTCCCGCATCATCGACAGCCTCCTCGGGGGATCACCCGTGGACACCAGGCCAGTCGGGGAGCTCCGTGACGGCGTGGAGGCCAGAGAGGAGGAAAACCGGATTAGAGCAGAACTGAAAAGGGATCCTGAGAGGCTTATGGCGGCCATCAGAAAACATCTAGCGAGCAGGCATCTTCCTCTGCTCATGGAAGTTTATGGTGCCCCGAACGAAGCAAACCCAACTACGACGTATTTTGAGCCGGTGTTCCTCGAGAAGCAGACAGTGGAGAAGATAATTGCCAAGGCTCGTACCACTGGCGCCACCCTAAACGCCTGCTTCATTGCTGCCTTGAACGTGTCCATGATGGAGGTGGCGCGCGAGGGGGGTTTGGAAAGGGAAGTCTACAGTCTTTCCACATGGGTCCCGGTCAATTCCCGCCGACTAATGAAGAGCTGTAAGAACTTTCCCCTTGGCAACCATGCCATACCCTTCACGCAGGACACCTCAACGCCACGTGATGTAAAAAAAAACTTCTGGCAGTACGTGCAGCACCTTGACACTGAACTCCGTGGGAAGATAAAAAGGAACTACATGTGTCAACAGAGGGTGCTGGGGGCGCTGCTCAGGCCGGAGGGATTTACGCACGAGGTTAAATTTGGCGGTCTACATATCCCTGACTGTGATTTTCTTTTATCAAACGCCTACTCCCCGAGTACTACTCAGCAGCGAGGCGTTGGCAAGAATGTTCAAATAACAGCGGCGGGTGTTTACAACAGCTTTCATTCATGGAACAGTGGTGTTGGACAAGGTGTATTCCCCTTTCGCGACCACGTCTGCTTTCAGTTCGGTTACTCGACAGGAGTCTTGAACAGGAGAGTTGGTGAAAGATTGCTCGAGAAAAACGTCTCTGTGCTCCATGATGTCTCCAATATGGTGAAGTAGAGGTATATGTAGAACTATCTGGGGAGGTGGTGGCTGAGTGGTGAGGTGCGTCTAGGAGTACGCAGGTTTGCGACCAGCCAGCTGATCCAAACAAGCTGGCAACTTTTCAATCATCGCCGAGTGTCTAAGACTACCCATATGCAATCCTGAAGACCATCATCTATCGACCTAGACTCTAGATTTTCACTAGATGGGGATCGAAGATGAGCTCCAGGGGGCAGGATAAGACAAGGAAGATGGCGCCACTATAAACACCTCCCTGCGGCACAGCGGGCTGGGGCCGACCACCAGGCACCACTAAGAAAGTATACTGGTGTTGTGTACGTAAATGTCCCCGTGTACGGAGCTGTCCTCGCGCGAGTTTCGCATTATCAAAAGTGAATGTTTACAAACAAAGACTTGCTGATGAATCAACCTGTACACAGGCATCCCCCGATAACAGCTGTAGATTTACGGGAAAGATTTGTCAAATTTAGGGATGAAATAAAGTATCTTCCCTTAAATGGACATTATCCACCAAACCTTCCAGCAACCAAAGGAGAAGTCTGATGGTTTCGTATTTAACCAAGCAGAATGTCGTTAATCAAAAAATAACCTTTATGTGGTAGTTATTAGCTTTTGATATATATGAGTTTCTCAATTTCGTTCAGAAATGTCCTGTGGGTAGGAGATGGACCCTGACCTCCAATATATAAGAATGCAATCTGCCCCAACCAATTATCATATGCACATCAAGATAGTTTTGTTTTGAAATTAGAACTCCCGTCAATTTACCCATGCATCACTGCACAAAGATTATTTAAATGGGACTCACTTCACTTATTACAAAACAGAGCGCTGTATTGGATTCATGAATGTTTTTTCCTATGAAAGAATAAAACTGTATTCCCCCTCGTGCTTTAAAACACTGGTGAGACATCCATATATCCGCGACCAGCTGCGTACACATATCCGAGTATATAGCGGTTCGCCTTTTGTTTGTAAACAAAGCGGGGACAGCATCGTACAGGTGACATTTACGTACACAACACCTTGGAGGAAGAATATAAGGAGGGGGCAGGATTGTAATGCCACATTTTTGTAAGGGCGGGAATATGTGGGTAGGAGTCAAAAAGTATGTTCAAGTAATTGTAAGTACCCGCCGGGACCGTTAGGTTCAACGAGAGGCCCAGCCCCTTACCCCTCCCTCACCCCTAGTCCGCCACGCGCCGGCCAGCCACGCCGAATTCCCGCCATTTTTTTGGCTTAGCCTTCCCCGTCTGGCTTCCCTTCCTCCCTCCCTTCGCTGCGCGCGCCCATTCAGTGTCTTACCACAAAACCCTTGTAAATGAATTACCCTCAAATAAACATTAGTCCCATAATAGATTTTTGCCACCAAAATCGGAGTGAATTGGGTTGGAAAGCGTTAAAGCGTTGTAAATTTCCTCCACACCCCGTGTTAACACTAGAAACCCCTTAAGCCTTTTTTATCGCCTCCCCCCCCACCCCACGTCTCTCCGCCCTCCTCCTGGCCCTATAGAGGTTTTGCAGTGACGTCACGAAATAGCGTCGTCTGCACCTTATGCGTCATCTGCAAACCCGTTGGTGGTCACCTCCCCAGCAGAGTGAGCACGTGTGCCCCATCCCCATGTCACTACCCGCGGGTAAATGGCAGGAGCTTCAGCATCATTTGTGTTAAGTGATTACGTGAGAGATACATCGAAAAGATTTGTGCTTTTGGAGGAGGAGACTGGTTGACTGTCTGTCTAGCTGTCTGTCTGTCTGGTTGACTGGTGGGTTACCTGGTTGCCTGGTGGGTTGATTGGCTGGCTGATTGGTAAACTGACTGTCTGTCTAACTGATTGACTGGATGGCTGACTGGATGACTGACTGGGTGGTTGACTGACTGGCTGATTGGTTGGCTGGCTGGCTGGTTGACTGGCTGATTGGTTGGTTGGCTGACTGTCTGGCTGGTCGGTTGACTGGCTCTCCCTCTGCCTGGCCGATCTCCTGTTGCTGACCAGTGATGCCCAGGTAGGCAGCACAGGCAGGCAAACAGGTGAGGGCAAGTGACGACAGGTGAGGGCAGGTGACGGCAAGTCACCTTACACTACGCACTCTTTGAGGGTCACTTCCCTGCGTACACTTATATACTCCACCCAGCACTGAGCTTTGTCCCTCTGTGCACTTTACCTCCAGCCCTCCACTGAATTTCCTTTCCCATTTTCTTCCCTTGCTTGGACGCCGACATGCGTGTTTACCTCCGCCAGCTTGTTTACCCGTTCCAGAGTAGTCCCCCGCCACACAATAAGCTAAGGGACCCGGTGCAATACCTAAATGAGTATTACCTCATGTAATAATCTAATCAGTCTTGCCTGTAATATTTACCTCTGACAAAATGAGCACTACAGAGTCGACATGAATCAGACGGCCGCCAGTTTTCCCTCCTCACAGCTGCCATCCACTTACCCCGCCCTTCTGAATTCGCTGGAAATCTATAAAATGACACAGCATCTCTCCCGTGTCGGGTAGAACATCCAATCGCACAGCATACGTATCCCATGACAAACACACAGAGCACTTGTGCAGCCGCCACTAAGGTTTGCTTTGATAAGTGACCACCGCCACTGACCACCAAGATGGCCGTGCAGCCCCGCGCTACCCCTGCACCCCCACTAATGACGTCAGCTGCAAAACCTCTATATGAAAGAGCAAAGCGAGTAAGCGGCCCACTTTAACAGGCCGTCTTCGGACGGGGGCCCGTTTTCCCTAGCCCTAGATAGGTTCAGTGGGGTCTTTCTAACCCAACGCCACTGCGCATTATAGATGTTAGGGGTACTGTGGAAAATGAGTAGTTAGTAACGTATCACTTTACAGCGAGTCAGACCAGAGTTGCCAGAACGTGCCAAATTTGGCATTCCTTGCCAAAAATTTCATATTTCTCAAAAAAAATACCAGTTGTCTTTGGCATAAGAAATTTGATGCCATAAAATGCCAATCTTTGTCTCAGAGTTGCCATAAACGGCCCAAAAAATACCAGTGTATTCAGTCAGGTTTCCTTCCAAATTAAGAAATAAGATGGGAAACAAACTTTTAAAGAGCATTTTGATGATCAGGTCACATAATTCCAGCTGCAAGGATTTTGTAGTATCAGAAGAGATGCTAAAGAAATTCAATTCAGATATGTAAAAGCATGATGAAACTAATGAAGATGTTGATAATACAGAACCTGATGATGTGGAATTAATGACTGAAATCTTACAGGAATAATGAATACCAGTGTGGTTCATAGACGAGCTGGATAAGTGTGTCTTTATGTATTTGCTTTCATTTAACTGTGTGTTATCTATTGTTGTATTTTACCTTCAGTTGTAATTTACGACAACTGAGCTGGATTTGTGAGGTCCTATTTGCAGACTCTTATATATATATATATATATATATATATATATATATATATATATATATATATATATATATATATATATATATATATATATATATATATATATATTTTTTTTTTGTCTAATCTAATTCATCAAGTGTATTTATTTTATCGATGTGCCTGTATGGAAAACTTATCATTTTATTTGCTCATAAGCATATTATTTTATTATCTTATAAACATATTGTGTTTCAGAGAGAGAGTGTGTTTGTGTGTGTGTGTGTGTGTGTGTGTGTGTGTGTGTGTGTGTGTGTGTGTGTGTGTGTGTGTGTGTGTTTTCAATAAATTTCAGGCCAAAACTACGCCTCCCCCTAAAAAATGTAATTCCAATTATTTAAGAATTTTAACTTTTTTCACGTTTTTAAAATTTTCTATCTTCCTTCAATAACTGCCATAAAACCTGCCATTTTTTTGAAAATGTGTTGCCAAAAAATGCCAAAGATCATGAATAGAGATGCCAATAAAATACTGCGGGACCTGGCAACCCTGAGTCAGACAGTGCACGCTGTGCTCTCGGAGAGATGGGTAATGTTGCTTGTCTCTCTGATCCAATATATGAGTAATTACCCATGCTGGGGTCAGATAGACCCCACTGAACCTAAATCGGACTTAGTGTCATAATGTACATTATGTAAATAAAACCATAGTTTTTCAGCAAAACAATGGACCCTGCAATGCATATCTGGTGTTGCTTGCTGTATTGATAGTTTTTACTAATATTTAGAAGCAACTGGTTGCTAGTCATGTAATTTGTACACGTTTATGTTGAATTAGCTGATATTGCATAATGAACGCTTTACTATGTATCTACAAAATTCACATGCATTGTTTTGACACATGTAAACTCAGGTTCTTTGTGTTGAATTCGGATTTAGAGGAAAGGTGTATGTTCAAACATACAAGAGGAAATTATATGAAAATATGGAGATTTAAAATTTAAATGGCCAGCTGAGTAAATGGCAGCGCGTCAGGTCATCACGTGGTTTGCGGGACCAAACCCAGCTTACAGGAACATGTGCACTCAAGATCGAAGTAAGTACTTATTTCGATCTTGCAAGCACTTTCCTCGTCAATATGTACGTAATAGTGACTAGAATGAACGGTTTTTATATGATTATTAAGTCATTCATCACTGATCAGATGTGTCTGCGGTATTCTTGTAGTCGAAAGACTAAACGTTGGCCTCTGTGCATTTTTTTATGGAATTATCAATGTAGCCAGCATTAATTCCTACATAATATACAGTAGGAGCTATTCTGATCGCCATGCAAAGAAGATGGAGAGGCGATGTTTTATGTAGGAAACTGACTATGATCTAGTCAAGCCAGCAGAGGCTCACAGAACATGGACTTCCCCGCCAGATGATTCTATACAGTCGTTCTGTATTTGGGTGGGAGACAATAGTTTTCCTAACAACATCTGGCCACAAATCAAATAAGAGAAAAAGGTGTGTCTTGTGTTCCAGGACCAAAGACTGCATCGAAGTGCTTGTACTGTAACAAGGCTATTTGTGTGATCCACTCTGTGGATGTCGGCAGTGACTGCTTTTAGATAAAAGTAAGCACAGTGAGATTTCATAAAATATAATGTGTTCATATATTTAACAATATTTTATCATTATAGCCTACCACATATATAGGAATAAAAAAGGAACCAAAAGTGTTTTAAATGACTCAAGACCGAAAAGGGCCACATAAAATAATGGCTATTTTCATTTATATATTGCAGGATCTGCCAGGGAATGGAGGTGTTTTTTAGGCATTTGCTGGAGAGGGTGATGTCCAAGGATGGACTTCATGGCAGTACAGCAAGTTTCAAGTAATTATCTTTTTTTACATTATTTTTATAACATGATATGGAAAATAAGAATAGATTTCTTTTCATAAATTCACTAAACTTATTTGAATTGAACGGATGTACAATTTTCAGTTCCAAAGAGTTTAAGAAGATATATAGTTTTATATGCATAATGTTTAAGACAATAAATAGTGTACATGATTTATCTATATATTTTTTTTCATCGCGGGGTCAAAAAGACCCTGTAGCAGTCACCGCTCGAATCGCGTGTTCCTTCCCCTCAGTGACACATAAGAAAATGGTGCACTGCATAGAAGACTTTAAAATTGTGTTTTCATGTTCATCGTCAGTACTTGTCTCTGTCCGCGTCGTGTCTTCAATGTTTATCTTTCTTGTACTCGTTTACCTTTGACTGTCCGTCTATGTCCTTTTGTTGTTCACCGTTACACATTGTTATACACATATACCAACACTTAAATGTTAACCTACACAAATAACATTCACACAAACGCATACCCACACAAACACCTTTTCCTTGTGTTGTGTTTGTCTCAATGACTTGATGTATTTTTGTCCAATAAAGCAACCTGCAGTGTTGCTAAGGTTCTAGGTGGCTTAAAACCAGTGCCGTTCAAGGGCACTTTCTCCCAGAGGGTGGACCTGAGTCAGAAGTATCTGATTCATTCGTCCTACCCTCTCCTGGGGCAATAAATCTCACCTCCGCTTGGGGCTCGTGGGATTGAGAAACGGGCCGGGAGAAATATTACGCCATGGGCGTAGTTGCCACCTAGAGGGTTTCTCCCCCGCCCTCCCCCAGGCACCCTCTGTGCCCCTTCCCCAGGCGCCCTCTGCGCCTTCCCCCAGGCACTCTCTGTGCCCCCTCCAGGCACCCTCTGTGCCCCCTCCAGGCACCCTCTGTGCGCCTCTTCCAGGCACCCTCTGTGCGCCTTCTCTAGGCACCTTCAACGCCTCCTCCAGGCTTCTTTAGTGCCCCCTGGTGCTCCTCCCATCCCTCACCCACCCACTCACCTCCTTCTTGCCTTTCCGCTGGTCCGGCGACTGAGACACGCACAATGTGTGATACGCACACTAGACTCAGTGAACACTCAAATACAGTGCGACACATTACTGAGACACAGTGCCACACACTCAGTGTACACGCCACACACAGACTCAGTGTACACCCCATACAGACTCAGTGTATACGCCACCACACACCACACATACTCAGTGTAAACGCAGACACAGTGTGACACCCTACTGGGAATACTAGCTGCCCCCTGGAATAACCACCGCCTCTTGGATCTACCACCGCCCTCTTGGATTACCCTACACTTGTGGATCTATGTGTAGAGTGCAGTGTGTCCATCAACAGTTCAGTGCAGCAAGTCCCCAGCAACGTGTACATCCTCTCTTAGCCGTTTCGGTGAAACTTTTGCTATTGCGCTGGACATATCAAAAGCTTTTGATAGGGTCTGGCACAAATCTTTGCTTTCTAAACTACCCTCCTACGGTTTCTATCCTTCTCTCTGTACCTTTATCTCCAGTTTCCTTTCTGACCGTTCTATTTCTGCCGTGGTAGACGGTCACTGTTCTTCCCCTAAATCTATTAACAGTGGTGTCCCACAGGGTTCTGTCCTATCTCCCACTCTTTTTCTGTTGTTCATTGATGATCTTCTTTCCAAAACGAACTGTCCTATCCATTCCTACGCCGATGATTCCACTCTGCATTACTCAACTTCTTTTAATAGAAGACCCACCCTTCAGGAACTTAACGACTCAAGGCTGGAGGCTGCAGAACGCTTAGCCTCAGACCTTACTATTATTTCCGATTGGGGCAAGAAGAACCTGGTGTCCTTCAACGCCTCAAAAACAACTATCCCCTATTCTTTGACAACACCCAGCTATCACCTTCCTCAACACTAAACATCCTCGGTCTATCCTTAACTCAAAATCTCAACTGGAAACTTCATATCTCATCTCTTACTAAATCAGCTTCCTCGAGGCTGGGCGTTCTGTACCGTCTCCGCCAGTTCTTCTCCCCTGCACAGTTGCTGCCCATATACAGGGGCATTGTCCGCCCTCGTATGGAGTATGCATCTCATGTGTGGGGGGGCTCCACTCACACAGCTCTTCTGGACAGAGTGGAGGCTAAGGCTCTTCGTCTCATCAGCTCTCCTCCTCATACTATTAGTCTTCTACCTCTTAAATTCCGCCGCAATGTTGCCTCTCTTTCTATCTTCTATCGATATTTCCACGCTGACTGCTCTTCTGAACTTGCTAACTGCATGCCTCCTCCCCTCCCGCGGCCCCGCTGCACTCGACTTTCTACTCATGCTCATCCCTATACTGTCCAAACCCCTTATGCAAGAGTTAACCAGCATCTTCACTCTTTCATCCCTCACGCTGGTAAACTCTGGAACAATCTTCCTTCATCTGTATTTCCTCCTGGCTACGACTTGAACTCTTTCATGAGGAGGGTATCAGGACACCTCTCCTCCCGTATATGATCTTCCTTTCGGCCACCTCTTTTGTTTCTTTTTTAGGAGCAGCGAGTAGCGGGCTTATTTTTTATTATTGTTTTCTTTTTTTGTGTGCCCTTGAGCTGCCTCCTTTGTTGTAAAAAAAAAAAAAAAAAAAAAAAAAAACAGTTAGTGTCACAGTGTTCCCACTAAGTGTACAGTGTTGTTTTACAGTGTTTTCTTGGACACTGGTTCACTCCCCGGGCCACTTAGGTCCCTAGCACGCGCCAGTGCCTATACTACACGCAGTTCGTTCTACTCTCACGGACTGCCGTAGCTCCTGGCCCGTTGTACACCAGCGCCCTTGCCAATCTGCTCCACACCGTTCAACTTCACCATGTCTGACGACGACAACTCTTCCGCTGCGGCGGCGGTGTCCTTCAAAGCGCCGCCCTTCTGCTCACAGGACCCGTCCATATGGTTCTCGATTTTGGAGTGCGGATTCAAGACTGCCAAAATTACTAACAGCCTTACTCAGTACACTCACGCCGTTAGCCTCCTGCCCGCCGACGTCCTTCCACAAGTCTCTGACGTCATCGCCTCAGCCTACAACTCTGATCATGCCTGTTGTAACCCGCAATCCCGGGTCACACAGGGGCGACGACACACTGTTTGTATTAGTGACACTTGACTTAAAATTCTAGTACTTTAGGAGTATTTAAAGGAGTTCATAAATGGGGTGATGAAACGGTGTCGCCTTTCTTATATGTATTTTATTCTACCTTAATACTACTTAATATTACAGAGGGTAAAAATATTGTTTAAACCAGCGACTGGCTTACTAGACTCAATGAGTCTTCAGGTTTTCTTTCACTATTGGTTACTGACGTTAACACTGGTATAATATTGAGTAAAAACTCACACAAGAAAATATCATAGAAATATAATCCTAAGTAAAACTAAGATAATAGAACACAATAGATATGTTAGATACGCTTTCCTCTATGGTAATTCTTCACTCCATACTCACAGTAGCAACGATGAATGTTCTACCCATGTTGTCTAGGGAAGGACAACTGAGTGTCCAGCAACGAACAGAGTGCTGGTTAATCTGAGGTCAAGCCTGGAGAAAATGCTTCTTATATAGGCAGACATCGCGAGGGTAATACGTCAGGCGTGTGAGTCATACATCAAACTCACACCGAGCTCATACAATAATCTACCTAACCGACATGCTTAATTCACGCGGTGACGCAGCTTTGTTTTCATAACATTTTGTTCCGCGGCTGATCGTGTTTTGGCTTAGAGAGATAAGCGGGTGCGTTAATGGGCAATTACAATTGTGTATAGGTTGGTAAATGAACAGTGGGGACAATCATGTGTTGGAGTCCGTGTTGTGTTTTAGCGGTCGATACCGCTGTTGTCATCGGAAAATATTGCCGGTGAAGATGATGATGACACGAGTGGTGTCGCAGCCCTCGGGGCACCACATACCCCCCCCGTTACTACCACGGCACGTCCTCGTGGCACGAAGCGATCCGCCCGGCGGACGACCATGGAGGGCCAAGACGGGGATGGCGGGATCGTGGGGGAGGAGGCCTGCGAGAGACGGGACCTGAAGAGACAGAAGAAGGCCACCCACCGGCGACGAAGACGACGCCGAGGAGGAGCAGCCACCCCACCAAGGGAGGAAGGGGTCGAAGGCGGGGACCGGAGAGACGGATTCCTGGAGCGCGTGAAGTGCTGGAGGAGGTCCAGCAGGGGCCAGAGACGACCCGGGCGACGGCGGCGGGAGGGAAGGGCCAAGGGAGTCTTGGCCAGGAGCGATGAGACCACGTCACGTCCGATGTGGAAGGGGCGCGATGAACCGTCAGCGGGCGTCACCGTCCATAGTAGCAGAGGCAGGGAGGCTGAAGGCGTCGGAGTGGGCACTACAGCCCATACCGAGGCTGAGGAGACCCGTCCCGTTGATGGTCTGCCTGTATTTGGAGACCGGGCTGTCCGGGCAGACCATGGTGACCACCTGGGGAGTATCGGTAGCGAAGACCCAGCCCGCAGGAGACGGGATGAAGACCGGGGGGAAGACTCTGAGGAGAGACTTAGAACACAGCGAGAGGGCGTCTGGGCGATCGAGAAAGAGAGCGATCTCGCAGCGCTGGACAGAAGTCGAGTAGACAGGGGCGACAGGGGGACATACATAGAGCAGGTGGTGTTTAGTACAGCGAGCCAAGGAGTCCAAGAGCATATAGTGAGTGCGGTCTTCAGAAACCGCAAGGTAAGTGGAAAGCGTGTCGGTGTGCAGAAAATATGGCGTGCCATCAAGATGAAAAGGCAACGCGTCCATTTTAAACACATCGAACACGTCAGAGGGATCCCCTTTCATGGGGATTTGTAAGTAGAAGTGAAGGGTTCCTGAGGAAAGCGTACCTTTAGAAATAACCCTAGAGACATCTCTATACAATGCTAAATATTCATGTGCTGCAGGGAAAAGAAAGCCTGGGTAATGGAGTGACGCATTGCTGAGCACACGAAATAGTACATCATTTGGAAGGAGGAGAGGGGAAACCTGCGTTTGGGACAGCTGCTGAAGGCCAAGCTTGAGATTCAGAGTATCATGATTTAGGTCACTAAGTGCCAACTGAATGAGAAGGATAGTCTCCAAAATACGCATTTCCCCTTCAATTTGCAAGGTTTTTAGTGAGAACTGACGGATAATAGCTGAGGCCAAAGCCGAGGCGGACTCTAGACGGGAGATAGCAGAATGAATATGACGGAGGTCCCGAACTGTGGCGTTGAGGACTTCCTGATGGAGGTTAAGTTGACGTCTCTCTTCTGTGGACAGAGTGTAGAGCTGGGAGAGCTTCCTGTGTATCACATCTATTTGGGCCTGGTGGCCGTACCGAAAAGGAGGTTTGCTACCGAGCCAAGAAATCCACGGCTCCTCGCTTCTGGCGAGTCCGAAACGTGCTTACATCTCTACAAATCTTAGCATGAAAGCTGTTAAGATCTTTGAATAACTTCTCAAACTCAATGTGAAAAGAGTCTAGAGTGCGCCTGAGCAGACCAACAGTGGGGAACGATTGATTCATATGTTCAATCGACCATGAAACTTCCGCTGTTAGATTTGCCACGTTGATGAGAGGACGTTGGATGTCGTCCGTCTTGATGACGACAGGGACAATATAGTACCGTCCTGTCAACAGCATCTTAAAGACTGGGGAGAAGACGAGGCCGGGACGAATGGGTTGCTCCCGGAGGATCAAGGAAGACAAGGAGAGGGCAACACCCAGGATCTGTAATTATAGGGGCATCAGTTCGTTGGTCGTTGGCGATACTCAAGAGGGCGTTCCATCACATTGGGGAGAGAAGGGGTACCGTATTGGATCGTAATGAGCGACTGACACAGGGCTCTGAAGGAGCTGAGGAACCAATGAGGGGACCTCTGAAGCATCTGAGGAGACAGGAGCCGGTGAGGAGAGCTCGGAAGGAGCTGGAAAGGACAATGGCAGCGGCTCCTCGGGGAATAAGTCATGGGGAGTGGGTCCACTTCTACTACTTGATCAGGGAGAGGGTATGCACGCCTGACATTAGGAGAGTCATGGAAGCCAAGAGAGTCCTCGTGAACGACCTGAACATTATTTGTGTGAACTGTCTTGATCTTACCACCTCTAACATGACGCAGTCGTAAGACTACAGTGCTTATTTTTCTAGCACCCTAAAGGTCCATTGAACAAGGGCTGGAGCTTCTTTGGTTCGCCCTTTGTACATACATGCCTTAAGTAGACCCGATCTCCTACTACCACCTGTTTGGGTTTGGATTTCCTAAACATTCTTTCTGACTCCTGCCATCCTATATCTATATTGGTCTGACATAGTTTATAGGTACGCTGCGCGACACTAGAAGTAAATGCTTTATAGCTGTCAACATCATAACAAGGTTGGAGTCTATTCTCAAGCACTTCAAAAGGAACATTTGGGTCCCGAGAGAAAAGCAAGACAATGGTGAATCTTTCAGAACACGATGGTAGGCAGTGTTGTAGGCGTGTGTTGCAACCGGAAGCATTTGGTCCCAGATACCGCGATTGTCCTCGCACAAAGTTCTCAAGATATTTATTAAGGTGCCATTAGGCCTTTCTATCACACCGTTTGCAGACGGGTGATAAGGAGTTGTCCTTAGATGATCAATCTGTAACAACTGAGTCAACTCGTAAGAGAGTGTTGACGAACTCCTTTCCTTGATCCGTGACTAGAATCGGCGGGATGCTGTGTACACAGACTACGTTCTTGTAGAACGCAGCTGCCACTTCCTTGGCTGCCTTCGTACGAAGGGGTTGCTACCAAGAAGCGTGACAGGACGTCTATCACTGTCAGTACATACCTATAGCCTTCGTCTGAAACAGACAAAGGTCCGACAATATCCATATGGACTCTGTCAAACGGTTGGCCAACCTCTGGATACCTCATAAGTGGAGCTGGCGGGGATCCCTCTTCTTAAACCGACAACAGACAGGACAAGATCTGACATATTGCTCCACGTCCGCCTTCATTCCCGGCCAGTACGCAAACTTGCGACAGCGTGCCAACGTAACCTTAGTGCCTCCATGCCCTGCAGGTAGCATGGAATGCGCCAAAGCTAACGCGTTAGGAATGTAGCTTGGTGGAACGATAACCAGTCTTTTCTGCTTGTTGTATTCATCGCAAACATCGCGGTAGAGAATGCCGTTCTCTACACACTTCACTAAGAGGCAGTTTTTGAAGTGCCTCTTAGCTGCATTTAACGTTACATTGCTCCTCTGCAACCTTTCTCTCATCTCTCTCATGTACGTTACCACCGGTGGTTTGTTCAAAAGCATGCTTCAATTCTCTCAGTTCAGGATCGCGATCCTGGTGCTCCATGAGTCCAGCAAGACTCAATGGAGAAACTTATCCTGTTTGTCATGTCCCTCCGGAGAGGCGACAGACATGTCCTGTCCACCCGTAAGGGTGACAGACATAATTCGAGCATCCAATTCGCCTTCTATCACGTCACTCTCCTGATTCCTAATCCTTGACAAAAAATCTGCTACCATGTTGCTGGAGCCTGGGAGATAATCAATACTAAAGTCAAATTCTCCTAGAAGTGTCTGCCAGCGTGCAATCCTGCTGCTAGGTACTGTGCTTTTAACAGCCAAGTCAGTGGTCTATGGTCCGACAGGATGTGTATCCTATAACCCAAGATAAGGGGTCGGTTAGTACTGAGGCCATAGATGACTGCTAAAGCTTCTCTCTACCGCTGAGTAGTTACGTTCTGCTCCATTCAGGGTTCTACTAAAATATGCTATGGGACGTAAACTACCATTTTCATCCTTTTGTTGCAACACACCACCTATTGCCTTATCTGACGCATCTGTGGTGAGATTGAAGGGCTTCGGAAATCCGGAAAGGCTAAAACAATGTCAGTCGTTAGACTGTTCTTTAGTGTGCTAAATGCATGCAATGCCTCTTCATTCCACTCAGATGTGTCTTATCATTCTTGGTTACTTTCCTCCCTTTGAGTAAATTATTAAGTGGGGATGCTATCTTGGCAAAGTCTTTAATGAATTTCCTATAAAAGTTAACCAATCCCAGGAAACCTTAAAGTTCTTTGACTGTTTTCGGAGGAGTGAGTTGTTGCACCGCCTGTACCTTTGAGGGCTGAGGCTTCAAGCCAGAAGCACTAACAATGTGACCCAGATAATCTACTTGCTCTTTGAAAAAGGAACACTTATCTAGTCTTAAGGACAGGTGAGCCTTCTGCAGTCTGTCCAAGACGGCATGGAGGTTCTTTAGGTGATGGTCCATGTCTTTCCTTGTACTATCAAATCATCAAGGTATACATGTACAATTCTTCCTGTCAGACCTATGAGAACTTGATTCATGATCCGTTGATAGGCTGCAGGTGCTGTTTTTAATCCAAAGGGGACTGTAGTGAATTCATAGAGGCCATAAGGTGTCGTGAAGGCTGTCAAGTGTTTAGATTCCTCTGCCAATGGGACTTGGTGGTAGCCCTGGCGCAAATCAAGGGAGGTGAATACTTTACTTTCCCCTAACTGTTGCAAAATGAGGTTAATGTTAGGGAGTGGATGTTTGTCATCAATCAATTCATCGTTCAGAGCGCGGAAGTCGAGACAAAGTCTGACTCCACCATCCTTTTAGCAACAGGGACTAGAGGTGCGCTGTAGGGTGACGCACTAGGGCGTATAATACCCTGGGCCTCAAGGTCCTTGAGCTGAATCTCTATTTCTTTATGATATTTTACTGGTATTGGGTATGGCTTTTTATATATAGGCTTGTCATTTTTAGCCTTAAAGTGTGAACATAATAGGGGTAATAGTGAGTGGCTCGTTTTTAGAGCAAACACATCAGGATACTTGCGGGTTAAGCCCTTCAGACAGCAATTTTCCCGTTGTGAGGGTAAAATAGCTCGTCTATCAGCTTATCAGTACCATCTGCTTACTTGACTGGGTGACAGGCGGCTTTGTAGCTGTTTTGTGACAGCCGCTACACATTCATTAGTCGATGATTGATAGTATTCTGAGTGACAAGAATAAATGTGTCCCATCACTTCACCTGTTGGCATCTCAATAGTTTCTTCAGTTGGGTTAGCATAGGGAATGATGAATTTACCTTTGGTTTGTTTGACGTTAGGAGTTAAGGTTACTAACCCGGGAAATAAAAATGAAGAAGGGATATCATTGGACCTTGGGAGAAATAAGGCTTGCTGGGCTCTGCCAATCTCTGCCTCCAGAGTGACATACCCTGCCGTGCCTGGGAGCAAGGACGCCACGTTAATAGCGTATGCTTTCACTGGTACTTCCTCCATCTCGTCTAAAGTAGGTTTATGATCTTCTGGGTACGGGCTCATATCGTCCGCAGCCAGGGAATGTACTTCCACTGGGTAGGCGCCCACCATTACACTAAACTGCCCAGGTGTGTCCAGCGGTGCAGCTACCACATTTTGTCTCCACATAAATTCTAGGCCCAACAAAACTGCTGTTGGTAACACTATACCTTGTGATATTACTACAAACTTTTCTATAATTTCTCCGTGCCCAAAGTCTACTACTACTTCGGCTATTCCTTTATTAGGGATTGGAGTCCGATCTACCCCTTGTATGGAGAGAGGTTCTGTAACTATCATCTTCCCGCCTACCTTCCTAAATAAATCTTCTTCTATTAGGGACGCTCCTGCTCCTGTGTCTAGCATTGCGTAAACCATCTCCTTTTGTGCATTAGCGCCTACGCACAATCTCAACGTGAGGGCGTTGGTAGGGCCGTGGACTGCCGCAGCTACTCTGGGGTCGTTTTTTTTTTTTGTTCTTCTCGTGGTCAGGGTTAACCCAGGAGCTACGGGGTGAGGGACCGGCCGTGTACTCCGGGCGCCAGGCAGCGCAAGGCGAGACAGGCTGACGCCTGTTTCGAGTGGGCTGGTACTGAGGGTACCGAGAGCCCGTTGGTGGGTGGTAGGCACCCCTATATTGCCTTCCATATGTGCAATCGCGAGCCATGTGTCCTACATACCCACAAGCATAACATGTGGGTGGCGTGGGCGCGTTCCCATATGGGCGTGTAGGTGGCGCGGCGTGCCGTCCTCCCCTTTGGGGTATCGGGTAATATGACTGGCCTGGAGGGCGTGGAGGACGGGCTTGTGAGACATGTTTGGGTCCGGATGCCTGGGTGGAACAGACGTTCAGCACTTTTATTTCTTTGGCGATATCGGCATCGGATAGCTTCGACTCTGGATAAGCTTTAATATACTCATACCCTTTCTTTAATACCTTCTGTGGGTCCCCCTTTTCTTCCTCCGTTAGGATGAGTAAGAGGGCCGGAGGAAAGCCTCTCTGAGCCGTAAAGCGGTTATCTCAGTTAGGAAACTGGCATTGTCAGGCTTGAGAGCGATCAACTCGTCTCTCAATGTCTCCAGGCGGATGAGGAAGGTGCGGATGTTTTCTCCTGTCCGCCGTTTTGCCTCTCCCAATTCTTTCTGGAGGACCGAAAAGGTCCTTACTGTGGGAAACACACGTAGGAAGTCTTCCTTTACTTTTTCCCAATCCTGTCCACATCTAGTGATACAACCGAGGAGATGATCGCGCGCTGCTCCCAGGGCATATTGTTTGGCTAACTCAATCTTTCCGGTAGTGTCCCAATTTGCCTGTGTCCGGCTTTCAATATCCTCTATCCATTTCTTTGCTAGCTTATGGCATGGGAGGTTTGGTGCTTTGCTACTTGTTTCTTCTCCACCACAAAATATAAGAGTCCTGCACTCTACTAAAATCATTCAAGGTATGACGGCTAAGTAGCGTGACAAGATCAGCATGGGCAAGGGTGATCGATTTTCCATCTTCTTTTTTGGGGAGGTTCTTGCCTTCGTCTGGCATTTTAACTCTAAAGTCTTATTCCCGTAATTCCAAGAATAACTGTCTTCTCCCTCGCTTTCGGATGTGGACATACACCAGTACAATACCAATATAAACCAATATAAATCGCAAGTTTCACCACATGTTTCACCACAAGTTTCACCACAAGTTTCACCACCCCACACCTGACACCAATGTTGTAACCCGCAATCCGGGCACACAGGGGAGACGACACACTGTTTGTATTAGTGACACTTGACTTAAAATTCTAGTAATTTAGGAGTATTTAAAGGAGTTCTTAAATGGGGTGATGAAACGGTGTCGCCTTTCTTATATGTATTTTATTCTACCTTAATACTACTTAATATTACAGAGGGTAAAAATATTGTTTAAACCAGCGACTGGCTTACTAGACTCAATGAGTCTTCAGGTTTTCTTTCACTATTGGTTACTGACGTTAACACTGGTATAATATTGAGTAAAACTCACACAGAAAATATCATAGAAATATAATCCTAAGTAAAACTAAGATAATAGAACACAATAGATATGTTAGATACGCTTTCCTCTATGGTAATTCTTCACTCCATACTCACAGTAGCAACGATGAATGTTCTACCCATGTTGTCTAGGGAAGGACAACTGAGTGTCCAGCAACGAACAGAGTGCTGGTTAATCTGAGGTCAAGCCTGGAGAAAATGCTTCTTATATAGGCAGACATCTCGAGGGTAATACGTCAGGCGTGTGAGTCATACATCAAACTCACACCGAGCTCATACAATAATCTACCTAACCGACATGCTTAATTCACGCGGTGACGCAGCTTTGTTTTCATAACATTTTGTTCCGCGGCTGATCGTGTTTTGGCTTAGAGAGATAAGCGGGTGCGTTAATGGGCAATTACAATTGTGTATAGGTTGGTAAATGAACAGTGGGGACAATCATGTGTTGGAGTCCGTGTTGTGTTTTAGCGGTCGATACCGCTGTTGTCATCGGAAAATATTGCCGGTGAAGATGATGATGACACGAGTGGTGTCGCAGCCCTCGGGGCACCACATGCCTATGAAGACCTGAAAACTGCCCTACTCCAACGCCTTCAGTCTTCTGTCGCCACCCGCCTCCGTGAACTTCTCTCCAAAGAAGAGTTGGGTAATGAGAAACTGACTGACCTCCTACGCCGCATGAAGCAGCTGCTCGGCGAAAAGTACCAGTCTTTCCACTACTGTGCTGCACAGCGACTCACTCTCTGCCTTGAAAGCACTCAGACAAACAAACTTTGCAGATAACGTGCATCTCCTTGCCTCCACCCAAAAAGAGAAGCACACACTCAGCATGGCAAACAACACTATCAAGCTACACTGGGTGCCTGGCCATGTGGGCATCTTGGGTAGTGAGAGGGCTGATAGTGCCGCTCGTAGTGCAACGCAGCGCACAGATCCAGATATCACCACTCATCTCAGTCTGGATCAGATCAAATCTCAGGTCCATGCAGCAGCCTTTCGGTCCATCTCACTTGACGTGAGGGATCACGTTGCCACATGCTCTCGTTCCGCCACTTACTACACAACAGCCACCAAACAAGAGCCTCTAGTCCTCCCTCCCAGGACAGCTCCGCACCTTGTCCACCACCTACACAGGCTGCGGCTCGGATTTTTGTGTGCATCACAAATTTATGACCGCTCTGAGCCTTGTGAGCACTGTCTTGAGGAGGACCCTGAACCTCTTCTCCACTATCTGCTCCGATGCCCAGTCACGCAGCATCTCCACAATTACCCTCAAGACCAAAATGCATCAGATACAGAAAAAGCTGCAACAGTCGTCGCCTCGTCGAGGACTGAGTCACTTCTTGCCCTCTGCAAAAATTATCCTCCACCGCGCTGAGTTCCCATGATTTACTGCTCTTCACTGACGGGCTCATAGGTTAGCCCGTGTCTCTTACCTCAAAGAGACAATATTAACAAAAACAACCACCACCAGCACCACTCTCAGACCTCTCTTCATCACCACTGTCTCTCCATATCCGCAATCACCCGCGTTGCTCTTCTCTCCCTCATCCATCTTCTTCCACTGCAATCACCACCACATCCACCACCAGTACTGTCTCATTCTCCGTTTTTTCTTCACCAAAATCACCACCACTAACACCACGGCCAACTCTCCTTTCTGTCTCTCTTTCTCTCCCTCTCCTCCATTCCTCTCCACCATCACCAATACCCACACAAACTCTATATAATCCCTCTTTCCCCCTTCCTTTACATTTCTTTCCCACCAAACATCACCACCACCCATTTCCTCTCCCTTATATACTCCCCTTACTTCTTCCCCGTCACCACTTCCACCAGGCCTCCATCTCTCCCCCTCTGACTCCTCACTACCTCCCCTTTTTCTCCCTACACCACCATGAACTCCTCCTCACCTGTCCTCACTTACTCACGGGACAATCACGGAAACTCTAATATGGAACACCTGACGACCTTCCTGCCTTCCTTACTTCGCCAGACATTCATGAGAGGGGATTCAGCAATATCTATTTTTCTCGGTGATTTGCTTTTATATCTGGGGCGGCAGTGTGTCAGGAGGCTGAGGTGAAGTATAAAGTTAGTGTGGCCCCTGCAGAGAACGTTGTGAGTGAAGGAGATAAGTAAAGGCGTGAGGTGCGTGGACTGGGGCTTACTGAGGCTCGTGTTCACAGCCGCTTTCGGCTTTCACAACAAATGTTTCTTTAGGCAGCAAAGGAGATATGTCGGGTTCTCATGCGAGTTTGTTCGCATTCATGGTTTGGGAGCATTGTCAAACTATCACTAGGCTCATATACCCACCATGGAAATACCTACAACAACCTCGACGAAAGCCTTACCAAATGTGGGTGTGTTAAGGTGTTGGAGAATATTGGCCTAAGATTAACCAAGGCAGCGGATTCATATCGTGTGGACTGGAGTGTGGGGGTGACGGAGTGGGGCTGAGGGAGGTGGTTATGTGTGGTCGTTAGTGCTTGGTGTGGGTGGGTGGGTAAGGTTTGGCGGGCGTTGGCGTGGTGATCTGGGTGGATGGGCTGCATTCTGAGTTGTGCTATTTTTTTTATTTTTTATACGTGTTAGGCTATAGCGCCGGTAGGCTTTCTTCAGGGGCCTGATCGTCGGCCCAAGCCCGACATGGCACAGGCAAGTGTTCATAGTGGCGCCATCTATTCTTTTATTGCGAGACTAATGGCGAGCAAAAGCCTATTATAAAGTGAACAGGGAATAAGGGCAAGTAGAACTGAACATAATGCATAGAAAAGTCTAAAGGAATATTCGACAATGTTCAATACAAAATCGCCATCCACGAGAAAGCTCTGGAAACAGTAAATGAATATCTACACCAACAATTAACGCAAACCCTGCCTGGTCAAACTCTTTCGCCTCTGCCTGTCAACATCTACCTTTCCTTCTTGCTGGAAGTATGCCTTCATACAGCCTGTGCCTGAGAAGGGTGACCGCTCCAATCCCTCAAACTACCGTCCTATAGCTTTACTTTTTTGTCTATCTAAAGCTTTTGAATCAATCCTTAACCGGAAGATTCAAAAGCACCTTTACACTTCTGACCTTCTATCTGATCGCCAGTATGGGTTCCGCAAGGGGCGTTCTACTGGTGATCTCCTAGCCTTCTTAACTGACTCTTGGTCATCCTCTCTTAGCCGTTTCGGTGAAACTTTTGCTATTGCGCTGGACATATCAAAGCTTTTGATAGGTCTGGCACAAATCTTCTTTCTAAACCACCCTCCTACGGTTTCTATCCTTCTCTCTGTACCTTTATCTCCAGTTTCCTTTCTGACCGTTCTATTTCTGCCGTGGTAGACGGTCACTGTTCTTCCCTAAATCTATTAAAGTGGTGTCCCACAGGTTCTGTCCTATCTACCCCACCTTTTCTGTTGTTCATTGATGATCTTCTTTCCAAAACGAACTGTCCTATCCATTCCTACGCCGATGATTCCACTCTGCATTACTCAGCTTCTTTTAATAGAAGACCCACCCTTCAGGAACTTAACGACTCAAGGCTGGAGGCTGCAGAACGCTTAGCCTCAGACCTTACTATTATTTCCGATTTTGGCAAGAAGAACCTGGTGTCCTTCAACGCCTCAAAAACACAGTTTCTCCACCTATCCACTCGACACAATCTTCCAAACAACTATCCCTTATTCTTTGACAACACCCAGCTATCACCTTCCTCAACACTAAACATCCTCGGTCTATCCTTAACTCAAAATCTCAACTGGAAACTTCATATCTCATCTCTTACTAAATCAGCTTCCTCGAGGCTGGGCGTTCTGTACCGTCTCCGCCAGTTCTTCTCCCCTGCACAGTTGCTGTCCATATATAGGGGCCTTGTCCGCCCTCGTATGGAGTATGCATCTCATGTGTGGGGGGGCTCCACTCACACAGCTCTTCTGGACAGAGTGGAGGCTAAGGCTCTTCGTCTCATCAGCTCTCCTCCTCATACTATTAGTCTTCTACCTCTTAAATTCCGCCGCAATGTTGCCTCTCTTTCTATCTTCTATCGATATTTCCACGCTGACTGCTCTTCTGAACTTGCTAACTGCATGCCTCCCCCCCTCCCGCGGCCCCGCTGCACTCGACTTTCTACTCATGCTCATCCCTATACTGTCCAAACCCCTTATGCAAGAGTTAACCAGCATCTTCACTCTTTCATCCCTCACGCTGGTAAACTCTGGAACAATCTTCCTTCATCTGTATTTCCTCCTGCCTACGACTTGAACTCTTTCAAGAGGAGGGTATCAGGACACCTCTCCTCCCGTATTTGATCTTCCTTTCGGCCACCTCTTTTGTTTATTTTTTAGGAGCAGCGAGTAGCGGGCCTTTTTTTTATTATTGTTTTCTTTTTTTGTGTGCCCTTGAGCTGCCTCCTTTGTTGTAAAAAAAAAAAATAATAATAAAATAGCACAAACAAGTCCCTCACTCGAACTGGAGATAAAACAACGTACAGGCATTTGTGAGTGTTTCCTGAGAATACGGTAACACAGTGAGATCCAGACACTCGACCGCGGTGCTTAGAGAGGAAGGTGTTCAATCAGCGCGTCGTTCTCTCCGCCACGACATGTGACAGCAATGTGAGAAATGCCCAAGGAGGAACGGAGATGGGTGCTGCGAATCACTACAATGAATATGAAAAGCTGCAAAACGAAAAAAACAACATATAAAAGTATATACCGTATGCGACATAATAAAGGCAATTTAAATCAAGAAATGGGAGTTGCCAGGACACGTATGTAGGAAAGAGGACAGCAGATTAACAAAACAAATGTTAATAGCAGAAAAGCTGTGCTAGATCGGCGTCGCATGACCCTCCAAACCCCCCCCCCCCAACAATTTATATTATGCAATAGGGGTCTAAAATGGAAAATGCTGAAAAGTAAAGATGGCGCCACTATAAACACTTGCCTGCGCCACAACGGGCTGGGGCCGACCATCAGGCCCTGCTATGAAGGCCTACCGGCGCCACAGGCCAAGACGTAAAAAAAAAAAAAAAAAAGCTGACATTGTTAATAATTCCATGTTGTAGGGTTCATCAGAGCTAACAAATGTTATTATATAATGGCATGTCTACAATACATGGGTAAGAAAGGAAAACAGCTTGAAGAGAACAACAACAAGATGGACAATCTGTTGATCGGCGTGATAAAAATGAGCAACTGATTGTGAAATATCAAATATAAATACAAAAAAAAAAGTACAACCTTCTGCACAGTAAAAACACTGACTTAGAACTTAATCAGCTAGATAAATGAAAAAAATAGTACCGACATGCAGCCAGTGAATCATGTCTTGTGTTAAGAATGCAAAGAACAGTCTTGTATGTTAAAGGACATAAAAACTGTTTCTCCCCCCAAATATGTTCATACGCATTGGCACTCGTATACGCTACAATAAGTCAACCAAACAAAAATAAGAGCAGAAGAAAGTCAAAAGGTTCATGCAAAGAATCTCCACAACACCTCTGTGCAGGATCCTGCCGGGGATCGGTTAGCGCGAGCGGTGACTTGTTCGGGGGATCGGT
Organism: Eriocheir sinensis; assembly: GCF_024679095.1. Taxonomy (NCBI): domain Eukaryota; kingdom Metazoa; phylum Arthropoda; class Malacostraca; order Decapoda; family Varunidae; genus Eriocheir; species Eriocheir sinensis. The sequence continues at coordinate 145,662 of NW_026111361.1, read as the reverse complement.
TAGGGGCGTCCTTTCGCACCGTGCCGGGGCGTCCTTTCGCCCCAGTGCAGGGGGATCGGCTAGGGGCCTCCTTTCGCACCGTACCGGGGCGTCACCCTCCTGCCGGGGGATCGGTCCTTTCGCCCCAGTGCCGGGGAATCGGTTAGGGGCGTCCTTTCGCACCGTGCCGGGGCGTCCTTTCGCCCCAGTGCCGGGGGATCGGCTAGGGGCGTCCTTTCGCACTGTGCCGGGGCGTCACCCTCCTGCCGGGGGATCGGTCCTTTCGCACCGCGCCGGGGCGTCCTTTCGCCTCAGTGCCGGGGGATCGGCCAGGGGCCTCCTTTCGCGCCGTACCGGGGCGTCACCCTCCTGCCGGGGGATCGGTTAGGGGCGTCCTTTCGCACCGTGTTGGGGCGTCACCCTCCTGCCGGGGATCGGTTAGCGCGAGTGGTGACTTGTTGGGCGGAGGCTTGTGGCTACCATTCCCCCTCCCTCTCCCTCTTCCCCTCCCGCTATTGATTTTTTCCAGTTTGCCAGCATGTGTGTGCGTGTCCCCCTCTATTCCCCACCCCTCGTGAGCGGTGACTTGATGGTCAGTCTGAGGGTACCATTACCCCTCCCTCTCCCTCTACCCGCTATTGATTTTTCAGTTTGCCAGCATATGTGTGTGTATGTGTGTGTGTGTGTGTGTGTGTGTGTGTGTGTGTGTGTTACTGTTGATTTTCATATTGACTGGAGTTATATCGTTTGTCTTTTCAGTGAGGGAGTAGGAACGGGAAAAGTAGATTTTATACATTTTTTATTGAAATATAGTGGAAAAAAATGGTATGACAAGTTATTATATTACCTTAATCTAGTCTATTTTATTTGTTCTTTCTTAATCCAGGCTAATTTGTTCTTTCTTAATCCAGACTAAATACATGCTAAGCCTAAAAACAAAAACACACAATCGCCATAAAAAAAAAGACATATTACAAACTCACACCGTACAGGCTCAAAGAAATAACCCCCCCACCCAACCCCCCCCCTTTTTTTTTTTCCTCCCCCAAAATAAATCCTAATTGAAAGAGACATATTACAAACTTATGTCGTACATGCCCAAAGACAGCCCATAAAAAGATGACATATACAAATATACAAATATACTACAAATATACAAATGAAGAAAAAAAATACACAACACAAGCACATATATATAAACACAGAGCGAGTACATATATAAAAAAAGATTATTGTTAAGCACTAAATATAGGACTCTCATCAAGAACATTTATAATATTATTCACGTCCATGCTATGAGAAAAATTCAAAGAATTGAAAGCTGAAGGAAGGTCAGTGCTTGAGAAGCTTTCATTTGTTTCGTCCGCACGAGCCGCATTGGAAGGGCCCGGTTGTGGCGCGAGATTTTTTTCAGCGGCCGCAGTTGCTGCACGCTGCGCTGGTGGGTCTTCAAAGACGAGTTTCTTGGTCACAGAGAGATTTTTTTCATTGGTTTTCCCCGACCGTACGCCGCTGCTGAGGAGAAGAGACCCGCCTGACGTTTGGCCACCTGAAGTTTTTTTCTCCCAACTTTGTGGAGGCTCTTCTGAGACAGTCTTGGGTCCCGGTGTTCTTGCTGCTTCGGCAAATTATTCTTTGTCATTCTTCGCCGCCGTTCTTGTCCCCGGTCGCGATCTTGTCGTCTCTGGTGCGTCTCCTGCTGCTCGCTACGCCCCTGCTGCTGGAGCTGCCGCAACACTTCCGCCATATGCTGCATTTTTTTTTCCAGTCGTGATTGACGCATTTCATGATCTTTTTGCTGCAGACGACTTCGCCGCCGCTCTCGCGATTCAGCGCCCGACGGAGAGTCAAGACACACCATCACCGAAGCGTGTCTGTTGTTGTTGCCGTGGACTTATGAAAAGATAGAGAAACATTATTAGACAAAAAAATCTCTCTCTCTCTCTCTCTCTCTCTCTCTCTCTCTCTCTCTCTCTCTCTCTCTCTCTCTCTCTCTCTCTCTCTCTTGTAAGAATAAAAAATACTTACTATGCGTTACGCTGGCCGGTGGGTCGTTCTTCAGATGAGACACTGGTAATGGAGGTATCACATCCTTCAGAAGTCGCAGAAGCCCCTCTCTCAGCACACGCCGCCCCATTTTACCGACACCTCCCAACGCGCCGCGGTTGTTGTTGTTGTTGCCCAATGACTCGCCCGTGATGTGTTCACCGGTAGACTTGGGAGTTTCTGGAACATCCCCCCCACCTCACCGCCACCAACATCCGCTGAAATGACGCAATATATATATATATATATATATATATATATATATATATATATATATATATATATATATATATATATATATATATACACACACACACACACACACACACACACACACACACACACACACACACACACCAGCGCTTGTGCGCGCAGAAAAAAAAAATACAAGAGGCGGATATCTCACCTCCGTTTCTGGGATGTGATGTGTTATCCACGGCTTCAGCTTGGGATGTGTTATCCATGGCTTCAACTTCTAATGCGGCTTGACCCATTATCTGATCGTCAACATCGTCAGCATGAAGAGTTGCAGCGGCAGCGTGGGGCTGTTGTTGTTGTTGTTGTTGTAAGTTCATGACGGCGAAGACTTCCTCCATGATGCTCCTCTCGCAACGTTAGGGGACTGACTAAGCTACCCGGGGTTATTTGGGGCATATGCGCACACTACCACAAGCCTTTTCTTCTTCCGAGGCTACCCCAGGTTATAGGGGACACGCCCACACATGTATGCAAACACGCGCGCACATGCCCAAAACCACAAGCCATTCTTCTTCCGAACAATAGGAAAGCGTGAACAAACTCACACCCACCCGGTCACGTCGCACGAAAAAAAAAAAAAACAGAATCCTGTTCTTAATAACTACATATAACTACACACACACACACCATAAATGAATAAGCTATATACTACTTCTCTACACTTTTTACACATAGGAAAGCGTGAACAAACTCACACCCACCCGGTCACGTCGCACGAAAAAAAAAAAAAAAACAGGCGCACACTACCACAAGCCTTTTCTTCTTCCGAGGCTACCCCAGGTTATAGGGGACACGCACACACATGTATGCAAACACGCGCGCACATGCCCAAAACCACAAGCCATTCTTCTTCCGAACAATAGGAAGGCGTGAACAAACTCACACCCACCCGATCACGTCGCACGAAAAAAAAAAAAAAAAAAAAAAAGAATCCTGTTCTTAATAACTACATATAATTGCACACACACACGCCATAAATGAATAAGCCACATGCTACTTCTCTACATTTTTTACACATAGGAAAGCGTGAACAAACTCACACCCACCCGGTCACGTCGCACGAAAAAAACAACAACAACAGAATCCTGTTCTTAATAACTACATATAATTGCACACACACGCCATAAATGAATAAGCCACATGCTACTTCTCTACATTTTTTACACACACACACACACACACACACACACACACACACACACACACACACACATTATTATCAAGTAACATTTAATAAGTTAGCCACATATCTTAGAAATACAATGCTTGTAAGTCAGGCCTTGACTAGATTGACAAAATGTTTTTATACATGGGGGCATTTTAAACAATCTATAAGCATATGTTAACTTCTTTCTGTCATTCTTCAAAAAATTTCCTAAATCATAATTATCTTTCAAAAACTGACTAGTCCTCTCTAAGCCTATTTTATTACATAAGTATACGAATTGAATGCAATACACGCCACACACCAGAGTTTTGTCCGACTGTAATCTTGCGGCAAGTTTAAAAACAGGATAATCTTTATGCTTTTTTTTTTTTTTGTTTTGTTTTTTTGCAGCAAAGGAGACAGTTCAAGGGCACAAAAAAAGTAAACATTAATAAAAAAAGCCCGCTACTCGCTGCTCCTAAAAAGAATCCAAAGAGGTGGCCGAAAGATAGGTCAGTTTCGGGAGGAGAGGTGTCCTGATACCCTCCTCTTGAAAGAATTCAAGTCGTAGGCAGGAGGAAATACAGATGAAGGAAGATTGTTCCAGAGTTTACCAGCGTGAGGGATGAAAGAGTGAAGATGCTGGTTAACTCTTGCATAAGGGATTTGGACAGTATAGGGATGAGCATGAGTAGAAAGTCGAGTGCAGCGGGGCCGCGGGAGGGGGGGAGGCATGCAGTTAGCAAGTTCAGAAGAGCAGTCAGCGTGGAAATATCGATAGAAGATAGAAAGAGAGGCAACATTGCGGCGGAATTTAAGAGGTAGAAGACTAATAGTATGAGGAGGAGAGCTGATGAGACGAAGAGCCTTAGCCTCCACTCTGTCCAGAAGAGCTGTGTGAGTGGAGCCCCCCCACACATGAGATGCATACTCCATACGAGGGCGGACAAGGCCCCTATATATGGACAGCAACTGTGCAGGGGAGAAGAACTGGCGGAGACGGTACAGAACGCCCAGCCTCGAGGAAGCTGATTTAGTAAGAGATGAGATATGAAGTTTCCAGTTGAGATTTTGAGTTAAGGATAGACCGAGGATGTTTAGTGTTGAGGAAGGTGATAGCTGGGTGTTGTCAAAGAATAAGGGATAGTTGTTTGGAAGATTGTGTCGAGTGGATAGGTGGAGAAACTGTGTTTTTGAGGCGTTGAAGGACACCAGGTTCTTCTTGCCCCAATCGGAAATAATAGTAAGGTCTGAGGCTAAGCGTTCTGCAGCCTCCAGCCTTGAGTCGTTAAGTTCCTGAAGGGTGGGTCTTCTATTAAAAGAAGTTGAGTAATGCAGAGTGGAATCATCGGCGTAGGAATGGATAGGACAGTTCGTTTTGGAAAGAAGATCATCAATGAACAACAGAAAAAGAGTGGGAGATAGGACAGAACCCTGTGGGACACCACTTTTAATAGATTTAGGGGAAGAACAGTGACCGTCTACCACGGCAGAAATAGAACGGTCAGAAAGGAAACTGGAGATAAAGGTACAGAGAGACCCTATCAAAAGCTTTTGATATGTCCAGCGCAATAGCAAAAGTTTCACCGAAACGGCTAAGAGAGGATGACCAAGAGTCAGTTAAGAAGGCTAGGAGATCACCAGTAGAACGCCCCTTGCGGAAACCATACTGGCGATCAGATAGAAGGTCAGAAGTGTAAAGGTGCTTTTGAATCTTCCGGTTAAGGATTGATTCAAAAGCTTTAGATAGACAAAAAAGTAAAGCTATAGGACGGTAGTTTGAGGGATTGGAGCGGTCACCCTTCTCAGGCACAGGCTGTATGAAGGCATACTTCCAGCAAGAAGGAAAGGTAGATGTTGACAGGCAGAGGCGAAAGAGTTTGACCAGGCAGGGTTTGCGTTAATTGTTGGTGTAGATATTCATTTACTGTTTCCAGAGCTTTCTCGTGGATGGCGATTTTGTATTGAACATTGTCGAATATTCCTTTAGACTTTTCTATGCATTATGTTCAGTTCTACTTGCCCTTATTCCCTGTTCACTTTATAATAGGCTTTTGCTCGCCATTAGTCTCGCAATAAAAGAATAGATGGCGCCACTATGAACACTTGCCTGTGCCATGTCGGGCTTGGGCCGACGACCAGGCCCCTGAAGAAAGCCTACCGGCGCTATAGCCTAACACGTATAAAAAATAAAAAAAATAGCACAACTCAGAATGCAGCCCATCCACCCAGATCACCACGCCAACGCCCGCCAAACCTTACCCACCCACCCACACCAAGCACTAACGACCACACATAACCACCTCCCTCAGCCCCACTCCGTCACCCCCACACTCCAGTCCACACGATATGAATCCGCTGCCTTGGTTAATCTTAGGCCAATATTCTCCAACACCTTAACACACCCACATTTGGAAAGGCTTTCGTCGAGGTTGTTGTAGGTATTTCCATGGTGGGTACATGAGCCTAGTGATAGTTTGACAATGCTCCCAGACCATGAATGCGAACAAACTTGCATGAGAACCCGACATATCTCCTTTGTTGCTTAATTAAGAAACATTTGTTGGGAGAGCCGAAAGCGTCTGTGAACACGAGCCTCAGTAAGCCCCAACCCACGCACCTCACGCCTTTACTTATCTCCTTCACTCACAACCTTCTCTGCAGCGGCCACACTAACTTTATACGTCGCCTCGGCCTCACCTCGACGTCCTGAAACACTGCCGCCAAGAAATAAAAGCAAATCACCGAGAAAAATAGATATTGCTGAATCCCCTCTCATGAATGTCTGGCGAAGTAAGGAAGGCAGGAAGGTCGTCAGAAAGAGAGACAGAAAGGAGAGTTGGCCGTGATGTTAGTGGTGGTGATTTTGGTGAAGAAAAAACGGAGAATGAGACAGTACTGGTGGTGGATGTGGTGGTGATTGCAGTGGAAGAAGATGGATGAGGGAGAGAAGAGCAACGCGGGTGATTGCGGATATGGAGAGACAGTGGTGATGAAGAGAGGTCTGAGAGTGGTGCTGGTGGTGGTTGTTTTTGTTAATATTGTCTCTTTGAGGTAAGAGACACGGGCTAACCTATGAGCCCGTCAGTGAAGAGCAGTAAATCATGGGAACTCAGCGCGGTGGGGGATAATTTTTGCAGAGGGCAAGAAGTGACTCAGTCCTCGACGAGGCGACGACTGTTGCAGCTTTTTCTGTATCTGATGCATTTTGGTCTTGAGGGTAATTGTGGAGATGCTGCGTGACTGGGCATCGGAGCAGATAGTGGAAAAGAGGTTCAGGGTCCTCCTCAAGACAGTGCTCACAAGGCTCAGAGCGGTCATAAATTTGTGATGCACACAAAAATCCGAGCCGCAGCCTGTGTAGGTGGTGGACAAGGTGCGGAGCTGTCCTGGGAGGGAGGACTAGAGGCTCTTGTTTGGTGGCTGTTGTGTAGTAAGTGGCGGAACGAGAGCATGTGGCAACGTGATCCCTCACGTCAAGTGAGATGGACCGAAAGGCTGCTGCATGGACCTGAGATTTGATCTGATCCAGACTGAGATGAGTGGTGATATCTGGATCTGTGCGCTGCGTTGCACTACGAGCGGCACTATCAGCCCTCTCACTACCCAAGATGCCCACATGGCCAGGCACCCAGTGTAGCTTGATAGTGTTGTTTGCCATGCTGAGTGTGTGCTTCTCTTTTTGGGTGGAGGCAAGGAGATGCACGTTATCTGCAAAGTTTGTTTGTCTGAGTGCTTTCAAGGCAGAGAGTGAGTCGCTGTGCAGCACAGTAGTGGTATCGTGTGTGTTGTTGGCGTGCCGATGGGCTTGGTGAATTGCTATGATCTCAGCCTGGAAGATGGACGTGGCCGTGCTGAGCCTGAAGGCATGCGTGTGGTTGCCGCACACAAACGCAGCCCCAGCAGCACCCTTCTCATCTACTGAACCATCAGTGTAATAGCGTAAGGAGTGAGAGGTGGAGAGGCTAGCAGTCTGCTCAAGGCTCTCTTGGTGGAGAAGGACTGCGAATGCTGCCCTTGGGTGACGGCTGCGTGCCAGGATGAACTCACAAAGTGGAGGGGCCCAAGGAGGGCCAGTGTTGGCAGGAGTACAGGCGGTGGTGAGGGCAGGAGTAGAGGCGGTGGTGAGGGCAGGAGTAGAGGCGGAGGCGGGGGCAGGAGCAGGGCCAGTGGCGGCAGAAGTAGAGCCGGTGGTGAGGGCAGGAGTAGAGGCGGTGGTGAGGGCAGGAGTAGAGGCGGTGGTGAGGGCAGGAGTAGAGGCGGTGGTGAGGGCAGGAGTAGAGGCGGTGGTGAGGGCAGGAGTAGAGGCGGTGGTGAGGGCAGGAGTAGAGGCGGTGGTGAGGGCAGGAGTAGAGGCGGTGGTGAGGGCAGGAGTAGAGGCGGTGGCGGGGGCAGGAGTAGAGGCGGTGGTGAGGGGCAGGAGTGGGGAGGTGGTGAGGGGCAGGAGTAGAGGCGGTGGTGAGGGCAGAAGTGAGGCGGAGGCGGGGGCAGGAGCAGGGACCAGTGTGGCAGGAGTAGAGGCGGTGGTGAGGGCAGGAGTAGAGGCGGTGGTGAGGGCAGGAGTAGAGGCGGAGGCGGGGGCAGGAGCAGGGCCAGTGGCGGCAGGAGTAGAGGGGGTGGTGAGGGCAGGAGTAGAGGCGGTGGTGAGGGCAGGAGTAGAGGCGGTGGTGAGGGCAGGAGTAGAGGCGGTGGTGAGGGCAGGAGTAGAGGCGGAGGCGGGGGCAGGAGCAGGGCCAGTGGCAGGAGTAGAGGGGGGTGGTGGAGTGGGGCTGAGTGGGGCGGTGGTGAGGGCAGGAGTGGGGGCGGTGGCGGGGCAGGAGTGGAGGCGGTGGCAGGGGCAGGAAGAGGCGGTGGCAGGGGCAGGAGAGGCGGTGGTGAGGGCAGGAGTAGAGGCGATGGTGAGGGCAGGAGTAGAGGCGGTGGTGAGGGCAGGAGTAGAGGCGGTGGTGAGGGCAGGGGCAGGGCCAGTGGCGGTAGGAGTGGGGGGTGGTGGGGCAGGAGTAGAGGCGGTGGCGGGGCAGGAGTAGAGGCGGTGGCGGGGCAGGAAGAGGGGCAGTGGCGAGGGCAGGGAGGCGGTGGTGAGGGCAGGAGTAGAGGCGGTGGTGAGGGCAGGAGTAGAGACGGAGGCAGGCAGGAGCAGAGACCAGTGGTATAGAGGGCAGGGGGCAGGAGTAGAGGCGGTGGCAGGGGGCAGGAGTAGAGGCGGTGGCAGGGGCAGGAAGAGGTGGTGTGGGGCAGGAGTGGGAGGTGGTGGCAGGGGCAGGAGTAGAGGCGGTGGCGAGGGGCAGGAGTAGGGGGTGGTGAGGGCAGGAGCAGAGGCGGTGGTGCGGGCAGGAGGAGAGGCGGTGGCGGGGCAGGAGTAGAGGCGGTGGTGAGGGACAGGAGTATAGGCGGTGAGGGGCAGGAGTAGAGGCGGTGGGGCGGGCAGGAGTAGAGGCGGTGGTGCGGGCAGGAGTAGAGGCGGGGGTGCGGACAGGAGTATAGGCGGTGGTGAGGACAGGAGTAGAGGCGGTGGTGAGGGCAGGAGTAGAGGCGGTGGCGGGGGCAGGAGTAGAGGCGGTGGTGAGGGCAGGAGTAGAGGCGTTGGTGAGGGCAGGGGTAGAGGCGGTGGGGAGGGCAGGGGTAGAGGCGGTGGCGGGGACAGGAGTAGAGGCAGTGGCGGGTGTTGGAGTAGAGGCGGTGTCGGGGGCAGGAGTAGTGGCGGTGTCGTGGGCAGGAGTAGTGGCGGTGTCAGGGGCAGGAGTAGAGGCGGTGGCAGGGCAGGAGTAGAGGCGGTGTGGGGGCAGGAGTAGAGGCGGTGTCAGGGGCAGGAGTAGAGGCGGTGGCAGGGGCAGGAGTAGAGGCGGTGTCAGGGGCAGGAGTAGAGGCGGTGTCGGGGGCAGGAGTAGAGGCGTTGGCGGGGGTTGGAGTAGAGGCGGTGGCGTGGGCAGGAGTAGAGGCGGTGTCGGGGGCAGGAGTAGAGGCGGTGTCGGGGGCAGGAGTAGAGGCGGTGGCGGGGGCAGGAGTAGAGGCGGTGTCGGGGGCAGGAGTAGAGGCGGTGGCGGGTGCAGGAGAAGAGGCGGTGGCGGGGGCAGGCGTAGAGGCGGTGGCGGGGGCAGGAGTAGAGGCGGAGGCGGATGCAGGAGTAGAGGCGATGGCGGGGGCAGGAGTAGATGCGCTGGTTAGGGCAGGAGTAGAGGCGGTGGTGAGGGCAGGGGTAGAGGCGGTGGTGAGGGCAGGAGTAGAGGCGGTGGTGAGGGCAGGAGTAGAGGCGGTGGCGGGGGCAGGAGAAGACGCGCTGGTGAGGGCAGGGTGGTGGGGCGGTGGTGAGGGCAGGAGTAGAGGCGGTGGTGAGGGCAGGAGTGGGGGCGGTGGGGGGGGCAGGAGTAGATGCGCTGGTGAGGGCAGGAGTAGAGGCGGTGGTGTGGGCAGGAGTAGAGGCGGTGGCGCGGGCAGGAGTAGAGGCGGTGGTGAGGGCAGGATTAGAGGTGGTAGCGGGGGCAGGAGTAGAGGCGGTGGCGGGGGCAGGAGTAGAGGCGGTGGCGGGGGCAGCAGTAGAGGCGGTTGCGGGGGCAGGAGTAGAGGCGGTGGTGAGGGCAGTAGAGACGGTGGCGGGGCTGGAGCAGGGCCAGTGGCGGCATGAGTAGAGGCGGTCGTGAGGGCAGGAGTAGAGGCGTTGGCGGGGGCAGGAGTAGAGGCGGTGGCGGGGGCAGGAGCAAGGCCGGTGGCAGCAGTAGTAGAGGCGGTGGTGAGGGCAGGAGTAGAGGCGGTGGCGGGGGCAGGATCCGCGGCAGCAGAGAGACAGTCGGTTGGAGTGACATTGGCAGGAGAGTAACAAGGGTCGGAGTCGGAATCAGCAGGGCACACCGTACTTTTTCGTCGCCGGGAAGATGATGATGGGGCAGGCATGCTGTCATCATCGGAGGCATTGTTCTGCGCGCTGCCCTCAGAGGAGCGGGTAGAGGCCGGGGGTCGACGGGTATGGTTGGAAGCGGAACCGCCGCGCCGCCCAGTCGTTGCAGACGAACCAAGCCCGGTGCATCTTGGTTTCCTCATCCCGAACCAGCATAGAAGAACGCGTTACCTACAACGAGACTACCTCAGGGGGTAGGAACACAGCTACCTATGTCCCTAGCAGCAAGGCTACCATGAGGTAGAAACACAGCTAGGAAAAGAATGGGGCCTAGAACGGTGCCTTGTGGGACACCTGAAGAAACAGGGACAGTGTCAGATGAAGATTCGTCAAGAAGAACACGTTGAGTCCTGTTAGTAAGAAATGCAGTGATCCAGTGAATAATAGGTCCTGGAATACCGTAGTATTTCAATTTTAATGTCAGTCTTTTGTGCGGGACTTTGTCGAAGGCTTTGGCAAAATCTAAAACAATAGTGTCAAATTGTTTAATGTCACGTCGGTCAAGTAGCCTCGTCATGTCGTGATATGTAGTAATGAGTTGCGATTCACATGAGCGTCTAGGGCCTGTAAAGCTTAGCAGAAGGGAGACAGCGAGACGGGTGGCGAGGGTCGGATAGGCGCCTCTGTGTGCGTGCCTCCTCGCTTGTGTCTCCCCCTCGCCGCCTGAGTCTCGTTTTCTATGATTAATGTGTCCTCGTATGCTCCTGAAGTTTAATATGTCGCTGCTTGGTCTCTGAAGTTTGCAGGCACTGAGAAGTTTTAATACCAGGGGTTGTGGTGGTAGTAGCTTGTTCAAACGATTTTTTGTTGGTTTGTGAAGTATTTTGGGGTTTGTATTCCTCTGTGGTCTCGTACGTTCTGTAAATTTAGCAAGTGATAATATGATTTCCAGTTAGTTTCTTGAGCTCGTTTTCTGCTGGTTTTTGATTTACTGTTGAGTTTTTTTGTCTTTTCATTTGTTTGACGTATCTTGAGTTTTCTAACAGTGTGTCTCTTTGGTCTGTACGATCTCTAAATATAGCAAACAATAATATATAGTCTCCTTCAGTCGTGTTATTAAGTGTTTTCTGCTGGTTTCTGTATACTATCGCGTTACGTGTTTTCCTTCTAAATCTAGCACGTAATAATCAATGTTTTCCGGTCGTCTTGTGGAGCGATGTTTCTGCTGGTCTCTGAAGTTATTGAGTAATTAATGTTTTCATTTGTTTGGCGATCCTTGAGTTTTCTAACAATGTGTCTCCTTGGTCTCTGAGCGATCTGTAAATATAGCAAACAATAATATATAGTTTCCCTCAGCCGTGTTAGTAAGTGGTTTCTGCTGGTTACTGATATATTATCGAGTTAAGTGTTTTCCTTTTAAATCTAGCAGGTAATAATATATAATGTTTTCCAGTCGTTTTGTGGAGCGATGTTTCTGCTGGCTTTTGAAGCTACTGAGTTATTATATAAAGCTTTCCTTGGTTTGGCGATCTCTGCAGCTCGTTTTCTCTGTAAACTGTGTGTCAAAGGAGCACATATGAACTTTTAAGGTGTGCAAATGTTCAGCAAAAAAATAATTGTCCCTCTGAGTTATATGAAGGTAATTATCTATTCATTTATCTATCTATTTCGGAGTGCAAGTGAACGACAAAGGTGTGCTAATGTTCAGGTAAAAGGTATTTGTCCCTCTAAGTCATGTGGGGGTTATTCTGTGCATCTATTTATATCTATCTATCAACCTATCTATATATGTATCTATTTATCTATCTTTCTCGAATGAAGGCGCTTCCGGCATACGATGTAAACCTCCATGTAATTTACCTTGCAAGCAAGGATCCGTCATTATGCGCAGGAATACAATTATGCTTCCTTAATTACTTCCCCCTAATTACTTCTCCCTCGAGGCCGGCCACAAAACATGCCTCCCCTCCACACTCTCGCTTTTCTTCTCCCTCTTCTCTCCCCCTTCTCTCCCCTCCTCTCCCCTCTCCTTCTGACCTCCCTTCCTGCTTGCCAACCCTTTTTACATCTCTTCCTAGTCCCCTCCTTCCTTCCTTTTCCGTATATCTCCTAATTCCCTCTCTTCTTTCTTCTCTTCCCTTCTTCATCTCTTTCTTAGTCTCCCTCTCCTCCTTTCTCCTCAGCTACCCTCGCCTTCAGCCCCTTCCTCCACCATCCTTCTTTATCCTATGTTTCTCTATTCTTTCGTCTCTTCCCTTCTTTATCTTTCTTTCTGGTTCCCTTTCTCCTCCTCCTTTCTCCGCCTCATTCACCCTTCCCGTCTCCCCTTCTTCCATCTTCCTTATGTATCCTATTTCCCTCTCTTCTTTCGTCTCTTCTTTCTCTTTCTTTCTTTTTTCAGTCTTCTCGTTCCCTCTTTCTCCCTTTCAGTTATCCTTTTCTCCTAATTAGTTGATTCCCTTCCTCCCTTCCTTCAAATTCCCTCTCCCTTCCGCTTCTTCTCCTTCTCGTAATTATTTATCTCCCTTCCTCTCCCCTTGAAGCTCTCCCCTTCCTCTATGATTTTCCCATTGTTTGCTTCCATTTCTCTCATTTCTTCCATATCTCAATCTCTCCCTCTTCCTTTCATTTGCGTCATTCAGCTCTCCCCATCAGGCATCTCTCCCTCTCCCTTGCTTCCCATCGCTTCTCTTGCCCTCAGTTCTCTCCCTTTCTCCTTCCTCGCCCTCTGTCACTCATCATGCTCTCTCTATCCTCCCGCCCATCAATTCCAGTGTCTGCCCTCTTTTGGAATCCGTCTTGTTCGTCTTTTCTCCGGATATTCACAAATTTATCTCCTCCTCAAATCTTTCCTCAATTTCATTTTTGCGTTTACTTTCATTTGGCTTGTCTTGGCCTTTAGGTAAGAGACAGTTCGTACTCCTTGGCCTTTCTTCGTTTTCTTAGTTAACCATTTCACGGGGGACTTAACTCACTGCTCCATAGTTTTGGTTATGGTTATACATGTGGTTATTCAACGTCTGTATTAATTAAGGAGGAGTTTTAAGGAAATTATCGCTCAAATCACTAAGTATACATATTTAGAGAGGTGCAAATGGCTAAGAAATTTTCATTTATGGAGATTAAAGCTCATGATAGTGTAAAATGAGGCTTCCTAAATAAAGACTTCGATTCTGTGCCTTGTTCGTTTCGTAGTAAAAATTATTCAAAGTTCTATTTTTTTTCTTTATGGAGGTAATCGTATAAGCTGTGTGCTCTCCGAACTGCTACTACCTACTACTACTACTACTACTACTACTACTACTACTACGACTACTACTACTACTACTACTACTACTACTACTACTACTACTACTACTACTTCTACTACCAGCTTACTACTGATACTAATACAGACCCACTGCCTCCTCGACCCCAATAACTGCCTTCATATATAGTCATCGTTAAAATGGTTCATTCCTGATGTTTCCTGGCAATAGTTATGGCTATTGCGCACAATGTTTGCTAAAATGATACAGCGCAGAATGAAACATAAAGAAGAGGAAATACTAAGGGAGGGAGCAGGCTGGATTCAGGAAATGCAAGAGGGACGATTGATCACATTTTCACGCTCACACAAATCATAGAAAAGAGATGGGAAATAGGTAAAGATACCTACTGCCTAGTGTGTGTTTATTGATTTCAAACAAGCCTTCGATTCGGTGCATAGAGAAAGTATGCTGAGAGTAATGAGGAGTTGGGGATTTGAGAAGGATCTGATAGAGGCAGTGGAAGAAATGTATGGAAACACAAAGGCAAGAGTTCGGAAGGCCGACATCGTGACAGACACCTTCCCAACCACAAGAGGTGTTATACAGGGCTGCCCCCTCGCTCCACCCTTATTTAACCTGTATCTAGAGAGGGTAATGGTGGAGGCACTGGAGGGAGAAGAAGGAGGCGTAGAGATGAGCGGTGTCAGGTACACTAACCTAAGATATGCTGACGACATAGTGGTGGTAGCAGAGACAACTGGTGCAGAAGGTCGAAGAACAATGTAAGAGATACAAGCTAGAAATCAATAAAGATAAGGCAAAGAGCCGGACAATTGAAAGAGAGAGAGGAGATCTAAACATACGACTGAGTACTGGAGTGATTGAACAGGTGGATGAGTTTAAATACCTAGGCGTGAATATAAGCGACATGACAACTGGGAAAACTGTAAGGGAAGGGATCACAATGGGACAGAGAGCGTTTGGAAGGTTAGGCAAGATATGGAGGAGTAGCACGACGAGCACAGGATTGAAACTTAGATTGCTGCTTGCCGTTGTAGTACCTGCCACTCTATACGGAGCTGAGTGGTGGGTGCTGAAGAAGGAAGAGGAGAGGAAACTATTTGCATTCGAGATGAAGTGTTTGAGAAGAATCTGCGGAAGATGGAAGGACAGAGTACGAAATGAGGAGGTGAGAGCAAGAATGGGACAAGTAGTTACAATTCTGGACAGAGTGCAAGACATGCAAAGGAGATGGTTTGGTCACGTGGTCATGACGAACGATGGCCAAACGCAGCATTGCACGGCAGAGTCAGGGGCACCAGACCGAGAGGAAGACCTAGAGACACGTGGTGGAAGAGGTTCAGGATGAGCAACAACAACAGACGTCTGAGAGAGCTGTTAGAATCTGCGGTGGACAGGCAAATATGGAGGCATTACAGACACCAGATATGGGACCCAACCCGGAGAATTCCGGAAGGGAATTAAGTTATGGCTCAGAAACCGGTAAATACGAGGCTCTGAGTACGATAATCTGGCAACGGTGCTACTTTTTGTTTTATTACAGCTACGGATACAGTTCAAGGGCGTAATGAAAAAAAAAAAAGGCCCGCTACTTACTGCTCCAGAACAGAGGTTAAAGGAGTGTTCAAAATCAGAATCAGAAACTGATACAAAGCTGCTGATGTGAAGGAGCTTTCAGAAGACACTGTTATAATATTGGCTGAAAGTTTGTGCAAGCATCATCATCAGCAGCAGCAACACTAGTATCAGCACTCCACTATTATGATCTCGAAGGCCAAAAGTTTGCCTCCCTCTCTCTAACTCTGTCCGTCTATCTGTTTATCTGTCTATCTATATCAGTCTTACTATCATTCTCACTAACCAAGAATTTCGTGGTTTATGTTATGTATCCTAAGTGAGACGTTGAATAACCACATAAATAAGCATAACCAAAGCTATAGAACAGTGAGTTAAGTCCCCCTTGAAATGGTTAACTAAGAAAACGAAGAAAAGCCAAGAAATACGAATTATCTCTTATCTACAGGCCAAGACGTCAAGCCGAAACGATGCATATATAATTTTTTTTTTGTTCACCTCCCTGTCGTTCCCGGCCCACTCTCGTTCTCTCGTCGTTAGTCTCCCATTCAGTTCCCTTCTCACTGCACGTGTAATTTTCCTTTTTTTTTCGAGGTCAAGTAGTGGGAGTATTTTTCTTTCACTTTTTTCAGCTCCCTTCACTTCTCTGCTTGTGCCTGTCTCATTTTGTTTTCTTCCACTGCTTTCTCACCAATATACTTCATCTCTACGTACACTCATACTTTTGTTATATTCCTCTAATTGTTCTTGTTCTTCTGTTTGTTCTTAATCTTATGCTTGTTGTCATAGTTTGCCTAATACCACTCTCTCTCACTCTCCCTCCATCCCTCTTTCTCTTCCATCTCCTTTATCAACAATCCACTTTCTCTTCTATAATATCTTACTCCTCATTATTCTCTCTCTCTCTCTCTCTCTCTCTCTCTCTCTCTCTCTCTCTCTCTCTCGTAACCTCAACATGCAAGCCGAGATAAAGAGAAGCTGAACTTAACTTACTCCTGAGTCGCACAGAAAGAAAACGAGAGGCGGATGAACAGAACTAGAGAACCAAGCAAGTAACTCCTAATCTTGCGTGGCCTTTCAGTCTCCGGGAGCTCCGCCGCGCCAGGACTTCCCTCGCAGGAGACACACAGCGGCGGCGAAGTATGGCCGGTTAAATTAGGCTGACTATGTAGAAAACTGGAGCGTGACGATGTTCTAGTGTTTGGTGTGTCCTTGTTGTTGTTATTGTCGTTGTTGCTGTCTCTGTCTCTCTCACTCACTCGCACACACACACACACACACACACACACACACACACACACACACACACACACACACAACACACACACACACGCACATAATTGCATTTTTTTTTTTTTTTACAGCAAAGGAGACAGCTCAAGGGCACAAAAAAGTAAACATTAATAAAAAAAAAGCCCGCTACTCGCTGCTCCTAAAAAGAATCCAAAGAGGTGGCCGAAAGATAAGTCAGTTTCGTGAGGAGAGGTGTCCTGATACCCTCCTCTTGAAAGAGTTCAAGTCGTAGGCAGGAGGAAATACAGATGAAGGAAGATTGTTCCAGAGTTTACCAGCGTGAGGGATGAAAGAGTGAAGATGCTGGTTAACTCTTGCATAAGGGGTTTGGACAGTATAGGGATGAGCATGAGTAGAAAGTCGAGTGCAGCGGGGCCGCGGGAGGGGGGGAGGCATGCAGTTAGCAAGTTCAGAAGAGCAGTCAGCGTGGAAATATCGATAGAAGATAGAAAGAGAGGCAACATTGCGGCGGAATTTAAGAGGTAGAAGACTATCAGTATGAGGAGGAGAGCTGATGAGACGAAGAGCCTTTGCCTCCACTCTGTCCAGAAGAGCTGTGTGAGTGGAGCCCCCCCACACATGAGATGCATACTCCATACGAGGGCGGACAAGGCCCCTGTATATGGACAGCAACTGTGCAGGGGAGAAGAACTGGCGGAGACGGTACAGAACAGAGCATTGTTTCCCTCATCCTGTTTAATTTCATACCATCTGTTTTTTTCCTCATATGCCGTTTTTATCGTGTGTGTGTGTGTGTGTGTGTGTGTGTGTGTGTGTGTGTGTGTGTGTGTGTGTGTGTGTGTGTTTCCGCATACTTCTGAAATTACATTGGATGAAAGCGTTTACAGAGAGATTGAAAGGGAAGGAGTACATGTAGCTTGACCAGCAATGAGAGAGAGAGAGAGAGAGAGAGAGAGAGAGAGAGAGAGAGAGAGAGAGAGAGAGAGAGAGAGAGAGAGAGAGAGGAGTACACAGATAAAAAGATAGCCACGTTGATAAATGGGTACAAAATAAATATATAGATAGATGGATAAATAGATGATAAAATATAAAGTTAAATCCACTAAGGAGTGTGTTCCTTGGTGGGTGTGGAGTAACTGCCGCCAAAGGGAAGAACTGGACAGGTAAAACTCCTCATCCGTTAGGAAAGGAAATCCTGACCTGTCTTCCTCCTTAGTTATAACTTATGGGAGTGGCTTCCTCAGCCCTTGGTAGGTGTAGAGTAACTGCCTCAAAAGGAAAGAACTGGACAAGTAAAACTCCTCACCTGTTAGGAAAGGAAATCCTGCCTTGTCTTCCTCCTTAGTTATAACTTATTGGAGTGCATTCCTCAGCCCCTGGTGGGTGTAGAGTAACTGCCTCCAAAGGAAAGAAGTGGACTGGTAAAACCATTCATCCGTTAGGAAAGGAAATCCTGCCTTGTCTTCCTCCTTAGTAATGGCGGCGGCGCGGGAAGGGGCAGGAAAAGGCCTTGCGAACACGCCGGACAAAGGCCGCCTTCCTGGATATCTCTCCCGCGTATATCCTGACTGTCTCTATGATCTGGGCCACCGAGGGCAGCTGTGCCGGGTCTGCTGCCATGGCGCTGTCGGCCAGCACCTCCAGGCCGGATAAGCGCGTGTGGCACGTGGCCAGGACGCGCCTCAGGACGTAGCCGAGGGAGAACACGTCCACGGGGGGCGAGCATGGCGCGCCGCGCCGCAGCTCCGGGGCCATCCAGGGCGTGCGGTGCATGTGCGTGCGCGCGATGCTGAGTCCTGTGCCGAATGTCTTGGCCAAGCCGTAGTCAATGAGGAACACCTGCAGGCGGCCGTCGGCGCCTTGGTGCAGCACCACGTTGTCGGGCTTGATGTCGGTGTGGGCGTAGCCGCGGGCGTGGAGCTGCCGCACGTCCCGGGCCAGCGCCAAGAAGGCCGCCAGTTTGTCAGTGTCGCGGGGAGCAAGATTGTGCAGGTCGCAGAAGGTTTTCTGGCCGCAGAAGGTGGTGAGCATGGCAGGGAACTCAAAGCTGGTGCCCAAGGCCTTGGGGGCGCCCGCCGCGCCGTCCAGGTCCAGCAGGATGTCAAACTCCCTGCGGAACATGGCGGCGAGGTGCTGCTCCCTTGCCACCTTGAGGCAGCACAGGGCGCCGCCGACCTCCACCAGGTACACCGTGCACGAGGCGCCGCGCCCAAGCACCTGCTTGTGCTCGGCCACCAGCGTGTCGAAGCGCTCCCTCGTCAGAACGAGGAGGGATGGTGAGGGGAGCCATGTCTCTGTCTCACCATGCCGTATGTGTGTGGCGATTTAGGGCCAGACCTCGGTTTTCGACGGTTAGTTTTGTTCAGTTCGGTTTAGCTTGGAGTTAAGGCGGAAAAAGAGGGAGTCTAGATCTGGACGGCTGTCGCATGCACGAACATACGCACGCACGCACGCACGCACGCACGCACACACACACACACACACACACACACACACACACACACACACACACACACACACACACACACTGTTGTTGGAATATCTGGTATTAGCTTATCGAGAGCGTGCGCTAATACTAAGAAATTTGTGAAAAGTGCTAAAATTATTGCCTCTATTAACCAGTTTTCTGGGGGCTCTTTTGCTAATTAATATATATATATATATATATATATATATATATATATATATATATATATATATATATATATATATATATATATATATATATATATATATATATATATATATATATATATATATATATATATATATATATATATATATATATATATATATATATATATTATGGCGGACCCTCCATGTACGCATCTTCCTTGTTGGGTTGCAAGTGGTGAATGCTGACCCACCCATTGACGAAAGCCCACCCTCTCTGGGTGATATCAGGGAGGCTGTGGCCAAGTTGAGGTGTGGGAAGGGACCTGGTGCCTGTAACATCAGCGCGGAGCTGCTCAAAGTTGGAGGTGAGGCCATGATCCATTGGTTGCATGCGGTCTTGACTGCCGTAAGGCAGTCCGGTAACATTCCTCCTGACTGGAAGAGGGGGTTGATCGTCCCTATCTGGAAAGGGAAAGGGGACCCCCAGGAGTGCAACAACTACCGTGGTATTACACTGCTCAGTGTGAAAGGCAAGGGGCTTCCCCATCTATTGCTGATGCGAACTCGCAGGTAGCTGCTGAAGCTGCAGAGACCTGAACAGTCTGGGTTCACGCCTGGTAAGTCAACAACTGATCTTGAGCGCCAGGTGAGTTTCGACAGAGGATGTTTGAAGCCTATGTCGATCTCAAGAAGGCGATTGATTCAGTGCATCGTGAGGCACTCCGGGATCTTCTGCGACTCCGTGGGACTCCTGCGAGGACTATTGGTCTGCTGACTGGCCTGTATTCTGGGACAGAGAATGCTGTGAAGTATGTGTGTGTGTGTGTGTGTGTGTGTGTGTGTGTGTGTGTGTGTGTGTGTGTGTGTGTGTGTGTGTGTGTGTGTGTGTGTGTGTCCAGCTTCTTTCACGTGAATGCGGGAGTGAGGCGGGGCTGTGTCCTTGCCCAATCTCTTTTCAACACTTGTATGGACTGGGTACTGGGCAGAGTTGTGGGCCATAATCATTGCGGAGCATCCATTGGCAATATCAGGGTCACTGACCTTGTTTTTGCTGATGATGCAGTAATCCTGGCGGAGTCGCTGGAGGCTTTGGTGATGGCTCTCGAGGCACTGCACGAGGAGGCAAAGCCCTTGGGACTCCAGGTCTCCTGGTCCAAGACCAAGGTACTGTTGTTTGGTAGCTTGTTGGATGACACAGTACCGTCTGTTCATGCGTGTGGTGAGGACGTTGAAATCTCGGAAAGTTTCATGTATCTGGGTAGCGTAATTCATAACAGCGGTGTGTCTGGCCAGGAAGTCTTAGGGTGGATTGGTCTGGCCCACGGTGTTAAGGACTCGCTCATCACGAGTATATGGCGTTGTTGATACCTGTGCAGAAGAGTAAAGATCCGGATCTTCAAGTCCCTTGTGCTCCCTGTCTTATTCTATGGTTGTGGGACATGGACACTAAACGGAGATTTGTAGACGCGGATTGATGTCTTTGGTAATAAGGGTCTACGCAGAATCATGGGATATCGCTGAAATGACTTTGTGTCAAACCGGCGACAACTCCGTGAGACTGATTCAATATATATTACCTGTATAGTCCGTCAACGCTAACTCCGGCTATACGGGCAAGTGGAGGCGGCCAAGGGGACCCCCATGGAGTTCGTGGCTTGAGCAAGTCGATAGATCCTGCCGGGAGATACTCGGGGTGGGAAGGGGGGCTGCTTTGAGACTCGCCCGGAGGGACCCCCGGGCTTGACGTCGTAGGGTGGACGAGGCGACACTCTATATATATATATATATATATATATATATATATATATATATATATATATATATATATATATATATATATATATATATATATATATATATATATATATATATATATATATATATATATATATATATATATATATATATATATATATATATATATATATATATATATATATATATATATATATATATATATATATATATATATATATATATATATATATATATATATATATATATATATATATATATATATATATATATATATATATATATATATATATATATATATATATATATATATATATATATATATATATATATATATATATATATATATATATATATATATATATAAGAGTCGCAGTGCCATAGTTTGTTCTAAACAACTTCGACCTTTTTGAGCCCCTGCCTGACATTTATCTATATTAATCCACAGTTTAAGTCTATTCAGTAACAAAATATCATAAATTTTTGCCAATGTGTTCATTACACTAATGCCTCTCTAGGTACAGGATACCACACATTGAAAAAAATTAAGTTTAAAATATTCAGTAAAAACATAAACCAATTAACCGGTAATACCTTAATAAGACCTGGACAAATGCCAACAAAACTCCTATTCGTATTCATCTCGTTGACCGCTTTATCGAGCTCTTCGACGGTAAAGGGACTGTCTAGTAAGGGTATCGAAGGACTTGACTCAAGTTCCAGCTCTTGTGTTTCCTCGCTCTCCTGACCCTGATTCAGCAGCTGTTCGAAATGTGCTCGGAACTGTTCGTCCTCTGGCGTTTCGAGTTCATTTGTATTCAATTTTCCAGACCAGTTAATTGCCTTCGATATTATCTTAGAGTCGATTGATTCCATTAACCTTTTCCAACGTGGCTGAGTCGTATTCCAAGTCCTTTCGCCTCACACACACACACACACACACACACACACACACACACACACACACACACACACACACACACCGTCAGCTTAAAACAGACACACACACAGTGATGCAGGGATGGGTCAGTAAGGCTGCACGGCACGTATCCTTAACCCGTCGGCGCCTCGGTTCGCCTGTTTAAAAGCCTCTCGTAGAAGTTTTAGGGTTTTTCACGGACTGTTTCGTGATCCCGGTGACTGTCATACACGACCTCTGCACCCTCAACGGGACACCCCCGTGAAAACCCAGTTAATCTTCTCTGTGGGCTTGGAAAATAGTCCTAATCTGAGCCGAGACGTTTAGGAATATGGAACGAATCCACTTCAACCTCTTTTACAGTCTCTCTGTAGATTAGGTAACGCACACACCAGCGGCTTTGAAACAGGCGTAAAAGTAGCTACGTATAGGGATTGGTAAGGCTGGCTTACTCCGTGAAGTGTGTAAATATGTCTATAATGCTCTCTCTCTCTCTCTCTCTCGCTCTCTCTCTCTCCCCAGTATACAATAGTTAATTATACTCACCATTTTCTACTTCTCTCTGTTTCTCTCCTCCTCCTCCTCCTCCTTCGCCTTTGCTGTCCTGTGTCTCTGACTAGTAGATTAGAGTAGATGGTAGCAACAACAAAGACCAAGAGGTCTGTTGCTCTTTGCTTTTCCTTTGTTCCCCTTTGTACTCTTCCTCCTCCCCCTCCAATGAAAGTGACGTACTAACACAGGACAGTAGACAAATGGTCGAAATCCTAAACAGGAACTTCGCGTCTGTGTTCACGGTCGAGAATACCCAGTTCGTACCCGAGAGCCCTTCCCCACCGATGGGAATCACTCCCCTAGAAATTGGTACAATCGACGAACGGGATGTGAAAAAGTACCTAGACAAACTCGAGACAAACAAGTCTACCGGACCCGATGACTTGTCACCCAGGCTGCTCAAGGAACTCAAGCAGCAAATCCTCAAGCCACTCACCGCCATCTACAATATGTCACTACAACAAAACAAAGTCCCGAAAGACTGGAAACAAGAGAACTTAACACCGATCTACAAAAAGGGAGACAAAAATGTGGCCCTAAACTACAGACCAATCAGCTTGACCTCAGTGGCGGGAAAAATCCTAGAGAAGATCATCAGAGACAAACTCGTTAGGTTCCTTGAAGACAAAAGCATCATTTCCGATGCTCAGCACGGTTTCAGGAACAAGCGCTCATGCTTAACCAATTTATTGGACTTCTTCCAAGGTATCTATGAAAACTGGGATAATCATATCCCCAGTGATGTTATATATCTAGACTTTCAGAAAGCCTTTGACAAAGTGCCACATGAAAGACTCCTCAAGAAACTTAAGTCGGCGGGATTAGGCGACGATCTGACAGCGTGGATCAAAGACTGGCTCACTGAAAGAAAACAACGAGTTGTACTCAGCGGACAGGCCTCCGAGTGGCTCCCGGTCACAAGTGGAGTGCCACAGGGGTCAGTGCTGGGACCCATACTTTTCATCATATATATCAACGACCTAGAACTAGGATTAAAATCCAATCTTTCAAAATTTGCCGACGACACAAAGGTGGGTGGGAAGGCCCTCACGACGGCAGACTGCGAAATTATCCAGAGAGACCTGGACCAGATCAATCGTTGGCCAGAAAAATGGCAGATGTCCTTCAACACTACCAAATGTAAAGTAATGCATATCGGATCCAGAAACAGCAACCACATATACCACATGGGTGGCGAACCACTACATGTTGTGCAAGAGGAAAGAGACCTCGGGGTCACCATCAGCAGTGACTTGAAACAAACAAAACACTGCAAGTCCGCCTGTAAGAAAGCCAATACAATGCTTGGGTTCATATCGAGGAACTTCGAATACAAGACGCCGGGAGTTATGTTATCCTTGTATAATTCGCTTGTAAGGCCCCACCTGGAATACGCCGTGCAATTCTGGTCTCCTAATTACTGGAAAGACATTGAATTACTTGAGAGAGTACAGCGCCGCGCCACGAAGATGGTACCATCACTGAGGACGAGACCCTATGAAGAACGACTCGAGCGACTCAACCTCTTCACGTTGGAAAAGAGACGTCTGCGGGGAGACATGATACAAGTCTTTAAGTACCTGAACAAGCTCAGCAACGTTGATCACTCCAAACTCTTCACGCTACAAACTAACCTGAGAACAAGAAACAACGGAAAACAATTCAAGCAAAGCGATGCAATACCGACATCAGCAAGAGTTATTTCTCGATTAGAGTTGTTCGCCACTGGAAAAGCCTTCCTACAGAAGTGGTTAGCGCAGAGACCATCAACTCTTTCAAGAAACGCATTGATCGCCACTTTGCTGCAACGGGTGTGAACTGAACGTTCCCAAGAGTAGGTAAACAAGTGCTTTAATCCTTCCCTGCAAGCCACTCCTGTGGCAAACGGATTGATTAAATCACTGAACGCAGGCAGCCTAGTCATGAGCCAACAGGCTTTCTGCTGCCTGCTAGTCCATGTTTCCATGTTTTCCTCCTCTTCACCCTCCTCCTCCTCTTCACCCTCCTCCTCCTCTTCACCCTCCTCCTCCTCCTCCTCCTCCCCCTCCTCCTCCTCCTCCTCCTCCTCCCCCCCCTATGAAGAACGACTCGAGCGAATCAACCTCTTCACGTTGGAAAAGAGACGACTGCTGGGAGATATGATACAAGTCTTTAAGTACCTGAACAAGCTCAGCAACGTTGATCACTCCAAGCTCTTCACGCTACAAACTAACCTGAGAACAAGAAACAACGGAAAAACAATTCAAGCAAAGCGATGCAATACCGACATCGGCAGGAGTTATTTCTCAAATAGAGTTGTTCGCCACTGGAACAGCCTTCCTGCAGAAGTGGTTAGCGCAGAGACCATCAACTCCTTCAAGAAACGCATTGATCGCCACTTTGCTGCAACGAGTGTGAACTGAACGTTCCCAAGAGTAGGTACACAAGTGCTTCAATCCTTCCCTGCAAGCCACTCCTATGGCAAACGGATTGATTAAATCACTGAACGCAGGCAGCCTAGTCATGAGCCAACAGGCTTTCTGCTGCCTGCTAGTCCATTTTTCCATGTGTCCATGTTTACACGCCGGGAGTTATGTTGTCTTTGTATAATTCGCTGGTAAGGCCCCACCAGGAATACGCCGTGCAATTCTGGTCTCCGAATTACAGGTAAGACATTGAAATACTTGAGAGAGTACAGCGCCGCGCAACGAGGATGATACCATCACTGAAGACGAAGCCCTATGAAGAGCGACTCGAGCGACTCAACCTCTTCACGTTGGAAAAGAGACGACTGCGGGGAGACACGATACAAGTCTTTAAGTAACTGAACAAGAACAGCAACGTTGATCACTCCAAACTCTTCACGCTACAACCTAACCCAAGGATAAGAAACAACGGAAAAACAATTCAAGCAAAGCAATGCAATACTGACATCGGCAGGAATTATTTCTCGAATGTTCGCCATTGGAACAGCCTTCCTGCAGAAGTGGTTAGCGCAGAGATTATCAACTCCTTCAAGAAACGCATTGATCGCCACTTTGCTGCATCAGGAGTGAACTGAACATATCCAAGAGTAGGTACACAAGTGCTTTAATCCTTCCCTGCAAGCCACTTCTATGGCAAACGGATTAATTAAATCACTGAGAGAAGGCAGCCTAGCTATGAGCCAACAGGCTTTCTGCTGCCTGCTAGTCCATATACGTATAATACATAAATAGATTGATAGATAGATAGATAGATAGATAGATAGATTGATTGACAGACCCCGCAGAATTATCGATGATCAAAGACCGTGACTCCAGGGTGCTAATGTAGTATCTTTTGTCCTCAACTACAGATATCCCTCTCTTGGGATATTTTACTGTACTCATTCGTCCATTGTGCACTGTGAATCCCTGATAGCCAAAGGTAAATGTTTGCTTCTGAAATAGGACGTCTTTGTATCGCTGATGAGCAATTTTTTTTCTTTATGAGCTTTGGAACGCTCTTAGCTGAACTCAACCGGTCACCGTCTGCCAAGAGGATGGAGTAGCACTTTGGTCTTACACCTACAAATTCTGAGATGGTTCTTTCCCTCACTTCAGACTTGAGAAATCCAAGCTTGCCTTTGTTGTCTGTGTTGTACAAGGAATGTGAGGTGCTAAAGTTACTTGTGTCTATATAGCTTTTGAAGGGTTCCTGCGAGTACTCTGTTAATAGATGAGGAGTTTCAATTTCTGTTCTTAAGGAATCAGTGTCACAATATACTAGTTTCGCCCGATTCCCGTAATGAGCCTTCATGATGTTGTAAAAGAAATCATACAGTCGCAGCTTGGACAGCTCTAGGATGTAGTAGCCAATGTAGTTTGGATGATTCACCTGTGAATATTTCTCATGGCAAACTACAACTACATGACCATCATTGAGGGGTACAACACGTTTAAAGTAAGGACTTCGGACCAGCTTCAAAAACTTTTCGCGGTTGGTGACAATATCTATGTCTTCACTATATTTGGCCGCGGTCATCAGGAATCGACCAAAAATGCTGTTTGAAATACATTTGATTGCAGTTTTCTTGATAGGGCAAGTAGCACTTTTGCGGGCTTCTATGTTATCCTGAATGAAGTCCGCAAGAAAGTGCTTTTGCTTAAACATATAAATAACATGCACTTTTTAACAACCCGGCCTAGTTGAATAAGCAGTTTAAGGAGGGACAGAGCAAACAGCATATTCTCCTGAGCAACATGTGTTCCAATCAGTTTTATGTTCTTACACGGTACTGGACGGTTTTCTTCTTCATACCATTCGTGTGCGGCTGACGATATATCTCTATTGATGATATTGTGCCCTCTGATGGTCAGTGGGAGGTCATCCGTTTTCTCAGTGACTTCACGTGAGACAGCCTCAGTATCGCACAGAATGAGGTATCCAAAATCGCCATCGGTTGATTGCTTGATTGACCTAGCCCCCCTCTCGCTCAAAAAACAGTGCATTTCTGTCTCATCTAGTTTTCTCATATCTCCACATGGTAACTTCTCTTGCATTACAGTGGGATAAAGACTGTTGAAGTCAAGATATGAAAGGAAAGTGTTTCTATCATCTTTTGGATTAAACTGAGGGTTCGTGTAGATGTTATTGGTGCGTACAAATGACCAACACTTGTGTAGCCCCCACGCACATTTGTTTGAATGCAATGATATATGTCTGGGCTACTAAGCATCTCTAATTCCTGCTGTGTTTTTAACAGAAAAGAGTCATAGGCAAATCCTGGCAGGCTAACATAATTTACAATATCCAACCTCCACTGGGCTTTCAAAATACCTCTCCACTCAAGGAAGACATCACATAGAAGGCCAACATCCACTTTTACATAAAGCAACAGATAGTCCATCAGGCTCTGACACCCAGCTACTTTCCAAACATTCTGAGCATGTTTATAATCACTTTCGGAAAGTTCTGCTTCTTGAAGCGAATTGAAAAAATCTTCGCGGGATGGAAGACGTGTCTCAGAAAGTCGTTCCATCGAATCCATATAGTCATAACAAAAAACCTGCTTTCCCGTGATCAATAATGGTAACGCAGGTGCTGGCACATCTTTCAACATCTGTTGTGTGCATATGGGTTCGTTCCCATTGCTGATGAATTGGTTCGCTAAAGCCGCGAGTGAACCAGACATAAAGACACACGCGTCAGTAAATCTCAAGTCATTTATGATGACTTCATAGTATTTGTGAACTGAATGTTTTAGTTCATCTTAGTTCTTAGGTCTTAGTTTGATTTTCAAAGTCAGGTAGCGTTAATTCACGCGGGATTAACGTCATGTCGTAATCCGCATTATGTGCAATGAGAGTGCGCTGCAATCTGTGTTTTTTTTTCATTTAAAGGTTGCAACTATTACAATAAGCATCAATGTAATTGTTTCCTGATTTTTCATGGCCATGATGTTTTACCCCTTTACCTTTTAAAACCCGTATTTACAGAGAAGACAGTGAGTTTGTTCATTGTGACGTGCCGTATCTTCATCGGTCATATTGATTTTATTGTAGCCTTTAGAAAATTTTAACTTCTTCCAGGAGTGTGGGTTCAGCTAATGTAAGTTCGTTCTATATTCAAAACAGTGTGAGTTCAGCTAATGTAAGTTCGTTCTATATTCAAAACAGTGTGAGTTCAGCTAATGTAAGTTCGTTCTATATTCAAAACAGTGTGAGCTCAGCTAATGTAAGTTCGTTCTTTATACAAAACAGTGTGAGTTCAGCTAATGTAAGTTCGTTCTATAATCAAAACAGTGTGAGTTCAGCTAATGTAAGTTCGTTTTATACACAAAACAGTGCGGGTTCAGCTAATGTAAGTTCGTTCTATATTCAAAACAGTGTGAGTTCAGCTAATGTAAGCTCGTTCTATATACAAACCAGTGTGAGTTCATTTCATGTAAGTTCGTTCTATATGGAAAACAGTGTGAGCTCAGCTAATGTAAGACCGTTCTATATACAAAACAGTGTGAGTTCAGCTAATGAAAGTTCGTTCTATATACAAGGCAGTGTGAGTTCAGCTAATGTAAGTTCGTTCTATATATAAAACAGTGTGAGTTCAGCTAATGTAAGTTCGTTCCATATACAAAACAGTGTGAGTTCAGCTAATGTAAGTTCATTCTATATACAAAACAGTGTGAGTTCAGCTAATGTAAGTTCGTTCTATATACAAAACAGTGTGAGTTCAGCTAATGTAAGCTCGTTCTATATACAAAACAATGTGAGTTCAGCTAATGTAAGTTCGTTCTATATACAAAACAGTGTGAGTTCAGCTAATGTAAGATCGTTCTATATACAAAACAGTGTGGGTTCAGCTAATGTAAGTTCGTTCTATATACAAAACAGTGTGAGTTCAGCTAATGTAAGCTCGTTCTATATACAAAACAGTGTGAGTTCAGCTAATGTAAGTTCGTTCTATATACAAAACAGTGTGAGTTCAGCTAATGTAAGATCGTTCTATATACAAAACAGTGTGGGTTCAGCTAAAATGGTTTACAGCATTACTTCCACAATAGGATCCGCTTTCTACTGTTTCTCCGTTTCTATTCACTATAATGTAAGCATACGCTATGGCAAACTGATGTCTCTTTACACCCATTCGAAGAAGGCCTTACGAGAATACTCTCAAAGTCATAGAATGCTAAATAAGATGGCTCATATGCCTTAGCATGATTAATAAATTTCACAGGTTCACAGGTGTGGAATCTTAGTCTTGTGATCACCATTGGGTGCTCAGCAAGCGTTGTCTTGTTCTCACAGGCACACAAATTTCCATGCAGTTTCTCCATGCTGCATGGTTCTTTTTCATTTCCCGCCGTAGGATAGTTTCCTTAAGCAGTTAATTAACACACCAACGAGGGAAGAAAATATTTTGGATTTGTTGTTAACTAATAAAGAGGACATAATAAGCAACATTGAGGTTGGGGGTTCATTAGGTAACAGTGATCATAAGGAAATTAAATTTAATATTAAATGGGAGGATAAAGTCAGCAGAAACAACACTTAATATCTGACTTCAGGAAGGCGGACTTCGAGGGTTTAAGAAAGCAGCTGCAAAGGCTTAAGAGAGTAAGACCAGAAGTAGCTGAGAGCTTAAACCATAGGGTTCGTTATGTTGGGAGTATAGAACGTGTAAGAGCTCCCTTTTCCTGGAGATCACCATTGGAGTACGCGTTCACCTGGGAGGCTCTCCAACAATGTTTGAGCGAAACTGTAGGGATTCAGGAGTATTTATACCCTAATCAACAAGAAGATATCCATAAGGATATAGTATATATATATATATATATATATATATATATATATATATATATATATATATATATATATATATATATATATATATATATATATATATACAACTGGTTTGCCTTCTCTTTTCCGAATATTTGTCTGCCCAGACAGTGAGTTTGAGATAAATCTGACTTATTTAATAACACGAGGGAAGGAAAGGGAAGGGGAGGGAGGGAGGGAGGGGGGGGGAGGAGAGAGAAGAGGGAGGGAGAAAGGTATGATGGAAGAGAGAGTTGAGCGAAACTGTAGGGATTCAGGAGTATTTATACCCAAATCAACAAGAAGATATCCATAAGGACGTGAATATACAGCCTATTTATATATATCTACAAACTGGTTTGCCTTCTCTTTTCCGAATATTTGTCTGCCCAGACAGTGAATTTGAGATAAATCTGATTTATTTAACCCTCTCGCGCATGATGACGCATTTCGTGTCATCAAGGGTAAAAGGTTCTGGCGGACGATGACGCGAAACGCGCCATAAAAGTATATAAAAAATGATAAAAAATTAAGTTTTCGATGAAAGTGCGTCAAATTTGCAGTTGTTGGGATAAGTTTCTTAATAGTAACATATGGCAATCTTTCTAAGGAACTTAGATGATGAGCTTTGAGTGATTTTTATTTCATAGGCTACTCTGACGAGAGAATAAAATTCAGTTTTATCGGTGTAACTCGGGAACTAATAGACGTATGAGGAATTTGAAGATACCATAAGAACCCTCTCTAAATTCCGCTTCGGAACATATATTCCGCTAAAAAAGTTGGCCCACAAAATTTCGAGCTAGCCGCAAATTTCTCAAGAATCAGAGGGGAATGGAACACACACACACACACACACACACACACACACACGCATGATCCCTTTTTCACTTTATGCCTTTTCCCCCGTCTCTTCCGTACCACTTTCCCTCTCACATCGCTCTCTCTCCCTTCCCTTCGCTGACTCACTGAGGTATTTCTGGGTTGCCTTTGTTTTGAGCGCTATCTTGATCTACGGAAAAAGGTAAACTCGATGCGGCAACGTCTAAGGACATATGACACCGAAGAGCAGGCAGAAAATATAAAGAAATGCAAGTTGAGAAAAGAAATAAGAAGAAAGAAGTTAAGAAATGAGATATAAGACATTAATTAATGCAGTGTTTAGGGTTAGATGGCACCAAATAACTGGAGTAAAAAAAAATATATATATACATATATATATATATATATATATATATATATATATATATATATATATATATATATATATATATATATATATATATATATATATATATATATATATATATATATATATATATATATATATATGAAAAATCTTGATTTATGAGTTTGGTTTTACGCGTTTTCAAATAATCACAATTAAAACCCAAATATATTGGCCTCATACATTTTTTTCATTTATACGCGATATTTTATGGAGTGGTCACCAGATGTTCCACGTACCGGATTCACACGGCGCCGCGGGCCACACAGCTGAGCCTGCCAGTTCTCCTGCGCGCCACTTGAACACGAACAATACAGTACCATCATGCCACGCCATGCTATACAACAACAACACCCTGCTGCTGTCCCCACCATGAGGGAAGGGTAAAACAGAGGAACCATAGAGGAAACTTAGGAGAGAGGAGTCAGAGTGATAAAGTAGGCAACAAAGGTACAAACCCACCTCTTGCAGTATGATTTCACATTAGCCCAGTTTTTGGATTACACATGACCTTCTCAAGGGACACAAGGCACTGCGTAAATCGAGGAGTTTCTGCATATATATATATATATATATATATATATATATATATATATATATATATATATATATATATATATATATATATATATATATATATATATATATATATATATATATATATATATATATATATATATATATATAGATATATATATATATATATATATATATATATATATATATATATATATATATATATATATTCCCTATTGTCTCACCAACACCGGAGAGTAGTTCAGCATGCTCTCTAAAGACAGATCCTCTCTCTATCCACACTACACTACATTCACACAACATATACACCTTTTCCCAAAATTAAAATTTCAAAATGGCACACCTACATCATGACTCGGAGACATATTCCCCAAGGGAGGACTCCCCTTCTGGCTGCCGACCCGAGAGGTGTCTTGATAACTCCTCGAACCTCTTTCTTCTCAATTTCTGCAACATTCGCGGTCTTCGTTCTTATTTTCATTCTGTGGAACACCATCTCTCTTCCTCTAAACCTCACCTTCTCTTCCTCACCGAAACACAGGTTACTGAGGCTACTGACAGCAATCTCTAGTCTTTTCCCTCCTACTATCTCTATCCTAAATTTCAATCCAAAGCTGGATGTTGCGCCTACGTGCGCAACCACATCACTTACTCTCGTGCCCACAACCTTGATTCTTCAGAATTTTCCACCATCTGGCTATGACTTCATTGTCATTCTATTACTAAATACATCTGTGCTGTTTATCTCTCACCTAACTCTACTAACTATGTAAAATTCTTTGTCTATTTGAACTCTAAAATGGAGCACATCTTGACCCACTCTCCCTTCGCTGAAATCTCCATCCTTGGAGATATCAATGTTCACCACCAGCTTTGGCTTTCATCCTCTTTCACTGACCAGCCTGGTGAACAAGCCTACAACTTTTCTATCCTCAACGATCTAGAGCAGTTGGTCCAGCACCCTACACGTATTCCCGACCGTCTTGGAGACCGGCCCAACATTCTAGACCTCTTCCTTACATCAAACCCTTCTGCTTATTTTGTCCAACTGTTCTCTCCGTTGGGCTCCTCCGATCACAATTTTATTTCTGCATCCTGTCCTGTAGCTCCTGTACACCCTCTGGACCCACCGAAGAGGCAGTGCTTCTGGCATTTTGCTTCAGCTCGGTGGGACGACCTGAGGATGTACTTTTCCGATTTCCCGTGGAATGATTGTTGCTTCCAGGATAGGGACCCCTCTGTGTGTGCTTAGCGCATCACAGAGGTGATTGTCTCTGGAATGGAGGCATACATTCCACGTTCTTTCTCTACTCCTCTCGCCAAAAAGCCTTGGTTTAATCACGCTTGTTCTCGTGCTGTCAATGATAGAGAGGCAGCTCACAAAAGGTACCAGAGCATTCAAACTAATGCTAATTATGAACTTTACATTTCAGCCCGGAATCGTGCCAAATCTATTCTCCGACTAACCAAAAACTTTTTCATTAATAGAAAATGCCAAAACCTTGCTTCTTCTAATTCTTCCCGTGACTTCTGGCATCTAGCCAAAAATATCTCCTCCAATTTCACTTCTTCCTCTTTCCCTCCTCTCCTTAACCCTGACGGCAGCACTGCCGTCTCATCTGTCTCTAAGGCTGAACTCTTCGCTCAAACTTTCTGTAAGAACTCCTCCCTGGACGATTCTGGGCATATTCCTCCTACTCATCCCCCCTCTGACTCTTTTTTGCCTGTTATAAAGATTCTTCAAAATGATGTTTTCTATGCCCTTTCTGGCCTCAATCCTCAGAAGGCTTATGGACCTGATGGAGTGCCTCCTTTTGTCCTTAAAAACTGTGCCTCCGTGCTGTCATCCTGCCTGGTCAAACTCTTTCGCCTATGCCTGTCAACATGGTAGGAGTAGGTAGGAAGACACCTACCGAACGGGCGTGAGCTACTCCCAGTCAACACCAGAGAGCAGTTCAGCATGCTCTCTAAAGACAATTCCTCTCTCTTTCTACACCACACTACATTCACAAAACACACACGCCTTTTCCCAAAATTCAAAATTCAAAATGGCTAACGATAATACCGCCTCAAAGTCCCCGCCTGGGGGGTGGGGGGGACCATAAATTCCCCCAGGGAGGACTCCCCTTCTGGCTGCCGACTTGAGAGGTGTCCTGATAACTCCTCGATCCTCCTCCTTATCAATTTCTGCAACATTCGCGGTCTCCGTTCTAATTTTCATTCTGTGGAACACCATCTCTCCTCCTCTAAACCTCACCTTCTCTTCCTCACCGAAACACAGGTTTCTGAGGCTACTGACAGCAACCTCTACTCTGTTCCCTCCTACTATCTCTATCCTAAATTTCAATCCAAAGCTGGATGTTGCGCCTACGTGCGCAACGACATCACTTGCTCTCGTGCCCACGACCTTGACTCTTCTGAATTTTCCACCATCTGGCTAAGACTTCATTGTCATTCTATTACTAAATACATCTGTGCTGTTTATCTCTCACCTAACTCTATTAACTATGTAAAACTCTTTGAATATTTGAACTCTAAAGTGGAGCACATCTTGACCCACTTTCCCTTTGCGGAAATCTCCATCTTGGGAGATTTCAATGTTCACCACCAGCTTTGGCTTTCATCCTCTTTCACTGACCAGCCTGGTGAACAAGCCTACAACTTTGCTCTCTTCAACGACCTTGACCAGTTGGTTCAGCACCCTACTCGTATTCCCGACCGTCTTGGAGACAGGCCCAACATTCTAGACCTCTTCCTTACCTCTAATCCTTCTGCTTACTCATTCACACCCGACCTCTGCTGAGAGAAGGTCGTGACCTCACCCCGCTGCGCCCCACAACATCGCTTGCCCTGTGTTTTCGTCGTGCTCTTGGGCGTTTGTGTGTTCTCGCTTGTGGACCTTGTGTGTTGCCTGTGATTTCCCGACACGTGTTTGGTGTGTGTTCGCTTGTGGTTTCTGCCTGTGGTTGCCTCTGTGATTTGTGTTTCCGGTGTTTTTGCGTGTGATCTGGCTGTCTCCGGGTGTTCTGCGTGGGTTTCAGAGTGACTCAAGTGTGTTGTGTTTCCGGTGTTTTTGCGTGTGATCTGGCTGTTTCCGGGTGTTCTACGTGGGTTTCAGAGTGATTCAAGTGTGTTGTGTTTCCGGTGTTTTTGCGTGTGATCTGGCTGTTTCCGGGTGTTCTGCGTGGGTTTCAGAGTGATTCAAGTGTGTTGTGTTTCCGGTGTTTTTGCGTGTGATCTGGCTGTTTCCGGGTGTTCTGCGTGGGTTTCAGAGTGATTCAAGTGTGTTGTGTTTCCGGTGTTTTTGCGTGTGATCTGGCTGTTTCCGGGTGTTCTGCGTGGATTTCAGAGTGATTCAAGTGTGTTGTGTTTCCGGTGTTTTTGCGTGTGATTTGGCTGCTTCTAAGTGTACTGCGTGGGTTTCAGAGCGTTTTGAGTGTGCTGTTTTGTTTCCGGTGTCTTTGCGTGTGATCTGGCTGTTTTCGAGTGTTCTGCGTTTCGAGTGTGTTGTGTTTCCAGTGCTTTTACGTGTGATTTGGATGTTTATAGTGTCTGCGTGGGTTTCAGAGTGTTTTGAGTGTGCTGTTGTACTTCCGGTGTTTTTGCGAGTGACTTGAGGGTGTTTAGTCGTGCTTGTGCTTGGGTTTCTGAGTGTTTCGTGTGTCCTGAGTGTGACTTTGTGTTCCCGAGTGTCTCACGCGTGATTTGGGTGTGTCGACAACCCACCCTTTGAATTCCCTGAGGATTCAATCTGCTCCTCCTCATTACACCCTCTTTAAATCCCCTAGAGGATTAACACTTCCTACACCCCTTTCCCTCACCTCACCTAAGCCCCCCCCCACCCTCGCTCACCTCACATCCCTTTTGCTCCTCCTCATCCCCTAGAGGATTAGCCCTTCCTACTCCTCCCTCACCTCCACATATTTCTAAGCCCTCCCCCCCTCACTCACCTTACCTCACATCCTATTTACCCATCCCTTCACCCACCTTACCTCGCCTCTTTCTTAACCTTTCTTGTTCTCACACACCTCACTCACCTCACATCCCTTCCTACTCCTCCTCTCTCCCACTTACCTCCTTTCCCAAACTCCCTCTCACTCATCTCACCTATTTCCTAACCCTCCTTGATCTCACACACCTCACTCACCGCCTCCCTTTCCCCTCTTTACTCACCTCACATCCCTTCCTATTCCTCCTCTCCCACCTCACCTATTTCCTAACCCTCCTTGACCTCACACACCTCACTCCGCCTCTCTTTCCCCTCTTTACTCACCTCACATCTCTTCCTACTCCTCCTCTCTCCCACCTCACCTATTTCCTAACCCTCCTTTATCTCACCCACATCTCTCCCCGGCTCCCTTTCCCACTCATTACTCACCTCACATCCCTTCCTACTCCTCCTCTCTCCCACCTCACCTATTTCCTAACCCTCCTTGATCTCACACACCTCTCTTTCCCACTCTTGACTCACCTCACATCCCTTCCTACTCCTCCTCTCTCTCACTTTTCATCCCTTCCTAAACTACCTCTACCACACCTCACCCCCTTTCCTAATCCCTTCACTCTGTGTTTTTATCTCTTTCATTTCAGCTAAGATGGCGCCTAAGAAGCGCAGTACTTGTAACGGTAGCTTCTCAGCTCACTTTTTTACAGGGCGTTCTGCTGTCTGTCGACTGTGTCTGTCCAGGCAGCATCTCGAGACAAGACTGCAGGAGCAGGAAGAGAAGATGGAAGAAGGCCAGAATAAAATAATAGAGCTTTCTCTCACCAGGCAGCATCTCGAGACCAGACTGCAGGAGCAAGAAGAGAAGATGGAAGCAGGTCAGAATAAAATAATAGAGCTTTCTCGCACTGTTGCCTCCTTGCAGGAATTCATCCAGGCTAACGTTGCTGTGGTGCCAAACCCTTCTCCAACCGCCCCCTTGCCCTCAGCGGTACCGTCGACACCAGCGGACAACACCACGCAACGGTAGGATGCTAGTGGCACCGCCCATGATGGCTTCACCGTCGTGAATGGAGGAGCCAAACCAGCCAGACAAGCGATTTATCCTGTTCATTGCTTCAACAGGTTTGCCATTCTGGAGGAGGAGGACGAGCAGGAGAGCACCTTCCTGGTGGGTGACTCCATGATTCGCCAGCAGGTCGTTGAGTTCTGCGGCAGAGTTCCTCGTCGAAGACGGAACTATTGCTATCCTGGTGCTGGGATCGACGACATAACTGCTGCTCTTGAGGAGATCTCCCCCCAGGCTACTAATGATTCACTGTTTGTTATTCACACAGGTACGAACGACGTCACCACGACCCGGTCTGAGGAACTCCTGGAGAAGTACCGTAGGCTCATCCAGCAGTATAAGACTAAATCCCCTAACATTTTGATTTCAGGAGTTCTACCACGGACTTGGGCGGAGAGCGACTTTTTCAGTAAGGCCTTCAGCCTAAACAACCGCTTACAGACTCTTTGTAGGGAGCTTGACGTGGAGTTCCTAAACGCATGGGACAATTTCTATGGACAAAAATGAGCTCTTCCACAGGGACGGATTGCACCTTTCTCCCATCGGGGCAGCCAGACTCGGAAGGCTCCTCAACGAAGCAGTGCGTGTCATCCGAACAAAAACGAGTCACGGCCACGTCCTCCACCCCACCCGTGTAAATAGACGCCGTGCATCGCAACAAACCCGTAACCGTGATCCCGGAAGTACCACCACCTCTATTACTAAGCCTCTAGATAACTTAAAATCCTTAGTTTCAATGCGCGTAGCCTAAGAAACAAATTTGATGAACTGAGATGTCTTGCTTTAACAGAAAATTTTGACATAATTGCTATAACCGAAACATTTATCGACACCACAAATATTGATTTAAGTTCCGAATACAACATAGATGGCTACAGACTCTTCAACAAAGATCGTGTAAACCGTAGAGGCGGTGGCGTCGCCCTTTATGTCAAAAGCTATTTGCAACCCACTGACAAAACACCGGGAAACAGTAACGTTGAACATTTGTGCGTGCGAGTAAACATTGCAAAAGTCAACTTAAATATATCTGTCACCTACAGACCTCCCGGGCAATCACTTGATGACGACCTTGAAATGTACAGCGTCTTAAGGCAGTCACTTAATAACAGCGACTCACTGATATTAGGAGACTTTAACCTCCCCCATATCGACTGGGCGACACTGTCAGGTACAGAAGGCGAGTCACATAGAATGATCGAATTTCTAGAAGAAAATTATCTAAGCCAAATGGTTTCTGAGCCAACTCGACAAAATAATATACTCGACCTTGTTATAACGACCCAAGATAACCTAATCAGTAGTGTCACGGTAGGAGAACACCTCGGTTCTTGCGATCATAAATTAGTGCGCGTCGACATTAAAGCTCAATCATCAGTGACTGAAAATAAAGTAAAGGTGCCCAATTTCAAAGGAGCTAACTTCGTAGAAATCCGACAAAAACTAACAGAAATACAACTATCAGATGACGGCAACGTAGAGGAAGCCTGGCTAAGCCTTAAAAATCACTTACTCAGCAGAACACATTCGTCCCCTTGTGCGAGAAGCGAATTAACACTAATAAAAGCCCACCGTGGTTTAATAGCGAAATTAAACAATCAGTCAATGAGAGAAAATTGTTTTACAGGTTAAAGAAAGAACAAAGCACGCCCGAAAACATTAGACTTTATAATGATGCCAGGCGACGAGTAAAAAGACTAGTAGGTCAGGCAAAGCGTAGATACGAAGAAAATATTGCAGCCAACTGTAAAAATAATCCGAAATCTTTCTTCAGTTACATAAACAACAGAAAGGCGATCAAAAGTGGTATTGGACCTTTAACAAACAGCGACGGTGCACTAGTGACTGACAGCCAACACATTGCAAACCTCTTAAACAATTACTTTTCCTCGGTGTTTAATACTAACAGTCTTCCTCTCGCTACCACCAACACCAGTACTATTGTAAATCTCGAGCATGCATTGCCTAATTTTGAAATAACAACCGATGAAGTCCTTAAAGCTCTCCATTCACTTAAAACAAATAAAAGTCCTGGACCTGACAAAGTATATCCAACTCTGCTGAAAGAAACAAAGAGCGAAATACTCTCCTCCCTCACAACCGTATTCAATATGTCCTTGCGACAAGGCATCGTCCTTCAGATTGGAAAAAGGCTAACGTGACACCGATTTTCAAGAAAGGAGACAAAAAAGTACCAGGTAATTACAGGCCCATTAGTCTAACTTCGGTTGTAGGTAAGCTACTTGAGGGCATAATTAGAGACAAAATTGTGAATTACCTTGAAAGCCACTCATTGATTGGGGACTCACAACATGGCTTCCGAAACAAAAGATCCTGCCTATCAAACCTATTAACCTTTTATAACGACCTCTTCACTGTTTATGACGTAACCAAATCACTGGACGTAGTCTATCTTGATTTCCAGAAAGCGTTTGATAAAGTCCCGCATCATAAATTACTTTA
This sequence comes from Eriocheir sinensis, assembly GCF_024679095.1. Taxonomy (NCBI): domain Eukaryota; kingdom Metazoa; phylum Arthropoda; class Malacostraca; order Decapoda; family Varunidae; genus Eriocheir; species Eriocheir sinensis. The sequence continues at coordinate 106,958 of NW_026111361.1, read as the reverse complement.
CAAATTAAAGCAAATAGGTATTGACGGTCAAGTAAACCAATGGATCGCGAATTGGTTGAGCAACAGACAACAAAGAGTAGTGATTGACGGATTTAACTCAGAGTGGGCGCCTGTCACTAGTGGTGTCCCTCAGGGCTCGGTCCTTGGCCCAGTGCTCTTCATTATTTACATCAACGACGTGGATGTTGGACTCAATAACCGCATTAGTAAATTTGCAGACGACACAAAGATTGGCAACTCGGTTTTCACTGACGAAGACAGGCAAAGCCTCGAAGAGGATTTGCACAAAATTTCAGCTTGGTCGGATAGATGGGAGATGCCCTTTAACGTAGACAAGTGCCAGGTCCTTCAAGTTGGAACGAGGAATAAGAAGTTCGAATACGAAATGCGCGGCGTTAAACTCAAAAGCGTTCAATGCGTCAAAGACTTGGGGGTCAAAATCGCGTCAAACCTCAAATTCTCACAGCAATGCATCGATGCAGCAAATAAAGCGAACAGAATGTTTGTATTCAAGAATAAAGATGTAATACTCCCGCTCTACAACAGTTTAGTCAGACCCCACTTGGAATATGCGGTACAGTTTTGGTCTCCCCACCATGCAAAGGATATTGCTAAATTAGAAGGTGTTCAGCGTCGGGCAACGAAAATGATCCCTTCCTTGCGCAACAAATCCTACGAAGAAAGGCTTTCTACCCTTAACATGTTCTCTCTTGAGAAACGTCGCCTCCGAGGAAAACTGATCGAATGTTTTAAAATACTTAATGGTTTCACGAATGTAGACAGATCAACATTGTTTATGATCGATGACACTTTGCGCACGAGGAACAATGGCGTAAAACTCAGATGTAGACAAGTAAATTCAGACTGCACCAAATTTTTCTTCACCAACGTTGTAGTGCGAGAATGGAATAAGCTTCCACCGTCAGTGGTCCAGTGTAACACGATTGACTCCTTCAAAAATAAGCTCGACCGTCACTTCCTTCAACTTAATATCAACTAGAGTAGAAATGCAACGTTTTGGAGTCTTCTGATTAATGTAAAATCACTTAGGTTTAAGGACAGACCACCAAGTCTGGACCATGGGGTCTGTGTGGTCTGATTTTCTATGTAAATCTATGTAAATCAAACTGTTCTCTCCGTTGGGCTCCTCCGATCATAACCTTATTTCTGTATCCTGTCCTATCGCTCCTGTACATCCTCTGGACCCACCGAAGAGGCGATGCTTCTGGCATTTTGCTTCAGCTCGGTGGGACGACCTGAGGATGTACTTTTCCGATTTCCCGTGGAATGATTACTGCTTCCAGGAGAGAGACCCCTCTGTGTGTGCTCAGCGGATCACAGAGGTGATTGTCTCTGGAATGGAGGCATACATTTCACGTACTTTCTCTACTCCTCATGCTAAAAAGCCTTGGTTTAATCATGCTTGTTCTCGTGCTATTAAAGATAGAGAGGCAGCTCACAAAAGGTTCCAGAGCCTTCGAACTCCCACTAACTTTGATCTATTCATTTCAGCCCGGAATCGTGCCAAATCTATTCTCCGACTTACCAAAACTTCTTTTATAAATAGAAAATGTCAACACCTTGCTTCTTCTAATTATTTCCTTGACTTCTGGCATCTAGCCAAAAATATCTCCTCCAATTTCACTTCTTCCTCTTTGCCTCCTCTCCTTAACCCTGACGGCAGCACCGCCGTCTCATCTGTCTCTAAGGCTGAACTCTTCGCTCAAACTTTCTGTAAGAACTCCACCTTGGACGATTCTGGGCATATTCCTCCTACTCATCCCCCCGCTGACTCCTTTATGCCTGTTATTAATATTCTTCCTAATGATGTTTTCTGTGCCCTCTCTGGCCTCAACTCTCAGAAGGTTTATGGACCTGATGGAGTGCCTCCTATTGTCCTTAAAAACTGTGCTTCTGTGCTGACACCCTGCCTGGTCAAACTCTTTCGTCTCTGCCTATCAACATCTATCTTTCCTTCCTGCTGGAAGTATGCCTTTGTACAGCCTGTGCCTAAAAAGGGTGACCGTTCCAATCCCTCAAACTACCACCCTATAGCTTTACTTTCCTGTCTATCTATAGCTTTTGAATCAATCCTTAACCGGAAGATTCAAAAGCACCTTTCCACTTCTAACCTTTTATCTGATCGCCAGTATGGATTCCGCAAGGAACGTTCTACTGGCGATCTTCTTGCTCTCTTAACTGACTCATGGTCATCCTCTCTTAGCCGTTTCGGTGAAATTTTCTCCTTTGCGCTACACATATCGAAAGCCTCCGATAGAGTCTGGCACCAGTCTTTGCTTTCTAAACTGCCCTCTTTCGGATTCTATCCCTCTCTCTGTTCCTTTATCTTTAGTTTCCTTTCCGGCCGTTCTATCTCTGCGGTGGTAGACGGACACTGCTCTTCCCCTAAACCTATCAACAGTGGCGTTCCACAGGGCTCTGTCCTATCACCCACTCTCTTCCTGTTATTCATCAATGATCTTCTTTCCATAACAAACCGTCCTGTCCACTCGTACGCCGACGACTCCACTCTGCATTATTCAACTTCTTTCAATAGAAGACCATCACAACAGGAAGTACACGACTCCAGACTGGAGGCTGCAGAACGCTTAATCTCAGACCTTGCTATCATTTCCGATTGGGGCAGAAGGAACCTTGTGTCCTTCAATGCCTCTAAAACTCAATTTCTCCACCTATCCACTCGACAGTCTTCCAAACAACTATCCCCTATTCTTTGACAACACTCAGCTAGCACCTTCTTCAACACTAAACATCCTCGGTCTATCCTTAACTCAAACTCTCAACTGGAAACTTACTAAATCAGCTTCCTCGAGGCTGGGCGTTCTGTACCGTCTCCGCCAGTTCTTCTCCCCCGCACAGTTGCTGTCCAATTACAGGGGCCTTGTCCGCCCTCGTATGGAGTATGCATCTCAGGTGTGTGTGTGTGTGGGGGTCCACTCACACAGCTCTCCTTGACAGAGTGGAGTCAAAGGCTCTTCGTCTCATCAGCTCTCCTCCTCATACTGATAGTCTTCTACCTCTCAAACTCCGCCGTGATGTTGCCTCTCTTTCTATCTTCTATCGATATTTTCATGCTGACTGCTCTTCTGAACTTGCTAACTGCATGCCTCCCCTCCTCCCGCGGCCCCGCTGCACACGACTTTCTACTCATGCTCATCCCTATACTGTCCAAACTCCTTATGCAAGAGTCAACCAGCATCTTCACTCTTTCATCCCTCACGCTGGTAAACTCTGGAACAATCTTCCTTCATCTGTATTTCCTCCTGTCTACGACTTGAACTCTTTCAAGAGGAGGGTATCAGGACACCTCTCCTCCCGAAATTGACCTGTTTTTGGACACTCCTTTGACCTCTGTTTGGGAGCAATGAGTAGCGGGCCTTTTTTTTTTCTTTTTTTCTTTACGCCCTTGAACTGTCTCCTTAGCTGTAAAAAAAAAAAAAATAGTCCGTCAACGCCAACTCCGGCTATACGGGCACGTGGCACGTTACCCAGAAGCCGACCCTGCTCATCGGATTGTCTCTATAAGAGACAATTCTGAATGGAGGAAGTCAAGGAGACGCCCACAGAGTTCGTGCTTTGAGCAAGTCGATAGATCCTGCCTTGAGGTACTCAGGATGGGAAGGGGGCCTGCATGAAGACTTGCCCGAAGGGACCCCCGGACTTGGCGTCGTATGGTGAGCGAGGCGACGCAGAAATGAGGCGTAAAGCAGAAATGAGGAGAACAGTTTTACAAAATAAGCCGAAGGGTTAGAGATTAGGAAGAGGTTAAGAATGCTGGGCATGTCCCCAAGACAGTCGGGAATATGTGTAAGGTGTTGAACCAACCGCTTTAGATCGTTCAGGAGAGCAAAGTTGTAGTTATGTTCACCAGGCTGGTCAGTGAAAAAGGATGAAGGCCAAAACTGGTGGTGAACATTGAAATCTCCTAGGATGGAGATTTCAGCGAAGGAAGAGTGGGTCAAAATGTGCTACACTTTAGAGATCAAATAGTCAAAGAATTTTACATAGCTTATAGTTAGGCGAGAGACAAACAGCAAAGATGTATTTAGAATGACAATGAAGTCTTATCTAGATGGTGAAAAATTCTGAAGAGTTGAGGTCGTGGGCACGAGAGCAAGCGATGTTATTGAGTACGTAGACGCAACATCCAGCTTTGGATTGAAATTTAGGATAGAGGCAATAGGAGGGAACAGAATAGAGATTACTGTCAGTAGCCTTAGAAACCTGTGTTTCCGTGAGGAAGAGGAAGAGAAGTGGTGCTGCACAGAATGGAAATGAGAACGAAGACCGCGAATGTTGCAGAAATGAGTAAAAAAAATAAGTTTGAAGAGCTATCAAGACATCTCTAGGGTGGACTGCCAAAAGTGGAGTCGGCTATGGGGGCATTTGTGGTCCCCCCCCCTCTCTGGACGGGAACTCCGAGGTATTACTATGATGAGCTACATATAATGAATTTTGATAAATATATATACACCACGCCTATTTCGGTAGGTGTCTTACTACCTACCCCCTACTCTCTGTTCCCTACTACTATCTCTATCCTAACTTTCATTACAAAGCTGGATGTTGCGTCTACGTACGCAACGACATCACTTGCTCTCGTGCCCACGTCCTTGATTCTTCAGAAATTTCCACCATCTAGCTTAGACTTCATTGTCACTCTATTACTAAATACATCTGTGCTGTTTATCTCTCACCTAACTCTATGTGATGATGTGAGATGTGCTGTACTTTGGAATTCAAATATTCAAAGAATTTTACATAGTTATGTAAAATTCTTTGAATATTTGAATTCCAAAGTACAGCACATCTTAACTCACTCTCCCTTCGCTGAAATCTCCATCCTAAGAGATTTCAATGTTCACCACCAGCTTTGGCTTTCATCCTCTTTCACTGACCAGCCTAGTAAACAAGCCTACAACTTTGCTCTCCTCATTGATCTAGAGCAGTTGGTTCAGCACCCTACACGCATTCCTGAACACTTGGGAGACAGGCCCAACATCCTAACCTCTTCCTAATCTCTAACCATTCAGCTTTGTCAAACAGTTATCTTCGATGGACCCCTCCGATCAAAACCTTATTTATGTATCCTGTCCTGTCGCTCCTGTACAGTTTCTGGACCCACCGAAGAGGTGGTGCTTCTGAAATCTTGCCTTAGCTCGGTGTAACGACCTGAGGATGTACTTTTCCCGACGCATCACAGAGGTGATTGTTTCTGGAATGGAGGCACACATTCCACGTATTCTCTACTCCTCATGCTAAAAAGCCCTGGTTCAATCACCCTTGTTCTCGTGCTATCAAAGATAGTGAGGCAGCTCACAAAAGGTACCAGAGCACATTTCCTACGTCAGGTCACAGGTCGGAGATTCAGGTCAACTCCCCTCCCTTACGTTGCGCCGAAAGGACGAGGGGACTATACTTTTGGTTTCGGCCAGGGGAGGTCGGCGTGTACTCGCCGAACGCCCGCCGACTACGCCAAAAATTCGTGGCGCGGTCGAACCGGAGTCGGCACGACTCAGATCTTGGCGCGTTTTTCCGTCCTTGATGGTGCGACAGCAGCTAAAACCGCGCCACGAACTCTTGGCGCTGTCGGTGGGCGTTCGGCGAGTGCACGCCGATTTCCCCCCCCCCCCCCCTCCCCTCTCTCTCTCTCTCTCTCTCTCTCTCTCTAGTCAGTAATGTCACGGTAGGAGAACACCTCGGTTCCTGCGATCATAAATTAGTGCGCGTTGACATTAGAGCTAAAACATCGGTGACTGAAAATAAAGTAAAGGTGCCCAATTTTAAAAGAGCTAACTTCGTAGAAATCCGACGAAAACTAATAGAAATGCAACTATCAGATGACGGTAATGTAGAGGACGCCTGGCTAAGCTTTAAAAATCACTTACTCACTCAGCAGGACACATTTGTCCCATTGTGCGAGAAGCGAATTAATACTAACAAAAGCCCACCTTGGTTTAATAGCGAAATTAAACACTCAGTCAAGGAGAGAAAATTGTTTTACAGATTAAAGAAAGAACAAAGCACGCCCGAAAACATTAGACTCTATAATGATGCCAGGCAACGAGTAAACAGATTAGTACGTCAGGCAAAGCGTAGATATGAAGAAACTATTGCAGCCAACTGTAAAAATAATCCGAAATCCTTCTTCAGTTACATAAACAACAGAAAGGCGATCAGAAGTGGAATTGGACCCTTAACAAACAGCGACGGTGCACTAGTGACTGACAGCCAACACGTTGCAAACCTATTAAACAATTACTTTTCCTCGGTGTTTAATACTAACAGTCCTCCCACCACTACCACCAACACCAGTACTAATGTAAATCCCAAGCATGCATTGCCTAACTTTGAAATAAAACCCGATGAAGTCCTTAAAGCCCTCCAATCACTTAAAACAAATAAAAGTCCTGGACCTGACAAAGTATATCCAACTCTGCTCAAAGAAACAAAGAGCGAAATACTCTCCTCCCTCATAACCGTATTCAATATGTCCTTGCGACAAGGCATCGTCACTTCGGACTGGAAAAAGGCTAACGTGACACCGATTTTTAAGAAAGGAGACAAAAAAGTACCAGGTAATTACAGGCACATTAGTCTAACTTCAGTTGTAAGTAAGCTACTTGAGAGCATAATTAGAGACAAAATTGTGAGTTACCTTGAAAGCCACTCATTAATTGGGGACTCACAACATGGCTTCCGTAACAAAAGATCCTGCCTATCAAACCTATTAACCTTTTATAACGACCTCTTCACTGTTTATGACGTAACCATATCACTGGACGTAGTCTATCTTGATTTCCAGAAAGCGTTTGATAAAGTCCCGCATCATAAATTACTTTACAAATTAAAGCAAATAGGTATTGACGGTCAAGTAAACCAATGGATCGCGAATTGGTTGAGCAACAGACAACAAAGAGTAGTGATTGACGGATTTAACTCAGAGTGGGCGCCGATCACTAGTGGCGTCCCTCAGGGCTCGGCTCTTGGCCCAGTGCTCTTCATTATTTACATCAACGACGTGGATGTTGGACTCAATAATCGCATTAGTAAATTTGCAGACGACACAAAGATTGGTAACTCGGTTCTCACTGACGAAAACAGGCAAAGCCTCCAAGAGGATTTGCACAAAATTTCAGCTTGGTCGGATAGATGGGAGATGCCCTTTAACGTAGACAAGTGCCAGGTCCTTCAAGTTGGAACGAGGAATAAGAAGTTCGATTACGAAATGCGTGGCGTTAAACTCAAAAGCGTTCAGTGCGTCAAGGACTTGGGGGTCAAAATCGCGTCAAACCTCAAATTCTCACAGCAATGCATCGATGCAGCAAATAAAGCGAACAGAATGTTGGGCTTCATCAAAAGAAACTTTTTATTCAAGAATAAAGATGTAATACTTCCGCTCTACGATAGTTTAGTCAGACCCCACTTGGAATATGCGGTACAGTTTTGGTCTCCCCACCATGCAAAGGACATTGCTAAATTAGAAGGTTTTCAGCGTCGGGCAACGAAAATGATCCCTTCCTTGCGCAACAAATCCTACGAAGAAAGGCTTTCCACCCTTAACATGTTCTCTCTTGAGAAACGTCGCCTCCGAGGAAAACTGATCGAATGTTTTAAAATATTTAATGGTTTCACGAATGTAGACAGATCAACATTGTTTATGATCGATGACACTTTGTGCACGAGGAACAATGGCGTAAAACTCAGATGTAGACAAGTAAATTCAGACTGCACCAAATTTTTCTTCACCAATGTTGTAGTGCGAGAATGGAATAAGCTCCCACCATCAGTGGTCCAGTGTAACACGATTGACTCCTTCAAAAAGAAGCTCGACCGTCACTTCCTTCAACTTAATATCAACCAGAGTAGAAATACAACGTTTTGGAGCCTTCTGATTAATGTAAAATCACTTAGGTTTAAGGACAGACCACCTAGATTAGTCTGGACCATGGGGTCTGTGTGGTCTGATTTTCTATGTAAATCTATGTAAATCTCTCTCTCTGCTATAAACGAAACATCTATCGACACCACAAATATTGATTTAAGTTCAGAATACAACATGGATGGCTACAGACTCTTCAACAAAGATCGTGTTAACCGTAGAGGTGGTGGTGTCGCCCTTTACGTCAAAAGCAATTTGCAACCCACTGACAGAACCCCAAGAGACAGTAACGTTGAACATTTGTGCGTGCGATTAAACATTGCAAAAATTAATCTAAATACATCCGTCACCTACAGGCCTCTGGGGCAGTCACTCGAAGATGATGATGAAATGTACAGCGTTTTAAAGGGCATCTCCCATCTATCAGACCAAGCTGAAATTTTATGCAAATCCTCTTGGAGGCTTTACCTGTCTTCGTCAGTGAGAACAGAGTTACCAATCTTTGTGTCGTCTGCAAATTTACTAATGAAATTTTTTTATTCCAACATCCACATCGTTGATGTAAATAGTGAAGAGCACTGGGCGAAGAATCGAGCCCTGAGGGACACCACTAGTGATCGGCACCCACTATGAGTTAAATCCGTCGATCACCACTCTTTGTTGTCTATTGCTCAACCAATTCGTGATCCATTGGTGTACTTGACTGTCAGTACCTAGTTGCTTTAATCTATAAAGTAATTTATGATGTGGAACTTTATCAAACGCTTTATGGAAATCAAGGTAGACTACGTCCAGTGATTTGGTTACGTCATAAACTGAGAAGAGGTCGTTATAGGCAGGATCTTTTGTTACGGAAGCCATGTTGTGAATCCCCAATTAATGAGTAACTTTCAAGGTAACTTAAAATTTTGTCTCTAATTAGCTTACTTACAACTGAAGTTAGACTAATGAGCCTGTAATTACCCGGTATTTTTTGTCTCCTTTCTTAAAAATCGGTATTACGTTAGCCTTTTTCCAATCTGAAGGGACGATGCCTTGTCGCAAGGACTTACTGAACACTGTTGTGAGAGAGAAAAGTATTTCGCCCTTTGTTTCTTTAAGCAGTATGGGATATATTTTGTCACGTCCGGGATTTTTATTTGTTTTAAGGGAGTGGAGAGCTTTTAGGACTACGTCGGTAGTTATTACAAAGTTAGGCAATGCATGCTCGAGATTTACGTTGATACTGTTGTCGTCGTTGGTGTTGGTGGTAGTGGTGGGAAGACTGGAAGTATTAAACACCGAAGAAAAGTAATTGTTTGACTGGAAGTATTAAACACCGAAGAAAAGTAATTGTTTGACTGGAAGTATAAAACACCGGAGAAAAGTAATTGTTTGACTGGAAGTATTAAACACCGAAGAAAAGTAATAAGTTTGCAACGTGTTGGCTGTCAGTCACAAATTCACCGTCACTGTTTGTTAGAGGTCCAGTTCCTTCCTGTTGTTTATATAACTGAAAAAGGATTTCGGATTGTTTTTACAGTTAGTTGCAATGTTTTCTTCATACCTAAGCTTTGCCTGGCATACTAATATTTTTACTCGCCGCCTGGCTTCATGATAAAGTCTAATGTTTTCGGGCATGCTTTACTCTTTCTTTAGCCTGTAAGACAATTTTCTATCCTTAAGTCAATGTTTAATTTCGCTATTAAACCAAGGTGGGCTTTTATTAGTGTTAATTCGCTTCTCGCACAATGGGACAAATGTGTTCTGCTGAGTGAGTAAATGATTTCTAAAGTTTAGCCAGGCTTCCTTTACGTTGCCGTCATCTGATAGTTGTATTTCTGTTAGTTTTTATCGGAATTCTATGAAATTTGCTCTTTTGAAATCGGGCACCTTTACTTTATTTTCAGTCACTGTTGTTTGAGCTCTATTGTCGACGCGCACTAATTTATGATCGCAAGAGCAAAAGTGTTCTCCTACCGTAACATTACTGACTAGGTTATCTTGGGTCGCTATAACAAGGTCTAGTGTGTTATTTTCTAAAAATTCCATCATTATATGTGACTCACCTTCTGTACTTGACAGTGTCGCCCCGTCAATATGGGGGAGGTGAAAGTCTCTAAATGTCAGTGAATCGCTGTTATTAAGTAACCGCCTTAATGTAGACAAGTGCCAGGTCCTTCATGTTGGAACAAGAAATAAGAAGTTCGATTTCGAAATGCGCGGCGTCAAACTCAAAAGCGTTCATTGCGTCAAGGATCTGGGTATCAAAATCGCGTCAAACCTCAAATTCTTACAGCAATGCATCGATGCAGCAAATAAAGCGAACATAATGTTGAACTTCATTTTAAAGAAAGTTTTTATCAAAAAGTAAAAAAAGTAATACTTCCGCTCTACAATAGTTTAATCAGACCCCACTTGGAATATGCGGTACAGTTTTGGACTCCCCACCACGAAAAGGACATTGCTAAATTAGAAGGTGTTCAACGTCGGGGAACGAAAATGATCCCTTCCTTGCGCAACAAACCCTACGACGAAAGGCTTTCCACCCTTAACATCTTCTCTTTTATTTGTTTATGATCGATGATACTTTGCGAACGAGGAACAATGGCACAAAACTTAAATATAGACAAGTAAATTCAGACTGCACCAAATTTTCCTTCCCCAACGTTGTAGTGCGAGAATGGAATAAGCTCCCACCGTCAGTCCTCCAGTGTAACACGATTGACTCCTTTAAAAACAAGCTCGACCGACACTTCCTTCAACTTAATATTAACTAGAGTTGAAATGCAAAGTTTTGGAGCCATCTGATTAATATAAAAACACTTAGGTTTACACTGACAACCTAGTTTGTGTGGTCTGATTTTCTATGTAAATCTCTCTCTCTCTCTCTCTCTCTCTCTCTCTCTCTCTCTCTCTCTCTCTCTCTCTCTCTCTCTCTCTCTCTCTCTCTCTCTCTCTCTCTCTCTCTCTCTCTCTCTCTCTCTCTCTCTCTCTTTCTCTCGTAACACCATATCTACTAAAAACGTGTGTGTGTGTGTGTGTGTGTGTGTGTGTGTGTGTGTGTGTGTGTGTGTGTGTGTGTGTGTGTGAATTCAAAGATAAAAAAATAAAAAGTAAACGGAAAGGGATATAAAGAAAGATTGAAAAGAAAAAGTGGAAAAATTATGAAGGTAAAATGTAAGAAATGGAAGTAAAGAAAGACTGAAAAGGAAAAAAGAGAAAAATGGGTGGGATAAAAGGTAAAAAAAAAAAATTATACAATCTAAGTGAAGGATGAGAAGGGAAACAGACAATGAAAGGAGCGGAAGAGTAAAGCTATGTATACACTGAGGCTACGTAACGTACGAAACAGAAAAATGTTACGGCAGGTTACATAACTCTGTTAGGAACATACTGGAACCAACCCACAGTCCACAGTGGTGTGTGATGTTACAGAACAGTTAACGTGAAAATGTCGAAGGAGAAGGCGGTGTTAGCCAGTGCGTGCTACGTCGTACTCAATATCTAGGGCCAGGTTATGCAACATGTCACATATTATCGCACATTCACTGATAGCTGCTGTGGCTGGTTACAGAACACCAGAACTGTTTCGAAACATACCATACCATGTTACTGTAACCGTGTTCTGTAACCAAAAGTTACGTAACTTTCGCCAGTGTATACGTACCTTAACGGTCTCTGCTCTTCCCGGGATACGCAGGTGTGTGTGGAAGGGGAAGGGGTGGGATGGGAGGGGTCGCGGTGGTAGACTCTGAGCGGACTGCAAAGGAAAGGCTGAGGAAGTGGGAAAAGTTGGAAAGTTTCGTTTAGTCGGCGCAACATCTGTCGTCATATGCCGGAGAGAGACAGAAGGGGAAGGAATTATAGGAGGAGGGAACAGATCCCACGAGACGGGACACAGCCCCCGATTAATACCTGGTACCCATTCACTGCTGGGTGGACAGGGGCGTAGGGTATCGCAAAAGCCGCCTGAGGAAGTGGGAACAAAGCCTCCTGACCAGCCCCGCGTGCAGGAGCGTCACTAGCCATGACTGTAACACACTCAAGGCATACACTCAACAGTTTTACCAACCACTCAGTGATACCTCCACGCTTCACCACTTTTCAGGCATTCTACAGCACACCCATCCTTATATGTAGGTTTCATCTCCTTTATTGGCTTTCTCACTTCCTCCTCTGTTATATGAGACTTTTAACTCTCGTAGCACATTTATTCCATTTTCCCTTCCAACTGCAAACATCAGCCTCTCTCTCGCCTTCACATTTAACACTCTCAAAAACTCAGCCCATCAATTTCTCACTGCCTTCTTTTCCACCTTTTCTTCCCTGCCAGATGATCCTTTCCGTCTCCTCTTTGCCTCTTTCCGGAACGCTTTCTCATTCTCCTGAACATTATCTGTCAACTTTGTTCCCATCTCTCGTCGGCGCCCACCTTTCCACCCCGTTCAGCTCTTTTTGGTAACACCCTCTTCACGCTGTATCCCTCACACGACGTCCGACCCTTTTTCTCTAGCTAAATTTCGTACACATGTCGGTGACAAAAGCACTGTATCTCTAAGGTAACTTTTTCAAGATTTAACTTAGTGCTGAATGGCTTTGGTAGCATCGATTTGCAATCTGTCTGCAGTTGTGAATAAAGCACTGAAAGAATCATAATCGGGAGCATCCGTGCTGTTTTAGGTGCCAGGGGAGGATCACCTATAAGGAATAACCAAAAAAATGACGCGAAAAAGAACAAAACTATTTATAATATTATCAAAACATAATTTAAAGTATTTTTTTCCAAATGAAGAAAAAGCTCAATATACATCTCGGATGAAGGAAATATAACATGCTACGTAGCTACACCGAAATTCATGAGGGAAAAGGAAACTCATTTTTCAAAAACAAAGTTGCAAAAAACCTGTTGGTGATCCAGCTTTCATATGTGCGATTCATCCATCAATTTGGTGCCGCAATCATGCACTCTGATTGTTCCATGGGTGAAAAAACGAGGCCCCCCATGCATAAGACACAACCTACCTACCTTGAAAGCGTAGGAGGTCCAGGGGTCGCTGGTTGTCAGGCAGCGGGGCTGTGGGTGAAAGGGTAACAGACTCGACAATCGGGAGCCCCACCATACGCTCGGGAGTGCACAGAGAAGACTGAAAAGGAATCTATTCTAACAGCGTGCTCATATATCTGCGAGTGCTCACGGGCAGCACTGGACGGTGGTTCAGCTAAAATGCTACTGATAAACGTTTCCGGGTCCATGTCACACAGTTTTCGAGAATAACATTTTCACAGGGCGTCGGGCATTGATGCTGTTTTGGGAAAGGATGTTTGAGACCCCGACCCAATTAGGTGCCAAATGAGGATGATTACGGCACTTGTAGGAGTAACTTTAGGGCAAACTTCGCTAAAATATACGGGCACGGGTAGTGAGGCTAGTCATTCATGCACCGCCTCTCATCCAAGTAGTGACGTCGACGTGACGTTTAACTATGACGTAGTAGTAATCACGGACTCAACCGGCAGTACTCTCTCTCTCTCTCTCTCTCTCTCTCTCTCTCTCTCTCTCTCTCACACACACACAGTAACAATAGTTCAGCCCTGTACATAGGGATGATGCTCATATGAAAATGTTATTTGAGTTTTACTCGCAGGAAACTACTCATCCCTTGCCTGGAAAACACGGCCTTGGTGCTGCATGCTGTTACCCTGTAGGCTTATAGCGTAGAGCAGCGGTTGTTAACCATTTTACCACTTCGCCCTCTTTGGTGCATCACGCCACACCCCTAGCCACTTAACCTATCCCTCAGTTCATTATCCCTATGTACATTCGCGATGTGAAGTGATGTCGCCGCTCTCCTCTCAATGTATGGGGAGCATTTGATTTGCACGCAAGAAGTGATGTATTTATTATTTATGTTATAATGTTGTTTTTTAATGATTATATATAATACGTTGTGATGTAAAACACGGTAAAATAACATAGTAGTACCTGAATTACAATTATACATTCATTTGTTTTAAAAAATGCGACTGCGAATGTCATGTGTTGTCTTCAGTACTGAAGACAACCTTGAAATGATGTAGCTCACGTCGTGTGCTTATCTTTGCAAAACTGTTGTTATACGTTGTTCAGATTTAGGTGATATATATATATATATATATATATATATATATATATATATATATATATATATATATATATATATATATATATATATATATATATATATATATATATATTCTGGGTCATTCCATGAATTGTCTTCTGCAGTTATTAATACACACGCACAATATGACACGAAGCGAATGGACAGTTAGTGGCATTACTTTGCGTTGTATTGATTAAGAAACGATCAAATAAAAGGTTTCACATTAAACACCTTTTATTCACTTTGATGTCGCTTCTTATCATAAGCATGGGCACTGAAATATATAGTAACATTGCTCAGTAACGATGATGAATGAAGAATGCCTTCATAGGTAGGGTTGCCATATCTGAACTATCAAAATTCTTGACGCCTCTACGAACACTCTACCATAGCCTAATGTTTGGCAACGCTGCGATTACCCGCCCGTAACCACGACCACCACCTCCATTTCAAAGCCATATATTCTTATTTCCCCACCTTCTTCGACTATTCTATGGCACTTATAAGCTGTGGACATGTTCCATTGATCACCTCCAAGCATTAGAAGTCTACATGAAGCTTTTGTCATCGTTATATTGATCAAGAAAGGCAATGACGTTTGCGATCGGCGGCGAAGAGTGAGCTTGGAGTTACAAAACACGACTATTCTGAAGCTATTTATTCTTATTTTTCCATCTCCAACTATCCCACGGTAGTTATAGGCTGTGGGCATCTTCCCTTGATCACTATCATGGGTTAAGATTCGTTTTAGGTCCGTGCCAGTATCTCATTACCTACCTTATGAAACATCAGTATCTCTTCATATATCTTTTCTACAAACCTTCAACAGTCATGGAAACGCTTTGGAAATCCAATTCAAGGACTTTTTTTTACTCTTGAAAATAGGGGATAATGTTTACGAAAGCGTCGCCTCCTCTGGCGGCGGTGCAGCCGGTGTTGTGAGAAATACCTCCTCGCTGAAATAAGTCACATATACATGTGGAGGGGGCCCCCCCTGGTTAGAAGGGGGGGTCGAGGGGGGCGCAGCCCCCCCCGTTAGTAGGTCGTAAAGTTCGGTTGGAGTAGTTTAAATATGCTCCCCGACCCTAAACCCTCTGCGAGCTATTTTACGGCTGCGGCGGCTGCAGCGTCGTCGCGGCCGCCACCAGAGGAGGCGACGCGCTTCCGTAAACATTATCCCTTATTTTCAAGAGTAAAAAAAAAAGTCCTTGAATTGGATTTTCAAAGCGTTTCCATGACTGTTGAAGGTTTGTAGAAAAGATATATGAAGAGATACTGATGTTTCATAAAGTAGATTATGAGATACTGGCACGGACCTAATACGAATATTTACCCTATCATGCATTAGAAGTCCACGGAAACCTTTTGTTATCGTTATGTTGACCACGAAAGGCACAGAGTGAGTCAGGGGTGAATAGGTATAGTAAAATGGTGCGCGGGCGATGACTTCATCATCATACGAGAACGAGAGTATAAATCAAATAAATTACGCCATCATAGTTTAGGATATCGACTAATTATGCATGTCCTATATATTGTGCATATGTTAGATTTATTGTTGTCAACAATGATCATGAAAAGATAATTGTACTTTCTGTTTGAGTAATATGTCAATATTTGGACTTCATTTGACTTGTTCTTTGGTGAACGAAAACACTTTGTGTCAAAATATTTCATTGAATATTTTTTTTCTATTTTTTTCTAGCTTGTGAAATATATTTAGTTATGATGAAGATACAGGAAAATAATGGTATTCTTGAAAATATATAACGATATTTGCGTGATCGAAAATAAACGTACACGGCGACATCACTTCATATCGCGGCTGTACACTGTACGGGCTGAACTATTGTTAATGTGTGTGTGTGTGTGTGTGTGTGTGTGTGTGAGAGAGAGAGAGAGAGAGAGAGAGAGAGAGAGAGAGAGAGAGAGAGAGAGAGAGAGAGGACTGCCGGTTGAGTCGGTGATTACTACTACGTCACAGTTATTAAACGTCACGTCGACGTCACGACATGCATGAAAGGCGGTACACACATGACGACACACGCCATTCGCCATGATTCGAATCCTAGATTGGCGCTTCGTTTGCCTTTTTTTTATTTATCATATGACTTGGGTAGGCTTTCTTAGTGGGGCCCAGTGGCCGGCCGTAACCCGTTATGGTGCTAGTAGTAACAAATGTACGGAAGTGGGGGTTGCCTCAGCGGGGGGGGATCGGAAGTGGGGGTTGGGGGGTCAGCGGGGGGGTTACGGAAGAGGGGGTATCTGGACCCCCTCCCATCTCTTTCACCTTTTCACCCCCCTCTACCCCCCCCCCTCTCGGGCTAGCGTACGGAAGCGGGAGGGTGACGGGAGTGGTGGGGATGCCCAGCAGGGAGGGGGGGGGTGACGGGAGAGGGGGTACTTGAAGGGTTAAGATAAGATCGTGGGCTCGAATGACCACAAGATTATAATCACGGAAAAGGTTAAAGACATTAGGTTAATGACCAGGCTGAAATATGAATTTACTCTCTAATGCAAGTCCGAAAATAAAATAAAAAATCGCCATTGAACGTAAGACTCGATAAATTATTTAAGTTTTTGCTAGGTGTATTGTATCATTATCTTCTTATTTCTCATTTCTTAACTTGTTTCTTCTTATTTCTTTCCTCAACTTATATATATATATATATATATATATATATATATATATATATATATATATATATATATATATATATATATATATATATATATATATATATATATATATATATATATATATATATATATATATATATATATATATATATATATATATATATATATATATATATATATATATTTATGGAATATGAATTTACTCTCTAATTTAAGTCCTAAAAAAAAAAATTGAACGTAAGACTCGATAAATTATTTAAGTTTTTGATAGGTGTATTGTATCATTATCTTCTTATTTCTCATTTCTTTATATATATATATATATATATATATATATATATATATATATATATATATATATATATATATATATATATATATATATATATATTTTTTTTTTACTCCGGTTATGGAATATGAATTTACTCTCTAATGCAAGTCCGAAAATAAAATAAAAAATCGCCATTGAACGTGACTCGATAAATGATTTAAGTTTTTTGCTAGGTGTATTGTATTATTATCTTCCTATTTCTCATTTCTTAACTTGTTTCTTCTATTTCTTTCCTCAACATATATATATATATATATATATATATATATATATATATATATATATATATATATATATATATATATATATATATATATATATATATATATATATTTACTCCTGTTATTTGGTGCCATGTAACCCTAAACACTGCAGCACCAAGTCTTTTTTTTTCTGATTTTGCATTAATTAATGTCTTATATCTCATTTCTTAACTTCTTTCTTCTTATTTCTTTTCTCAACTTACATTTCTTTATATTTTCTGCCTGCTCTTCGGTGCCATATGACCTTAGACGTTGCCGCATCGAGTTTACCTTTTTCCCTAGATCAAGATAGCGCTCAAAACGAAGGCAACCCAGAAATACCCCAGTGAGTCAGCGAAGGGAAGGGAGAGAGAGCGATGTGAGAGGGAAAGTGGTACGGAAGAGACGGGGGACTACTACTACTGCTGCTACTACTACTACTACTTGTTTCACGTCTCCGTATAAAGTATTGTAGACAATAAATCTAAAGTACCAACTCTTCCCACTCGCTAGCTCGAAATTTTGTGGGCCAACTTTTTTAGCCGAATATATGTTCCGAAGCGGAAATTAGTTAGGATTCTTATGGTATCTTCAAATTCCTCATACGTCTATTAGTTCACGAGTTACACCGATAAAACTGTATTTTTTTTTCTCTCGTCGGAGTAGCCTAACAAATAAAAATCGCTCAAAGCTCCTCATCTACGTTCCTTAGAAAGATTGCCATATGTTACTATTAAGAAACTTATCCCAACAACTGACGCTCCCAAATTTGACGCACTTTCATCGAAAACTTAATTTATAATAATTTTTTATTTACTTTTATGGCGCGTTTCGCGTCATCGTCCGCCAGAGCCTTTTACCCTTGATGACACGAAATGCGTCATCGTGCGCGAGAGGGTTAAATAAGTCAGATTTATCTCAAATTCACTGTCTTGGCAGACAAATATTCGGAAAAGAGAAGGCAAACCAGTTTGTGTGTGTTCGGCGGTGGCCGAACTGGTAGCGTACTGGGCCCACATTCACCGCGTGATGGACGACGCGGGTTCGAATCCCCACGCTACCACTCGGATTTTTCAGTCACCGCCGAGTGGCAAGACCACCCATCAACCCGGACTCGAATCAAGAACGAGTTCGAGCCAATGCAAGATGGCGCCACTATAAACACTCGCCTGCGCCAGAACGCCGACCATCAGGCCCCACCAGGAAGATGCCTACCGGCGCAACAGGCAACGACGTAAAAAAAATATATATATATATATATATATATATATATATATATATATATATATATATATATATATATATATATATATATATATATATATATATATATATATATATGTATGTATGTGTGTGTGTGTGTGTGTGTGTGTGTGTGTGTGTGAGTTCAGCTAATGTAAGTTCGTTCTATATACAAAACAGTGTGAGTTCAGCTAATGTAAGTTCGTTCTAAATACAAAACAGTGTGAGTTCAGCTAATGTAAGTTCGTTCTATATACAAAACAGTGTGAGTTCAGCTAATGTAAGTTCGTTCTATATACAAAACAGTGTGGGTTCAGCTAATGTAAGTTCGTTCTATATACAAAACAGTGTGAGTTCAGCTAATGTAAGTTCGTTCTATATACAAAACAGTGTGAGTTCAGCTAATGTAAGTTCGTTCTATATACAAAACAGTGTGAGTTCAGCTAATGTAAGTTCGTTCTATATACAAAACAGTGTGAGTTCAGCTAATGTAAGTTCGTTCTATATACAAAACAGTGTGAGTTCAGCTAATGTAAGTTCGGTCTATATACAAAACAGTGTGGGTTGAGCTGATGTAAGCTCGTTCTATATTGAAAACAGTGTGAGTTCAGCTAATGTAAGTTCATTCTATATAAAAAACAGTGTGAGTTCAGCTAATGTAAGTTCGTTCTATATTCAAAGCAGTGTGAGTTCTTTCAGTATGACTTCCTTCTATATATAAAACGTGATCTTGTTGACATCAGGTCCCAGTAAAAGGTGGCGCACGGAGGGAGGGAGGGGGGGAGGAGAGAGAAGAGGGAGGGAGAAAGGTATGATGGAAGGGAGAGTTGAGCGAAACTGTAGGGATTCAGGAGTATTTATACCCAAAACAACAAGAAGATATCCATAAGGACGTAAATATACAGCATATTTATATATATATATATATATATATATATATATATATATATATATATATATATATATATATATATATATATATATATATATATATATATATAAAAACTGGTTTGCATTATATCTTCCGAATATTTGTCTGCCCAGACAGTTATTTTGATATAAATCTGACTTATTTAATAACACGAGGGAAGGAAAGGGAAGGGGAGGGAGGGAGGAGAGAGAAGAGGGAGGGAGAAAGGTATGATGGAAGGGAGAGTTGAGCGAAACTGTTGGGATTCAGGAGTATTTATTACCCAAATCAACAAGATATCCATAAGGACGTGAATAAATAAATATATAGATATATATATATATATATATATATATATATATATATATATATATATATATATATATATATATATATATATATATATATATATATATTTTTTATATGTATATATATATTTTTTTTACGTCGCGGCCTATAGCGCCGGTAGGCTTTTTCCAGTGGGGCCTGATGGTCGACCCAAGGCTTCTTCCCGGTGGGTCCTGATGGTCGGCCCAGCCCGTTCTGGCGCAGGCGAGTGGTGCTAGGGGCGCCTTCTTGCATTGGCTCATGCTGCCCTCCCGGAGCTCATCTTTAATCCTAGAATCTAGAGTCCGGGTTGATAGGTGGTCTTCTGGACAGCATGTGGGTAGTTTTAAGCCACTCGGCGGCTGAAAATCCCAGCTTGGTGGCACCGGCGGATTGAACTCGCGTCCTCCTGAACGCAGTGGTGTTACTCTGTCGATTCAGCCACCGCCTCCCATATATATATATATATATATATATATATATATATATATATATATATATATATATATATATATATATATATATATATATACAAACTGGTTTGCCTTCTCTTTTCCGAATATTTGTCTGCCAAGACAGTGAATTTGAGATAAATCTGACTTACTTAACCCTCTCGCGCACGATGACGCATTTCGTGTCATCAAGGGTAAAAGGTTCTGGCGGACGATGACGCGAAACGCGCCATAAAAGTAAATAAAAAATTATTATAAATTAAGTTTTCGATGAAAGTGCGTCAAATTTGGGAGAGTCAGTTGTTGGGATAAGTTTCTTAATAGTAACATATGGCAATCTTTCTAAGGAACGTAGATGAGGAGCTTTGAGCGATTTTTATTTGTTAGGCTACTCCGACGAGAGAAAAAAAAATACAGTTTTCTCGGTGTAACTCGTGAACTAATAGACGTATGAGGAATTTGAAGATACCATAAGAATCCTAACTAATTCGGAACATATATTCGGCTAAAAAAGTTGGCCCACAAAATTTCGAGCTAGCGAGTGGGAAGAGTTGGTACTTCAGATTTATTGTCTACAATACTTTATACGGAGACGTGAAACAAGTAGTAGTAGTAGTAGTAGTAGTAGTAGTAGTAGTCCCCCGTCTCTTCCGTACCACTTTCCCTCTCACATCGCTCTCTCTCCCTTTCCTTCGCTGACTCACTGGGGTATTTCTGGGTTGCCTTCGTTTTGAGCGCTATCTTGATCTAGGGAAAAAGGTAAACTCGATGCGGCAACGTCTAAGGTCATATGGCACCGAAGAGCAGGCAGAAAATATAAAGAAATGTAAGTTGAGAAAAGAAAGAAGTTAAGAAAGAAGTTAAGAAATGAGATACAAGACATAATTAATGCAAAATCAGAAAAAAAGACTTGGTGCTGCAGTGTTTAGGGTTAGATGGCACCAAATAACCGGAGTAAAAAAAATATATATATATATATATATATATATATATATATATATATATATATATATATATAATTATATATAATTATAATTATATATATATATATATATATATATATATATATATATATATATATATATATATATATATATATATATATATATATATATATATATATATATATATATATATATATATATATATATATATATATATATATATATATATATATAAGTTGAGGAAAGAAATAAGAAGAAAAAAGTTAAGAAATGAGAAATAAGAAGATAATAATACAATACACCTATCAAAAACTTAAATAATTTATCGAGTCTTATGTTCAATGGCGATTTTTTATTTTATTTTCGGACTTGCATTCGAGAGTAAATTCATATTCCATAACCGTAGTAAAAAAAAAAAAAAAAAAAAAAATATATATATATATATATATATATATATATATATATATATATATATATATCTATATATATATATATATATATATATATATAAGTTGAGGAAATAAATAAGAAGAAACAAGTTAAGAAATGAGAAATACAAAGATAATGATACAATACACCTATCAAAAACTTAAATAATTTATCGAGTCTTACGTTCAATGGCGATTTTTTATTTTATTTTCGGACTTGCATTAGAGAGTAAATTCATATTTCAGCCTGGTCATTAACCTAATGTCTTTAACCTTTTCCGTGATTATAATCTTGTGGTCATTCGAGCCCACGATCTTATCTTAACCCTTCAAGTACCCCCTCTCCCGTCACCCCCCCCCCCTCCCTGCTGGGCATCCCCACCACTCCCGTCACCCTCCCGCTTCCGTACGCTAGCCCGAGAGGGGGGGGTAGGGGGGGGCTGAGGGGAAAGAGATGGGAGGGGGTCCAGATACCCCTTCTTCCGTAACCCCCCCGCTGACCCTCCAACCCCCACTTCCGGTCCCCCCCCCCGCTGAGGCAACCCCCACTTCCGTACATTTGTTACTACTGTGCTGACAGTGGTGCCATCTTGTATAGCCAATGCTGCTCCACAGAGGTCACATTTGATCCTCTTTTTAAAGATAATTTAGAGTCCGGGCTGATAGGTGGTCTTCAGGTCAGAATGTGGGTAGTCGTATGTCACTCGGCGATGATTGACAAACTGCTAGCTTGTTTGTAGCGGCGGGCGGGACGCGAACCTGCCGCACCCGCGCGGTGACAACTCAGCCACCGCCATTCAGCAATCACACTTATAAATGCAAACCACAGATGCCTGCAGCTCGTTAGGGATCGAATCTTTCAATTTGAAAAGGGTAACTACTGTTTTCCCAGGTTTAAAAATTATCATAACATTTACCTATATAGGTATAAAAGTCACATAATAACTCACTCAGGGAGGGAAGAGACAGTCAGACAGCTGCCGAATCGGGCGTAAGCTACTCTCGGTGAGATATATACGAGGGGAGAGAGGGTGCTGCAAGCCTATAAAGGACCCTCCCGTGTTCTCACTTTCCGTTTCTCGGTTGTCTCATCAACACCAGAGAGTGGTTCAGCAAGCTCTCTTAAGACGAATCATCTTACTCTCCACCCCACACTAAATACACGCTACACACATATCACTTCCACTTTTTATTCCAAAATAAAATAAAAATATTATTGCTGAAAGAACATTGCCTCAGAGTCCCTGTCTGGGGGGGGGGGGGGAACCGAAAATTACCCCAGATCAATCTCCTTTTTGGCGCCGACCATAATAGGTGTCATGATAACCCTTCCAACTCTTGCAGCATTCGCGGTCTTTGCTCTCCATTCTTAGGAGCACTTTCTCCCCTCCTCTAAACCACTCCTTCGCTTCCTAACGGAAACTCAGGTCGCAGAGGCTACTGACACTAATCCGTTACCTTTTACTATCTTTCTCTCATATTTTAGTCCAAATCTGGAAGTTGTGTAAATGAAAACAACGACATCAATTATTCTCGTTCCCACGATTTTGAATCTTTAGAATTTTCCACCATCTGGCTGATACTTCATTGTCATTCCGTTACTAAGTACATCTGTGCTGTTTCTCTCTCACCAAACTCCACCAACTATGTAAAATTCTTTGACTCTTTGAATTCCAAATTGGAGCACATCTTGACCCAATCTCCCTTCGCTGAAATTTCCATCTTAGGAGATTGCAATGTTCATTTCACACATTCCACGTACATTCTCTACCCCTCATGCAAAATCTTTAGTTCAACCACGCTTGTTCTCGTGCTATCAAACATAGAAATGCAGCTCACAAAAGGTATCAGAGCTTTCGCTCTTCGGTTAATCACAATCTTCACATTTCCGCCCGGAATCGTGCCAAATCTATACTAAGACTTACCAAAAATTATTTCATCAATAGAAAATGTCAAAGCCTTGCTTTCCCTAATTCTTCCAGAGACTTCTTGCACCTAGCTAGCAATTTTACTTCATCTTTCCCACCTCCCTTTAGTCCCGTGCTGACACCCTGCCTGGTCAAACTCTTTCACCTCTACCTTTCGACATCTACCTTTCCTTCCTGCTGGAAGTACGCCTACATACAGCCTGTGCCTAAGTAGGGTGACCGTTCTAGTCCTTCAAAATACCGTCCCAATGCTTTATTTGCCTGTCTTTCTAAAGCTTTTGAATCGATCCTTAATCGGGAAATTCTTAAGCATCAATCAACTTCTAACCTTATATGTGATCGCCAGTATGGGTTACGCAAGGGGCGTTCTACTGGTGATCTCCTTGCCTTCTCACTGACTCCTGATCATCCTCTCTTAACCGTTTTCATGAAACTTTTGCTGTTGTTTGACATCTCGAAACTTTTTGACAGAGCTTGGTACAAGTCTTTGCTTTCTAAACTACCTTCCTACGGATTCTATCCTTCTCTCTGTACCTTTATCTCCAGTTTCCTTTCTGGCCGATCGATCTTTGCTGTGGTAGACGGTCACTGCTCTTCCCCTTAACCTATTAACCGTGATTGACCGCAGGGCTCTGTTCTCTCTCCCACTCTCTTTCTGTTGTACTTTATTAATCTTCTTTCCATAACAAACTGTCCTATCCAATCCTATTCCTACTCCTACTCTGCATCATTCAACTCTTTTAACAGATGGGTAGGCTGGAGGCTGCAGAGCTCGTAACCTCAGATCATGCTCTCATTTCTTATTTGGGCAGGAGGTGATAAGTGTGATAAATGAGACAACCTACACCCTTTGTATGTTGGTAAATGTGATAAATAAGACAACCTGCACCCCTTGTATGTTGGTAAATGTGATAAATGAGACAACCTGCACCCCTTGTATGTTGGTAAATGTGATAAATGAGACAACGTGCACCCCTTGTATGTTGGTAAATGTGATAAATGAGACAACGTGCACCCCTTGTATGTTGGTAAATGTGATAAATGAGACAACGTGCACCCCTTGTATGTTGGTAAATGTGATAAATGAGACAACGTGCACCCCTTGTATGTTGGTAAATGTGATAAATGAGACAACGTGCACCCCTTGTATGTCGATAAATGTGATAAATGAGACAACCTGCACCCCTTGTATGTCGGTAAACGTGATAATGTATGTCGGTAAATATGATGAGATAACCTGCACCCCTTGTATGTCGGTAAATGTGATAAATGAGACAACCTGCACCTCTTGTATGTCGGTAAATGTGATGAGATAACCTGCACCCCTTGTATGACAAGCAGTCGACAATAGACACGATACCGTGCCGAAATTCATCCACCCCTGTGTATATGTAAATAAAGCGGACAGACTAAAACAAGGGGACGAGACTTGACACCACACCGGCAATGTGCCCTCCTGAGTGACTGATGACGCCATGTACGTCCTTACAGGTAACCAAGCGTCCTGGACACCAACTAGCAGCCACCGACAGAAGATGGCGGCCTTCACGCAAAATGTATGCTTGCGTTTTAAATTATTGCGTGTCCTGGAGACGGCCGGCCAGAAGGTACTGACGTTCACCCTCCTGTGCGGGACACCAGGCAAGAACCCAACCGAAACCCTCGTCGAGTACCTCGCCAGGCTTCCTGACACCTCGACGGCCAAATACAAAAACATAAAGGAAAAAGGAAAGTACTTCGATAAGACTCAGAAGGATATGATCAGTAATGATACTTCATGTAGCAACTTTGATATTTCCCTGCTCTCTAAAGCGATCACAGTGGCATGCGAAGGATGGGATGATAAAGATAACCTCGCTACGCTGGTCAAAAAGATAAAGGACACAAGGAATGTAGTGGTGCATGAAACACAGGCAACAATGACTGAACAAATATTCCAGATAAAAAGTTATGAGATCCAACAGGTCTTCTTAGAGACCCTTGATGCCACGGAGGCGAAGTACCCAAGTCTCAAGACACAAGTCGAGTGTGCCAAAAAGAAGACAGAAGTGAAACAGCTGATCCATGCTATCAGGGGTGAGGTCCTCAGTGAGGCTGAAATACTGAACAGATCCTTGAACGATCTACTGCCACATTTCCGGAATGAGGCTGACGAGGAACTCAGAAGAGGGCTTGACAATCAAACGCTCCTGAACCCGCTTTACTTTCTCAGTGGCCATAAACAGGGCCCAGTGGATGTACAATCTATTTTTTCAGAAATTATCATTCAAGAAGAAAAGAGAAACATCCATTTCGCGAAGGTACTCACTCTCGCCCAGAATGCATCGCCACACCTCATACTACTGGAGGGAGATGCAGGCAGTGGAAAAACAACTTTCGTCACATACACTCTTTCCGAGTACTTGAAGAAGGAGAGTGATCGCCGCATGGAGGGCCTCAACCAGTACCATCTACTCTTATGGGTCGTGTGCAGGGAGGAGACTAGCGACACTTTTAAGACTCTGCTGGAGAACCTCATGCCGGTCGCCTACTACAGGTATGGCAACCTACTGATGCCTTTACTGAAACACAGCAGAGTCCTCATCCTCATCGATGGACTCGACGAAATGAACGAGAAATCGCGCCCTCTCCTGGATGACATCCTGAACCAAGCTAGAGACTTCCCTGACTTAACTTTACTTTCAACATCCCGCCCGGAAGCTATACAAAGAATGAAAAGCAAGTCCAAAAACTTTAAGCTTTCCCATCTCAAGCTAGAGGGGGTGTCCGTTGATATGAGGACGGAGATGGCGTTAGGGCACTACCGCTGGCTGTGTGGCGCGGGGTCTAGAGACGAGGACGGCATCAGGAAGGTCATGAAGCAGATGGGATGGAGGCAAATTTTCAAGCTGCCCCTCAATATCCTCTTCCTCGTTACTTTCATCCATTACAACCCTCGTAAACTAGAAAGCACCATAACTCAGACCGAGCTTTACCAAGACATCCTAAATTGGTGTGTGGAGAAACTGAGGGCGAAGCTGTTGGGCCGTCATCCACACCTCACAGAAGACCTCCTGCAGATTAATACTGGAAAATTTTTGAAGCAGTGTTATGAAATTGCAATAAAAGGCCTTATTCAGGACAAAATATATCTCGATGATGAAGATCGAAGTAACCTGGAAGAGTTCAGTAGTAAAAATAAACTTCCAATAGAAGACATCTTGCCAGCCTTTTACTCCATGCGGCGGCAAGAGGAACGCGGGATGACGAAAACACACTACTTCGCTCCACACAAAGGACTACAAGACTTCTTCGCGGCCTGCCACATTCATGGATGCATTAACAACTACGACCCAGGAGACATCCGAAAAGAGCTACACAAAATGGCAGGACAAAACCTACAGCTTGGCCCTCTCAGGAACATGTTAACTCATCTATTGGGGCTCCTCAGCCGTCGCAGTCCCAGTGTCAAGGCGGTGGAGGAAACCGTGGACCTATTACAAGAATCTGGGATGAATACGACTGATGACTGGCTGTCTATGTTGGCGGACACGGAGCCCGCTCTCGACATCATGCTAAGGGTGGCAGACCATATAGACAGTAACCGTGATGATGATGATGATTTTGATAAATATGCTGATAATAATATAAGAGTAAGTGAGGGCACAATGCACATCGCCACTCTCCTTCTGCCTCACATCCGTCGAAGGGAAGTCACCATAGACTTGAGGAGGGACCAAAGTGGGATGAAGGACTTGTTTGCAGCTCTTCATCACCATAAATTAATCCGTCTAAACTTGCATCACCACTTCAGACACCCTCGTCCAGACGCTTCCTCGGCTCCCCTGCTGCAACAAGTCCCCGGGTAAGACACGTCCACTCACCTCCACTGTTGCACTGCGGACAACACTCACTGTGCTCCAGCCTACCCCAAAACTGTCTATCCATCTATCTGTCAATCCCCTTTCTTACCTACCTATCAATCACTCCATCTACTAATATATAAACAGAATAGGCCTGCACTTACCTAATTTCCCCATTAATCATCCTGAAATTGATACAAGTACACAATAACACAAAAATTATCCTATGAGGTGGATTGACAGATAGGATTTACATCATCACGATTATCATTTGTTTTCTTCTTGGTTCTTATCATATTACATCATTACCAACACCAGGGGGGCTTCGTGGTGCAGTGGTTAGCACACTCGGCTCACAATCGAGAGAGCCCTGGTTCGATTCCCGGGAGGAGTGGAAAAAATTTGGCGGCTTTTCCGATTCCCTACGCCCGTCCACTCAGCAGTGAATGGGTACCAGGTATTAAACGGGGGTTGTGTCCCGTCTCCTGGGGTCTGTTCCCTTCTCCTATAATTCCTTCCCCTTCTGTCTCTCTCCGGCATTTGACCATAGATGTTGAGCCGACTAAACGAAACTTTCCAACTTTTTACCAACACCAGAACTAGCTAATATATTCTTTCATTAGTTTTGTTTATATATTTTTTAAGTGATATCAGTTTTATTATCGTTATTACAGACTACGTAATGTTGCTATTATTATTGTTCTAATTATTATTATGCAAAATGACCGTAACATATATAGGATTATTATTAATATTATCATTATTATTATTATTATTATTATTATTATTATTATTATTATTACTGTTACTATCATATATTATTATTATTATTATTATTATTATTATTATTATTATTATTATTATTATTATTATTATTATTATTATTATTATTATTATTATTATTATTATTATTATTATTATTATTATTATTATTATTATCAATATTAATATTATCAACATTGCTAGTATTATTAGTATTAGTATTAGTATTAGTGTTGTTGTTGTTGTTGTTGTTGTTGTTGTAATTAGTTATTACTATTATTATTATTATTATTATTATTATTATTATTAAAATATTTTTTTTATTATTATTGTTATTATTATTATTATTATTATTATTATTATTATTATTATTATTATTATTATTGTTATTATTATTATTGTTATTATTATTATTTTTTTATTATTATTATTATTGTTATTATTATTATTATTATTATTATTATTATTATTATTATTATTGTTATTATTATTATTATTATTATTATTATTATTATTATTATTATTATTATTATTATTATCATTATTAATATCATTATCATTAAAGTCAAGAAGACAAGCTGAATGTTTTATCACCGGGATGAACCATTGCCTCGGAGCAGTCGGTCAGAAGCGGAGAACTGCGCCGACGCTTTGGTTCTATTTCGGTGCTGAATAACATTATTATTATTATTATTTTTATGTTATTATCATTAGTATTTTATCATTATTATTATTATTATTATTATTATTATTATTATTATTATTATTATTATTATTATTACTATTATTATTACTATTACTATTATTATTACTATTATTGTTAGTATTATTATAGCATATTATTATTATTATTATTATTATTATTATTATTATTATTATTATTATTATTATTATTATTATTATTATTATTATTATTATTATTATTATTATTATTACTATTATTGTTAGTATTATTATAGCCTATTATTATTAGCTTTATTATTATTATTATTATTATTATTATTATTATTATTATTATTATTATTATTATTATTATTATCATTATTATCATCATCATTATTTTCCTCAATATTGTGTGTGTGTGTGTGTGTGTGTGTGTGTGTGTGTGTGTGTGTGTGTGTTCATTCTCTGTGGTGTTTGTGCTTGCAACGCACACGGCCGTGACCACAGTGGTGCACCGTTACAGACGTGACCTGAGGGGGTTTACGGGCCAGCTGGACGCCGACCACTTGACGCTACTCCCTCGAGGCCTGAAGGTGCTGAACTTGTCAGTGGCGGGAGGCAGCCACGCACGGACCCTGCTGCCGGCCCTGGGACACATCCGCGGGACATGCCCTCACCTAGCCGGCCTGAGTGAGTGTACCGGCTTTTGTGTGACGCAGCTGTTGACGTGTAGCTCATCTGACGTGTGTGTGTGTGTGTGTGTGTGTGTGTGTGTGTGTGGTGACGGCAGTACATTCTTCCAGACCTCCACGTCCCGGTATCTCAAGTGACCGTTATCTGCTTCTCACAACTCCCTGATGGCCCTGGTGTATGGCTGTATCTGTCTGGTGCGGTGAGGGTGCAGGCAGCCGTGGCCGTGGCCGCAACCCTTTGTCCCGGGCAGAGAGGGTGAGTATGGGTGACAAGACGCTCATTAAAAAAAAAAAAAAGAACTCCTTACGAACAAATTAATAGAGGGGAACAACATTTGGCTAATGATAGGGGAGGCGGTGGTAATATGGACCACTTATTTCTACTTCAGGCAAAAACACCGATTTTAAAGGGAAAAATTGCATCAACAGCCGTCATAAGTATTGGCAATTCTTATCCTCTTTACACATTCAGAGTTATAGTGAGAAAAACTAAATCATTGAAATGCTACAGCTTTTTAGTCAAGAAGATCCAAAAAAGTAGGTCATGGAAAGCGGGGTGGTAACATGGAACACGTGTGGTGCTAATATGAAACAATTTAGAAAATAACAAAACAATATAATCCTTTTAGTGAATGCATAAATAAAACTTTTACAGTGAAAATGAAAGTTTAAGACAACTCTTCTTGCCTTTGGTCCAACGACGCAGATACTCGGTGCATGTCTTGCATACTATGTGTGGTGCCAAAGCTTTATCCTGGTCACCAAGTTTCATACCAAAATAAGCATGGTAAGCACGCTTTATGAAACTTGTTACTGGATTCCTGTTAGGAACAACGGTGTATTCGCCGCAGATGTAGCAGAATACATCGGGCTCATTTTTGCAAGATCTTCTCGCCGAATCTATTTCATTCACTTCCAAAAGAAAAATACCACTTAGTCAAAAATTGGCGCATGTAAACTCTTCAGAATTCGTGTATTTGAATATATAAGAAAGATTTTTGTCTCATATAAAAGAAAATACCCGGACGTGTAAAAAAAAAAAAAAACGTAAAAAAGCATCATGTGGCGATAGATAAAACTACGTTGACCTGATTGAGCAAAACTAATGTGATTTTTGGATTCAGCACATCTAAATTGTCCTAAATCAGCTAAAAAACTTAGACGAAAATTTGTTGTTGGCCAGTGTAATAATGATAATAATAATAATGTTAGTAGTAATCATAATAAACACAATAAACATAGTGACAATAATAACAATAATAATAATAATAATAATAATAATAATAATAATAATAATAATAATAATAATAATAATAATAATAATAATAATAATATAACTTGGCTACGTGCTTTGTTTCATCTCATAACTTTCCCCCCCTCCCTCTGCTATCTGCATGCCTTGTGCAAGAGTTACCCAGCACTCTCATGCTTTCCACCCTTCTGCTGGTAAACTTTGGGGAATCCTTCCGCTGTCTCTATGCCTTCATGCCTGTGACTTCAACTCTTTCATGAGGGGAACATCAAGACACCTCTCATTCTGAAATTGACCTCTTTAGCCTCTCATTTTTGTTCCTTTTGAGGGAGCAGCAATCCACGGGCCTCACTGGCTCTGTTTTTTTTTTTTTTACCTCACTCTACTTCCTCTGCTTTAAAAAATAATAATACAGATAAGAATCACAGATATTGACAAAAAAATAACACTAATAACGATAATGGATAATAATAATAATACTGATTATGATATAAGTAATAATAAGTAATAATAATAATAATAATAATAATAATAATAATAATAATAATAATAATAATAATAATAATAATAATAATAATAATAATAATGATAAAGAGTATGATTGAAGAAGAGGAAGAAGAAAAAGAAGAAAAAAAAGGAGAGAAAAAGGAGAGGAAGAAGAAGAAGCGGAAGAATTCTAACACCAACACTATCATTGTTTATAGTGATGCTGCCACTACTGATAATAATGAATATAATGATAATAATAATAATAATAATAATAATAATAATAATAATAATAATAATAATAATAATAATAATAGTAAGAAGTAAAATAACAATAATGCCAACAATGATAACAGCAACAATAACATAATAATAGCAAGAACAACAACAATAACAAAAATAACAATAACAACAAGATTAAGAACATGCAGAAGTTATCACAATGGTCATTACAGATATGATGATGATCATGATGGTAATAAAATAATAATAATAATAATAATAATAATAATAATAATAATAATAATAATAATAATAATAATAATTATAAATCATAATAATAATAATTATAAATCATAATAATAATAATAATAATAATAATAATAATAATAATTATAAATCATCATAATAATAATAGTAATAATAATACAAATAATAATAATAATAATAATAATAATAATAATAATAATAATAATATGTGGATAGATACATAGATATATTACAATAATGAGCAAACCGTTGATACGTTGATGAAATATATAACTAACATATTTATAATGGTAGATATAAGTAAATTTCTGTGTCGAAAACATGTCCGCCTGTGGCCGTGAGTGTGATGATTGTAACTACGTATATCACAGAATAAAACAAAGTAAAATAAATATAAAACGACCCATGCATATAAGCAAACGTATTTAAGAACGGAGACAGAAAAACAGTAGGCTAAACTCATTAGAAACATGATATTGAATATAAAAACGTAACTCCTGTAAGAGTCCTTGATGGATTACAGGGACGAGAGTATTTTGCGCGGCACTCACTAATGTTTTTAAATAATCCGGTAACCATTTCCCTCGATAATAACGTTTACAATGGCTGTTTGAGAGAGCACCGCCGGGACGCAGCGTCACTATACAGTGTAAAGAAACTACCACTATACTCCTACTATGCTACACTAAACAGGTCACGACGGACGGCTGCCGCAAACGGTGACGCTTGTCTTCCTCGCCAACAGGTATAGGGGTATCAGGTTCCCCGGCGCCACGCTGAGGGCCGACGGCTGGGAAGCAGTACTGCGAGGCATGAAGGACCGCGGCGTGAGGGTGGGGGTGGGTGTTTATGTACCAGACTGCACCATCACCAACGACGAGAAGGGCCTGCTGAACACCCTCGCTGAGTCCCTGCTGGGGTGTGGCTTTTACAGGTGTGTGTGTGTGTGTGTGTGTGTGTGTGTGTGTCACTTTGCTATTTCCATTTTCCTTCTTTTTTTCCGAACACGTTTTTTATTTTTTTATGAGCATTTCCCCCTCCTAAATATCCCCTTCCTTATTTTTCTTTCCTTCTCTCTTGTTTCTTGTCTTTCCTTTGCCTGTATATTTTTTTACCTATTCTGATACTCTATTGTTGTTGTTGTTGTTGTTGTTGTTCCTTTCTTCTTTTTCCTTTTCTTTATTTGTCTTTCTTTATCTCCCTCTTCTTTTCGTTCTCCTTCTTCATCATCATCCTCATTCTTTTTTTTTTCATAAATATTTTTCTCTCCCTTTACAATATTTTCTTTCTCTACTATTTCTTCTTTATATTATTATCATTACTATTACTACTACTAGGTTTACTATGATTTCTTATGATTTATCTTTATTTACTTCTCATTTTTGGGCATTTTTTTTACTTTTCTCGTTGTTTTTCTTCGTCTTCCGCTTCCTCTTTTTCCTCTTCTTTTCTTTTTCTAGGTTCTCTTAATCTTCTTCTTATATTCGTACGTTCTCTTCATCTTCTTTTTCTTCTTTTATGTCTGCTTCTCCTCCTCTTTTATTTTATGTTCTTCATCTTTTTTCTCATGTATTTTTCTTTTCTCTTTCTCATTTTCTACTAATTCTTTACTTCTCATAAATTTCCCTCCTCTTCTTTTTTTTTTGTTTCTTCTTTTTCTTCTGTCTTCTTTACTTCTTATATATTTTTCTTCTTTTCCTTACTTTTTCTTACTTTAACAACATATTTATTTTCCTCCTCTTATAAACATTATTATTAATATTTTATTCTATTATTATTATTATTATTATTATTATTATTATTATTATTATTATTATTATTATTATTATCTGCACATCTAGTATCTGAACTGTCATTTCCCGGGTACGAAAGCTTCCAAAAAAATCGAATGCACAAGAAAGGAGGAGGAGTAATTTGCTACGTAAAAAGTACGCTCCCTGCCATAAAAATAGACAAACAGGACGCAGAGAATTACGACTCCGTCTATGTGGAAATAACCGCGAATAATAAGAAACTAACACTTGCGACCGTATACAGGCCTCCAGAACAACAGGCAGCCGATGACACAGCCCTGTACGAAGAGCTTCACTCTTTAACACAAAGTAAAGAAGTAATAATAATTGGGACTTTAATTGCCCTAACATTGACTGGGGACAATTGACTGGAGATCAAGAGGGTAACAGGCTTATAGAAATGGTGGAGGATTCGTTCCTCACTCAAGTTGTAACTCAACCAACAAGAGAAAACAATCTGCTGGATCTGGTATTAGTAAGCGACCCCGACCTCATTCGCGACTGTGAAGTTGGTGAAAAAATTAACGGTTGCGATCACCACTTAATCCGTTTCAATGTCAACATAAGTCACAAACTCGTAGACAATCCGTCAGTGATACCAGACTACAAAAAAGCAAATTTCAACCTTGCCCGTGAGCTGCTTCCCTCTGCGACCTGGGACCAACTTCACCTAACCGACAATACAATCGACAACGTGTGGAACAACTTCAAAGATAAGCTTTTGGGAGTAGAAAAGGCTACAGTGCCTACGAAACCCAGGCGAGTAAATGGTGCCGTAGATCCACCGTGGATGACCAGAGAAATAAAAAGGGCGGTAAACTTTAAAAAAAGGAATTATAACCTAATGAAAGAGAATGACACGGCCGAAGCCCGTACTCAGTACCACAACAGCCTCAGAGCTTGTCGCACCCTTATTCGGAGTAGTAAACGCAACTACGAAAAACAAATAGCACGTGACATCAAGACAAACTCAAAAAAATTCTTCACATACATCAGATCGAAAAAGAAAGTAAAATCCAATATTGGTCCCCTGACAGACGAGACTGGAGCTGCAACTCAGGACAGTAAACAGATGGCCAGAATCCTCAACAGTAACTTCGCATCCGTATTCACAGTCGAGGAAATCGAAACCATGCCCGAGAGCCCTGACCCGCCGAGGGGAATCACGCCCCTGAAAATTGACTCAATATGCGACCAAGAAGTGAAAGAGTATTTGGATAAACTCGACACGAACAAGTCAACAGGACCTGACGGTTTGTCCCCGCGGTTATTAAAAGAGCTTAAACAACAAATACTTCAGCCACTCACTAATAATAATAATAATAATAAAGGAGACAAAAGCGTTGCATTAAACTACAGGCCCATAAGTTTGACATCAGTGGCAGGAAAAATACTCGAAAAGATTATTAGAGACAAACTTGTTAAGTTTCTAGAAGACAATAATGTAGTCTCCGACACCCAGCATGGCTTCAGAAACAAGCGCTCCTGCCTAACGAATTTATTAGACTTCTTCGAAGGTATATATAAGAACTGGGATGCCCACATCCCCAGTGATGTTATATACCTGGACTTTCAGAAAGCCTTCGACAAGGTACCGCACGAGCGACTCCTTAAGAAACTGCACTCGGCGGGCATTGGAGCCAATCTGATCGCGTGGATAAGAGATTGGCTCACCGACAGAAAACAACGAGTACTACTCAACGGACAGCCTTCCGATTGGCTTCCAGTCACTAGTGGAGTGCCTCAAGGGTCAGTGCTGGGACCCATTCTCTTCATCATATATATCAACGACCTCGAATCAGGACTGAAATCCACAATATCGAAATTTGCTGATGACACCAAGGTGGGGGGAAAGGCCCTCACAAAGACCGACTGCGAAATCATTCAGAAAGACCTCAATCACATTATCGAATGGTCGGAAAAATGGCAAATGTCCTTTAATGTTGACAAATGCAAAGTCATGCACATTGGGTCCAGAAATAGTAACCACACATACATCATGAATGGGAGACTTCTGCAAGCGATGCAGGAGGAAAAGGATCTTGGAGTCACTATCAGCAGTGACCTGAAACACGCGAATCACTGTAAAAAAGCATACAACAAGGCCAACACTATGCTCGGGTTCATAGCGAGGAACTTCGAGTGTAAAACGCCAGACGTGATGCTATCCTTGTATAATTCCATGGTAAGACCGCACCTCGAGTATGCAGTACAGTTCTGGTCTCCTAATTACAGAAAGGACATTGATTTACTGGAAAGGATTCAACGACGCGCCACAAAGATGATTCCAACCTTAAGGGCTCAACCGTACGAGGAACGACTCAAGCGACTCAATCTCTTTACATTGGAGAAAAGACGCCTACGAGGGGATATGATTCAAGTCTTCAAGTATCTGAAAAAATTCAATAACGTCGATTACTCCAAATAATGGTTTACCCATTCATTCTAGTCGATGTAACACAGACATCGGAAGGAGTTTCTTTTCAAACCGAGTCATCCGTCACTGGAACAATCTTCCTTCAGAAGTAGTAAATGCGAATACTATCAACTTCTTCAAATATAGAATCGACCGTCACTTCGCTGCGTCGGGAGTAAACTGAATATTGAGGAGCTTTCATCTGCTCCTCAATATCGAGGTGCTTTCATCTGCTCCTCAATGTCGAGGTGCTTTCATCTGCTCCCCAGGCCCCAAGTGGCTGTCGAGCAGATTAAATCACCAAAGCGGGCAACCTCGTAATGAGCCAATAGGCTTTCTGTTGCCTGCATTTCCATGTTTCCATGTTTCCATGTTTCACTTCCATACTAGCAACATCTTCTACTACTACTACTACTACTACTACTACAACGTTTTTTTCTCTACGGCCGCCATCCGTTAGAGTTGCGTTGTGAGTGGCTGTTTTCTCATATTCTTTCACCAAGCAATTCACCGGCCCCAGCCTCGCCAACGACTGTGGCTCACAACCTGTAATAATGATGATAATAATAATAATTACAATATGTAACAAAAAAATAATAATTACATTATGTTATAATAATAATTACAAAAAAAAGTGATAATAACAACAACAATACTACTAATATAATATAATATAATAATAATAATAATAATAATAATAATAATAATAATAATAATAATAATAACAACAATAATAATAATTATAGCAATAATATTATTAATAAAATTGATAGTTATTTTTATAATAATAATAATAATAATAATAATAATAATAATAACAATAATAATAATAACAATAATAATAATAATAATAATAATAATAATAATAATAATAATGATAATAATACAGTCGGCGCGGGAAAAAATGTCCGCACCTGCCGACGAAATACATTTTTCCGACACAACATTATGCTCTTGTTTATTTATGCACCAGCGGTCACAAAATCTAGCCAATAATGACCACCTGGCATCTCCATGCTTTCAATTTTCAGTGTAACAGACTAGCGAGGGCCACTGGTCAAGTAACCGCTGGGCAGGCTGTGTGGGAGCAGACCACAGAGTTATATACCTTGAGCGCGCGCTCCCGTGTTGTGGGGTTGGCGGCGAGTGAGGCAAGCAACCCTGGCGCGGCAGCCATCTTGGGGAGCCCACTTTCCCTCACTCTGTGGTGGTGGTTTTGATGGTGGTGGTGGTGATGGTGATGGTGGTAATGATGGTGGTGGTGGTGGTGGTGGTGATGATGGTGGTGGTGTTAGTGGTGGTGGTGATGATGGTGGTGGTGTTGGTGGTGGTGGTGGTGGAGGTGATGATGATGATGGTGGTGGTGGTGGTGGTGGTGGTGGTGGTGGTGGTGATGATGATGATGGTGGTGGTGGTGGTGGTGGTGGTGGTGGTGGTGATGATGATGATGGTGGTGGTGGTGGTGATGATGATGGCGGTGGTGGTGATGATGGTGGTGATGGTGGTGGTGATGATGGTGGTGGTGGTGGTGGTGGTACGTGATAGTGGTGGTGGTGGTGGTGGTCTTAGAGAGAGAGAGAGAGAGAGAGAGAGAGAGAGAGAGAGAGTATAAACCTGTTATGTCATATGTCACGTCAGTCCGTCTCTCTCTCTCTCAACCAACTCCTCCACCCACCACCACCAGCACCACCACCACCACTATAGCACCACCACCACCACTATAGCACCACCATCATCACCACCACCACCACCACCACCATCACCACCTACCACTTACTTCTACTTTGAAGTTGCCGGCTGGAGCACAGAGTTGGCTGAACTGGGCTCCCAAAGATGGCGGCCGAGGTACTTCCGGTTGCCGCACCCGAGTGTCTGGCTCGCGCGCTCTAGGTATATAACTCTGTGGAGCAGACACATCCCCCCGTGTTCGGGCGAGGTGCTTCCTGCTTCCGGTCCCGTTTCCTCAAACATTGCTCGCATCTTCTCGTGATATCACTCACCCTTCGCTACAGAATGGGGCCTGCCAAGCTGAAAATGGGGGAAAAAAATATCATACTTGCTTTACTTCGCGAAGGCCACAGCAACAAAGAAGTAGCAAGTAGGAAAGGAAGATCCGAGAATTGTGTTCGTAATGTCATTTAAGCATCCAGTGTCTTCGGAGGTGTTACTTCGAAGAGAAAGAAAGGGTCGGGAAGGAAACACAAGACAGGCCAGAGAACTGACATGTTGCTCCTACGTGAAGTGCTGAAGGAACTTTTCATCACTGCCAAGGAATTGAAAGATACGCATAGAGATGTGTTGGGTGATGTGGCAGTAACAACCCCGAAGACACTGGCTGCTTCCATGACATAACGAACACGCTTCTCGGATCTTCCTGTCCTTGCTACTTCTCTGTTGCTGTAGCCTTCGCGAAGTAAAGCCAGTATGACACTTTTTTCCTCTATTTTCAGCTTGGCAGGCCCCATTCTGTAGCGAAGGGTGACTGATATCACGAGAAGAGGCGAGCGAAGTTTGAGGAAACGGGACCGGAAGCAGGAAGCACCTCGCCCGAACACTGGGGGATGTGTCTGCTCCCACACAGCCTGCCCAGCGGTTGCTTGACCAGTGGCCCTCGCTAATTTGTTACATTGAATGCCAGGTGGTCATTATTGTCCATATCATTAGAGTTTTGTGACCCCTGTACCTTAATATACAAGAGCGTAATGTTGTGTCGGAAAAAAAGTATGTCGTCGGCAGGTGCGGAATTTTTTTTCCGCGCCGACTGTAATAATAATAATATAAATCACAATGATAATAAGAACATTATGATTACAATTGAAATGCTAATTCACAAAAAAAGTCATAAAAATAGCGATAATAAAAAATATCAGTACCTCTCACATTTGAAAGCTGTCAGTCAGCATTCTTTGCTGAGATTGTCGCTGCCTTCCCTTACAGGTGGACCGAGGAAGACCTGTGGTACTAGTTCTAGCTTTGCATCGGGTTCGCGCCGGGCGGGTAGCCGCCCCAGAGAATCCCAGACGGCCTCCCACCCAGCAGGACGTTGTGAGATAGCTCACCCGCAGTGCCCCTGAGTTAGCCTTCTGAAGCTTTTCCTTTTCTAATAGCATCCAGGTGAGATGATTCAGGCAATTGTTCAACTGCCAACCCTACACTGCACCCAGCAGATCCTTGGCACAAACTTTAGTACACTGTATACTTAACACTGCAGGTAGTCCTCACATCACGATGGGGTTCGGGACCGGACGTAAGTCAAACAGGTTGCGAGTCGAAAATTTACATTAAATAAAAAAAAATATAAAAAAATTCCAGACGTGGATAGACCGGCATTCTCGTGTCTCCTTCCCTTCCCCCTAATCCCGCCGCTATCCTCACACGCTCCCCTCACCCAGTCCTTCAGCCACGCAACGCTGTGGAACGTTATGCAATGGTCCCATCAAGTTATGCCGATATGGAGTGTTGCCCAACCTCCCACCAGGCCGCTGCACCGGAGGTTGTGTTGGCGGGGAACAGTGTGGACCCGGGTATGCGCCATACTGACGGCGAGTAAAGTGACAGTTCAGTGGCTTCACCTCTGTCCCTAGGATTGGCGGGCCATGCCGCCGCCACACTTCCTACCTCCATGAGCCCAGCCCACCCAGCCTACCCCTGCCTGCCCCAGCCTGATTGTGCCAATGTGTGAACATTTTTTATTTTTTGCCATCAGCCCTGACTCAGCTCTCTCTCTCTCTCTCTCTCTCTCTCTCTCTCTCTCTCTCTCTCTCTCTCTATATATATATATATATATATATATATATATATATATATATATATATATATATATCTATATATATATAATATTATATATATATATATATATATATATATATATATATATATATATATATATATATATATATATATATATATATATATATATATATATATATATATATATATAGGCCATATTGATTTATTTTTTTCAGTTTGTAGGTTTGTTTATTTTGTTGGTTTTATTTTTATTATCATCATTCATACAGTCATTCATTCAACACATATACACAGCTTTACATATGAAGAAAAAAATAAGTAAATACATCTGAGAGAACCTAACCAAAGCTACCTAAGCAGGGGTGGGCGGGGACACACCGGCACACAGCGTTCATACACACGGGGCTGTGTGGCCCAGCAGTGTGTGAAGAGAGTGGCCGGTAAAGGGGAGGGGGATGGGGGTGGGGGCAGGAAGCGCGGGAACTCTGAATAAATAACCCGCTGCTCTACCCACAGCGGGATGTTTGAACTGTCACCTCGTTACCTAACCAAGTTTTACTAATACTGTTGTCTTGGCCGTAAATGCGAGCGATCGTAAGTCCCATCCATCGTAACTCGAGGAATACCTGTGTGAGTTTGGTGTTCTTTAAATGCATGTGGCTCATTTACGTTGTGCAGGGCAGTGTCTGAGCTGTGTATCTTGTGTAGTGTGCCGGAATATATCATTATGGAATGTTGACTGGCTCACAAGGCTGTCAACAATATTATGTAACAGTATTGTGTAGTGTGTCGGGATATATGATAATGGATTGTTGACTGATTTACAAAGCTGTTATAACAATATTATGTAACAATACTGTGTAGTGTGAATGTCTGGTCAGGGCAGTTAAGGTAGTACTCTGCTACTTGTAACATGTAACCCAGTACAACCAACCGCATGGTCGGGTAGTCGGCGACTGAACCGGCAACCCATTGGTTTTGTTTTGGACCAGTGAGGAGGATGTGCTGGACCCCCAGGTGGATTAAAAACAAGACCATTCTAAGGGCAGATGAACTCATGTTTATCAGAGTCAATGGCCATCCAGTCTCAGCTATGGGTGAAATAACGGATGGCAAACCTCATAGCCCCCTGCTGCCTTGTAGGGTTTGCCTGTCTCGTTCAGCCAAAGGCTAGGGACACCACTTAAAATAGGTGCTTGGGTCTGCAAGGGCATGCACCCGGAAAATCTTGTGCCAATAACTAAAAATGGCTCGATTTACAAGCCACAAACCGTCCAACCGCTAATGAAGAATGAAAACGGACGTTAAACGAAATGATGATGAATATTGTGTAGTGTGCCGGGATATATCATAATGGAATGTTGACTGGCTCACAAGGCTGTCATAACAATATTATGTAACCTTATTGTGTAGTGTGCCGGTATATATAATTATGGCATGTTGACTGATTTACAAGGCTGTCATAACAATATTGGTGATCTTCTTGCTCTCTCAACTGACTCCTGGTCATCCTCTCTTAGCCGCTTCGGTAAAACTTTCTCAGTTGCGATAGACATATCGAAAGCTTTCGATAGAGTCTGGCACAACTCTTTGCTTTCTAAACTGCCCTCTTTCGGATTCTATCCTTCTCTCTGTTCCTTTATCTCCAGTTTCCTTTCCGGCCGTTCTCTCTCTGCAGTGTTAGACGGTCACTGTTCTTCCCCTAAACCTATCAACAGTGGTGTTCCACAGGGCTCTGTCCAATCACCCACTCTCTTCCTGTTATTCATCAATGATCTTTTTTTCATAAAAAAAACCTGCCCTATCCACTCATACGCCGACGACTTTACTTTGCATTATTCAACTTCTTTCAGCAGAAGACCCTCTCAACAGGAATTACATGACTCAAGACGTGAGGCTGCAGAACGCTTAACCTCTGACCTTGCTATTATTTCCGATTACGGCAGAAGGAACCTTGTGTCCTTCAACACCTCAAAAACTCAATTTCTCCACCTATCAACTCGACAGTCTTCCAAGTACCTATCCCCTATTCTTCGACAAACATTCTCGGTCTATCCTTACTCAAAATCTTAACAGAAAACTTCACACCTCTCTCACTAAATCAGCTTCCTCGAGGTTTGGCATTTTGTATCGTCCCCGCCAGTTCTTCTCCCCCGCACAGATGCTTTCCATATACAGGGGCCTTGTCCGCCCTCGTATGGAGTATGCATCTCGCGTGTGGGGGGGCACCACACACACAGCTCTCTTGGACAGAGTAGAGTCTAAGGCTCTTCGTCCCATCAGCTCTCCTCCTCTTACTGATAGTCTTCTACCTCTTAAATTCCGCCGCCATGTTGCATCTCTTTCTGTCTTCTATCGATATTTTCCTGCTGACCGCTCTTCTGACCTTGCTAACTGCATGCCTCCCCCCTCCCGCGGCCTTGCTGCACACGACTTTCTAACTCAAGCTCATCCATATTACAGTCCAAATCCGTCACGCAAGAGTTAACAAGCATCTTCACTCTTTCATTCCTCACGCTGGTAAACTCTGGAACAATCTTCCTTCATCGGTATTTCCTCCTGCCTACGACTTGAACTTTTTCAAGAGGAGAGTATCAGGACACCTCTCCTCCCGGAATTGACCTCTTTTTCGGCCACTCCTCTGAACGCTTTTCAATAGGAGCAGTGAGTAGCGAGCTTTTTTTCATTATTGTTTCCTTTTATTTGCTCTTGAGCTGTTTCCTTTGCTGTAAAAAACAAAACAAAAAAAAAACACCAATATTGTGTAGTTTGCCAAGATATATCATTATGGATTGTTGACTGGCTCACAAGGCTGTCATAACAATATTGCTGGTGGCTGAGGGGGCAGCGGTGTGGCAGCGGCCAGCAAGCTGTAAAATGTTCAGGACGTGCTTCTGGCAAGTCCTTGTCTGGTGCTCCTGAACAGACCTTTAGAGCTTCACTTATCAAAAATGCTGCTTAGAGGCCAGACATTCTCGGCGTGTGTGTGGTTTGGGAAAGGGTGCCGGGGCCCTGATTGTGATCACTGCCACTCCGACCCTGTCATACTAACAGCAGCAGCAACACTAACACTGATGTAAGCCTTTTCCATGTATTCTTGCAACTGATTAAAACGTCCTGCAATGAACAGAAGGTTTCCGTGATCCCCCCGCAAGACCTAGCGTGGTTACAACCTGCAGCGACACATTCCCACTAAACGCCGCCCGGCGGGAGAACCCGGGGCTTGGATTCACTAACGCAGAGCAGCCACTAAGTTCTTAGTGCCATCCAACATGCCAGAATTACAATTTATTTTTATTTTGGTATTCTCCACCGCTTCTAAAGCCCGCCATATTTAGATTTGTATCTCTTAGCACTGCTCCACACTTTTGACAGTGGTGTGCTGCCGGCCTTCCTCCTTCAGCCAATGGCAGCGTCTAGTATACACACAGGTCCTCTGAACAAGGTTAGAGTCCCACCGAAACACGCTGATTTCTCAAACCATCATCGAGTGTCTGAAGCTTACCCACATGCTGCCCAGACCTTCAATCAAACCTGACTTCAGCGACTTCGGTCAAATGGAGCACCGGGGGGCAGCATGGGCCAGGCGAGTCACACATCACGGCAGCCACTATAAGTGAAATTAGTCTGCGCCACTAACAGGCTGTCAAAGAGGCCCCTCAAGACAGCCTGACGGCGATACAGGCAGAACAATATATATATATATATATATATATATATATATATATATATATATATATATATATATATATATATATTTTTTTTTTTTACATTGCAGCCTATTGCGCCGGTAGGCTTCTTCCCGGTGGATCCTGATGGTCGGTCCAAGGCTTCTTTCCGGTAGGTCCTGATGGTCGGCCCAGCCCGTTCTGGCGCAGGCGAGTGTTTATAGTGGCGCCATCTTGCATTGGCTCATGCTGCCCTCCCAGAGCTCATCTTTGATCCTAGAATCTAGAGTCCGGGTTGATAGGTGGTCTTCTGGACAGCATGTGGGTAGTTTTAAGCCACTCGGCGGCGGCTGAAAAATCCCAGCTTGGTGGCACCGGGCGGGGATTGAACTCGCGTCCTCCTGAACACGAGGCCGTTACTTTGACGACTCAGCCACCGCCGATCGTGAAGTGCTATTCCGATCAGATCGGAAGATCGGACGTTCGGACTGATGATCGGAGGTGCCCAGCTCTGATATATATATGTATATATATATATATATATATATATATATATATATATATATATATATATATATATATATATATATATATATATATATATATATATATATATATATATATATATATATATATATATATATATATATATATATATATATATATATATATATATATATATATATATATATATATATATATATATATATATATATATATATATATATATATATATATATATATATATATATATATATATATATATATATATATATATATATATCAGAGCTGGGCACCTCCGATCATCAGTCCGAACGTCCGATCTTCCGATCTGATCGGAATAGCACTTCACGATCGGAATGCAAAGATTGGATCATCGTTGTTAAAGGCAATCGGACTGTGGAGATCGGAACTTCACAAACTAACATCCGATCACCGATCACAGAAAAAGAAAGTGGTCAACGTTGTCATGGCAACAAGAGACTGCATAATTCTTAC
This sequence comes from Eriocheir sinensis, assembly GCF_024679095.1. Taxonomy (NCBI): domain Eukaryota; kingdom Metazoa; phylum Arthropoda; class Malacostraca; order Decapoda; family Varunidae; genus Eriocheir; species Eriocheir sinensis. Next base: position 62,674 of record NW_026111361.1, on the reverse strand, counting down.
AATAACTTTTATACATGTTGCTAAATAGTTGCTTCAATAAACGTCTTTATTTATAAAATTAAGCGATAATTATTGATCGTTAATTTATTCCTTCCCTCGACCCCCCCCCCACCCGTCTGGCTCCCCCCCGCAACAAAAGGAGGAGGAGGAAGGAGGTCTCGCGAGACAGCGGAACATGCTGCCCAGACCAATGTCTATATATTGACAATGGCCCAGACCACAGCACCAAACTAACGCCCCATACCCCTCCCATCCAAGAACTTATCTAACCTCTTCTTGAATGTATCTATCGTGTTGGCGCTCACCACATGACTTCTACTTCTGTTCCACTCATCCACCACTGTTGGTAAACCAATTCTTGCCTATGTCTTTGTTGAACCTGAACTTATCCAAGTTAAACCCATTGCTACGTGTCCTACCCGGTGTGGTGTCATCTGCCATTCACGTATCCTAAGACATCCCATTTAATCTACGCATGCGCGGGATTTGTTTACAAACAAAGGGTGGATGAATTGCGACACGGTACCGTGTCTTTGTCGACTGCCTATCTCGGTATGTTCCACCCGAGTTTGTTTTTTTATCTTTTTAAAAGTAAATGTTGACGTATGTTTTGAATTTGAAAATTGCTTAAAATATGAAAGTTTCTTCTTGCACCCTTTGTATGTCAGTAAATGAGGTAAATGAGGTATGTTGGTAAATGTGATAAATGAGATAACCTGCTCCCCTTGTATGTCGGTATATGTGATAAATGAGATAACCTGCACCCCTTGTATGTCGGTATATGTGATAAATGAGATAACCTGCTCCCCTTGTATGTCGGTATATGTGATAAATGAGATAACCTGCTCCCCTTGTATGTCGGTATATGTGATAAATGAGATAACCTACACCCCTTGTATGTCGGTATATGTGATAAATGAGATAACCTGCACCCCTTGTATGTCGGTAAATGTGATAAATGAGATAACCTGCACCACTTCTATGTCGGTATATGTGATAAATGAGATAACCTATACCCCTTGTATGTCGGTAAATGTGATAAATGAGATAACCTACACCCCTTGTATGTCGGTAAATGTGATAAATGAGATAACCTGCACCCCTTGTATGTCGGTAAATGTGATAAATGAGATAACCTATGCCCCTCGCATCTCGGTAAATGTGATTAATGAGATACCCTACACCCATTGAATGTCGGTAAATGTGATTAATGAGATACCCTACACCCATTGAATGTCGGTAAATGTGATAAATGAGGTACCCTACACCCCTTGTATGTCGGTAAATGTGATAAATGAGGTACCCTACACCTCTTGTATGTCGGTAAATGTGATAAATGAGGTAACTTTTTTTTTGTTTACATCTCAGCCTATAGCGCCGGTAGGCTTTCTTCAGGGGCCTGGTGGTCTGCCCAAGCCCGTCATGGCGCAGGCAATTTTTATAGTGGCGCAAGTTATGCTTGGGTCATGCTGCCCCCTGGAACTCATTTTTTATTCGCTTGTACGGTTTCTTCTAGAATCCAGGATGATAGGTGGTCTTCTGGACAGCCTGTGAGTAGTCTTAAGCCACTCGGCGGTGACTAAAAAATCCCAGGTGGTAGCGTGGGGATACGAATCGACATTGTCCATGGCGTGATGAATGCTGGCCCCGCACGCTAATCACTCAGCCACCGCCTATCCTTGTATGTCAGTTAAAAATGAGATACCCTAAACCCCTTGTATGTCGGTAAATGTGATAAATGAGGTAACTTGCAACCTTGTATGTCAGTAAATGTGATAAATGAGATAACCTGCACTTCTTGTATGTCGGTAAATGTGATAAATGAGATAACCTACACCCCTTGTATGTCGGTAAATGTGATAAATGAGATAACCTACACCCCTTGTATGTCGGTAAATGTGATAAATGAGATAACCTACACCCCTTGTATGTCGGTAAATGTGATAAATGAGATAACCTACACCCCTTGTATGTCGGTAAATGTGATAAATGAGATAACCTACACCCCTTGTATGTCGTTAAATGTGATAAATGAGATAACCTACACCCCTTGTATGTCGGTAAATGTGATAAATGAGATAACCTACACCCCTTGTATGTCAGTAAATGTGATAAATGAGATAACCTACACCCCTTGTATGTCGGTAAATGTGATAAATGAGATAACCTACACCCCTTGTATGTCGGTAAATGTGATAAATGAGATAACCTACACTCTCTTCTGATTGATGGTCATGTTTCTCAGATTCTCTCCATTTAATGGTAGGCTATCTGAATTATGGGGTCCATGTCATTTTTGAATTTGACCATTTTACCATAAAAGCTGCCATGCTGTCTTGCCGCCATCTTGCCTGGACAAACTACGATATCAACACTGTGTTTGTAAACATCGGGTTCCACGCATGCGCAGATCAGGATGGGATGTCTTAGGATACGTGGATGGCAGATGACACAACTCCGGCTCACCTATAATCAAAACCTTATTGCTTATGTTCTTGTAACTAATTTGTTTATGGACCAATATCTTTTATTCAGAAAGCTATTGAAACAGGAAGGATAGGAGATTAATTTTTTTTTTTTTACAGCTAAGGAGACAGCTCAAAGGCGAAAAAAAAAAAAAAAAAAAAAAAAAGGCCCGCTACTCACTGCTCCCGAACAGAGGTTAATGGAGTGTCCAAAATCAGAGGTTAATTTCGGGAGGAGAGGTGTCCTGATACCCTCCTCTTGAAAGAGTTCAAGTCGTAGGCAGGAGGAAATACAGATGAAGGAAGATTGTTCCAGAGTTTACCAGCGTGAGGGATGAAAGAGTGAAGATGCTGGTTAACTCTTGCATAAGGGGTTTGGACAGTATAGGGATGAGCATGAGTAGAAAGTCGAGTGCAGCGGGGCCGCGAGAGGGGGGGAGGCATGCAGTTAGCAAGTTCAGAAGAGCAGTCAGCGTGGAAATATCGATAGAAGATAGAAAGAGAGGCAACATTGCGGCGGAATTTAAGAGGTAGAAGACTATCAGTATGAGGAGGAGAGCTGATGAGACGAAGAGCCTTAGCCTCCACTCTGTCCAGAAGAGCTGTGTGAGTGGAGCCCCCCCACACATGAGATGCATGCTCCATACGAGGGCGGACAAGGCCCCTGTATATGGACAGCAACTGTGCAGGGGAGAAGAACTGGCGGAGACGGTACAGGACGCCCAGCCTCGAGGAAGATGAGATATGAAGTTTCCAGTTGAGATTTTGAGTTAAGGATAGACCGAGGATGTTTAGTGTTGAGGAAGGTGATAGCTGGGTGTTGTCAAAGAATAGGGGATAGTTGTTTGGAAGATTGTGTCGAGTGGATAGGTGGAGAAACTGTGTTTTTGAGGCGTTGAAGGACACCAGGTTCTTCTTGCCCCAATCGGAAATAATAGTAAGGTCTGAGGCTAAGCGTTCTGCAGCCTCCAGCCTTGAGTCGTTAAGTTCCTGAAGGGTGGGTCTTCTATTAAAAGAAGATGAATAATGCAGAGTGGAATCATCGGCGTAGGAATGGATAGGACAGTTCGTTTTGGAAAGAAGATCATCAATGAACAACAGAAAAAGAGTGGGAGATAGGACAGAACCCTGTGGGACACCACTGTTAATAGATTTAGGGGAAGAACAGTGACCGTCTACCACGGCAGAAATAGAACGGTCAGAAAGGAAACTGGAGATAAAGGTACAGAGAAAAGGATAGAAACCGTAGGAGGTAATTTAGAAAGCAATGATTTGTGCCAGACCCTATGAAAAGCTTTTGATATGTCCAGCGCAATAGCAAAAGTTTCACCGAAACGGCTAAGAGAGGATGACCAAGAGTCAGTTAAGAAGGCTAGGAGATCACCAGTAGAACGCCCCTTGCGGAACCCATACTGGCGATCAGATAGAAGGTCAGAAGTGGAAAGGTGCTTTTGAATCTTCCGGTTAAGGATTGATTCAAAAGCTTTAGATAGACAAGAAAGTAAAGCTGTAGGGCGGTTGTTTGAGGGATTGGAGCGGTCACCCTTCTTAGGCACAGGCTGTCTGAAGGCATACTTCCAGCAAGAAGGAAAGGGAGATGTTGACAGGCAGAGGCGAAAGAGTTTGACCAGGCAGGGGGACAGCACGGAGGCACAGTTTTAAGGACAATAGGAGGCACTCCATCAGGTCCATAAGCCTTCTGAGGATTGAGGCCAGAGAGGGCATAGAAAACATCATTTTGAAGAATCTTTATAATAGGCATAAAGGAGTCAGAGGGAGGATGAGTAGGAGGAATATGCCCAGAATCGTCCAGAGTGGAGTTTTAGAAAAGTTTGAGAAGAGTTCAGCCTTAGAGATAGATGAGACGGCAGTGTTGCCGTCAGGACTGAGGAGTGGAGAGAAAGATGAAGAAGTGAAGTTGGAGGAGATGTTTTGGCTAGATGCCAGAAGTCACAGGAAGAGTTAGAAAGCAAGGTTTGACATTTTCTATTAATGAAAGAATTTTTGGTTAGTCGGAGAATAGATTTGGCACGATTTCGGGCAGAAATGTAAGTTCATAATTAGCATTAGTTTGAAGGCTCTGGTACCTTTTGTGAGCTACCTCTCTATCATTGACAGCACGATATATATATATATATATATATATATATATATATATATATATATATATATATATATATATATATATATATATATATATATATATATATATATACCATCTTGAGGCCTGCCAGTTCTTCTCCCTCGTATCACCGTTGCTATCCATTTACAGGGCCTTGTCCGCCTCGTATGGAGTATGCATCTCATGTGTGTGTGTGTGTGGGGGTCCACTCACACAGCTTTCCTTGATACATTGGAAGTCAAGGCTCTTCGTCTCAGTCTCCTCCTCATTACTAATAAAGTCTTCTACTCTCAAATTCCGCCAGTAATGTTGCCTCTCTTTCTATTCTTCTATCGATATTTTCATATGACTGCTCTTCTGAACTTGCCCAGACACTGCCTTGCCTCCCCTCACTGACCCGCTGCACACGTCTTTCTACTCCATGCTTCATCCCTATACTGTCCAAATCTTATGCAAGGAATTAACCAGCATCTTACTCTTTCATCCCTTTCACCAGATAACTCTAGAACAATCTTCCTTCATCTCGTATTTCATCACCCTTTTGACTCTGAACTCTTTCCAAAGAGTAGGGTATCAGGACCACCTCTCTCTCCCGAGGGAATTGACCTCTCTTTGGACACCTTGACCTCTATTCAGGAGCAGTGAGTAGCAGGCTTTTTTTAATATTTTTTACGCCCTTCAACTGTCTCTGTAGCTGTAAAAAAAAAATATATACATATATATATATATATATATATATATATATATATATATATATATATATATATATATATATATATATATATATATATATATATATATATATATATATATTTTTTTTTTTTACAACAAAGGAGGCAGCTCAAGGGCACACAAAAAAAGAAAACAATAATAAAAAAAGCCTGCTAATCGCTGCTCCAATAAAACAATCAGAAGAGGTGGCCAAGAGCAAGGTCAATTTGGGAAGAGAGAATTGCCTGATACCCTCCTTTTGAAAGAGTTCAAGTCGTAGGTAGGAGAAATACAGATGAAGGAGGATTAATTCCAGAGTTTACCAGCGTGAGGGATGAAAAGAGTGAAGATGCTGGTTAACTCTTGCATAAGGGGTTTTGGACAGTATAGGATGAGCATGAGTAGAAAGTCGAGTGGCAGCGGGGCCCGCGTGAGTGGGGAGGCATGGAAGTTAGCAAAGTTCAGAAGATCAGTCAGCGTGGAAATATCGATAGAAGATAGAAAGAGAGGCAACATTGCGGCGGAATTTAAGAGGTGCAGAAGACTATCAGTATGAGGAGGAGAGCTGATGAGACATTTGAAGAGCCTTTGCCTCCACTCTGTCCAGAAGAGCTGTGTGAGTGGAGCCCCCCCCACACATGAGATGCATACTCCATACGAGGGCGGACAAGGCCCCCGTATATGGACAGCAACTGTGCAGGGAGAAGAACTGGCGGAGACGGTGTACAGAACGCCCAGCCTCGAGGAAGCTGATTTAGTAAGAGATGAGATATGAAGTTTCCAGTTGAGATTTTGAGTTAAGGATAGACCGAGGATGTTTAGTGTTGAGGAAGGTGATATAGCTGGTGTTGTCAAAGAATAGGGATAGTTGTTTGGAAGATTGTGTCGAGTGGGATAGGTGGGAAACTGTGTTTTGAGGCGTTGAAGGACACCAGGTTCTTCTCTGCCCCAATCGGAAATAATAGTAAGGTCTGAGGCTAAGCGTTCTGCAGCCTCCAGCCTTGAGTCGTTAAGTTCCTGAAGGGTGGGTCTTCTATTAAAAGAAGTTGAATAATGCAGAGTGGAATCATCGGTAGGAATGGATAGGACAGTTCGTTTTGGAAAGAAGATCATCAATGAACAACAGAAAAAAGAGTGGGAGATAGGACAGAACTCCTGTGGGACAATCCGCTGTTAATAGATTTAGGGGAAGAACAGTGACCGTCTACCACGGCAGAAATAGAACGGTCAGAAAGGAAACTGAGATAAAGGTACAGAGAGAAGGATAGAAACCGTGAGGGAGGGTAGTTTAGAAAGCAAAAGATTTGTGCCAGACATCCTATCAAAAAAGCTTCTTTGATATCCAGCGCAATAGCAAAAGTTTCACCGAAACGGCTAAGAGAGGATGCACCAAGAGTCCAGTTAAGAAGCAGCTAGGGAGATCACCAGTAGAACGTGTTTCTTGCGGAACCCATACTGGCGATCAGATAGAAGGTCAGAAGTGGAAAGGTGCTTTTTGAATCTTCCAGTTAAGGATTGACTCAAAGCTTTAGATAGACAAGAAAGTAAAGCAACAGGACGGTAGTTTGAGGCCGTGGATTGAGCGGTCACCCTTCTTAGGTACAGGCTGTATGAAGGCATACTTCCAGCAAGAAGAAAAGGTAGATGTTGACAGGCAGAGGCGAAAGAGTTTGACCCGGCAGGGTGACAGCACGGAGGCACAGTTTTAAGGACAATAGGGAGGCACTCCATCAGGTCCTAAGCCTTCTGAGGATTGAGCCAGAGAGGGCATCGAAAATATCATTCCGAAGAATCTTTATAACAGGCATAAAGAAGTCAGAAGGGGGATGAGTAGGAGGAATATGTCCAGAATCGTCCAGAGTGGAGTTTTTACAGAACGTTTGAGAGAAGAGTTCAGCCTTAGAGATAGATGAGACGGCAGTGTTGCCGTCAGGACTGAGGGAGGGAGGGAAAGATGAAGAAGTGAAGTTGAGGAGATGTTTGGCTAGATGCCAGAAGTCACGGGAAGAGTTAGAGAAAGCAAGGTTTTGACATTTTCTATTAATGAAAGAATTTTTGGTTAGTCGGAGAATAGATTTTGCACGATTTCGGGCAGAAATGTAAAGTTCATAATTAGCATTAGTTTGAAGGCTCTGGTATCTTTGTGAGCTACCTCTCTATCATTGACAGCACGAGAACAAGCGTGATTAAACCAAGGCTTTTTAGCGTGAGGAGTAGAGAAAGAACGAGAATGTATGCTCCATTCCAGAGAATCACCTCTGTGATGCGCTGAGCACACACAGAGGGTCTCTATCCTGGAAGCAATAATCATTCCACGGGAATGGAGAAGTACATCCTCAGGTCGTCCCACCGAGCTGAAGCAAAATGCCAGAAGCATCGCCTCTTCGGTGGTGCAGAGGTGTACAGGAGCGATAGGACAGGATGCAGAAATAAGATTGTGATCGGAGGAGCCCAACGGAGAGAACAGTTTGACAGAATAAGCAGAAGGGTTTGAGGTAAGGAAGAGGTCTGAATGTTGGGCCGATCTCCAAGACGGTCAGGAATACGTGTAGGGTGCTGGACCAACTGCTCTAGGTCGTTGAGGATAGAAAAGTTGTAGGCTTGTTCACCAGGATGGTCAGTGAAAGAGGATGAAAGCCAAAGCTGGTGGTGAACATTGAAATCTACTAGGATGGAGATTTCAGCGACGGAGAGTGGGTCAAGATGTGCTCCACTTTAGAATTCAAATATTCAAAGAATTTTACATAGTTGGTAGAGTTAGGTGAGAGATAAACAGCACAGATGTATTTAGTAATAGAATGACAGTGAAGTCTTAACCAGATGGTGGAAAATTCAGAAGAGTCAAGGTCGTGGGCACGAGAGCAAGTGATGTCGTTGCGCACGTAGGCGCAACATCCAGCTTTGGATTGAAATTTAGGATAGAGATAGTAGGAGGGACAGAGTAGAGATTTCTGTCAGTAGCCTCAGAAACCTGTGTTTCGGTAAGGAAGAGAAGGTGAGGTTTAGAGGAGGAGAGATGATGTTCCACAGAATGAAAATTAGACCGAAGACCGCGAATGTTGCAAAAATTGAGAAGAAAGAGGTTCGAGGAGTTATCAAGACACCTCTCGGGTCGGCAGCCAGAAGGGGAGTCCTCCCTGGGGGAATTTGTGGTTCCCCCCCCCAGGCGGGGACTCCGAGGCTTGGTGTATGTGCGACATTTTGAAATTTTAATTTTGGGAAAAGGTGTATATGTTGTGAGAATGTAGTGTGGTGTGGATAAAGAGAGGATCTGTTTTTAGAGAGCATGCTGAACTACTCTCCGGTGTTGGTGAGAAAATAGGGAAACGGTTAGTGAGGACATGGGAAGGGTCTTTGGAGGGCTTCAGCTCCCTTCTCACCTCCCATATATACCTCACCGGGAGTGGCTTGCGCCCGTTCGGTAGGTGTCTTCCTACCTACTCTGGTGTTTTACACTCGAAGTTCCTCGCTATGAACCCGAGCATAATGTTGGCCTTGTTATATGCTTTTTTACAGTGATTCGCGTGTTTCAGGTCACTGCTGATAGTGACTCCAAGATCCTTTTCCTCCTGCATCGCTTGCAGAGGTTTCCCATTCATGATGTATGTGTGGTTACTATTTTGGGACCCAATGTGCATGACTTTGCATTTGTCAACATTAAAAGACATTTGCCATTTTTCCGACCATTCGATAATGTGATTGAGGTCTTTCTGAATGATTTCGCAGTCGGTCTTTGTGAGGGCATCTCCAACCACCTTGGTGTCATCTGCAAATTTCGATATTGTGGATTTCAGTCCTGATTCTAGGTCATTGATATATATGATAAAGAGGATGGGTCCCAGCACTGACCCTTGAGGCACTCCACTAGTGACTGGTAGCCAATCGGAAGGCTGTCCGTTGAGTAGTACTCGTTGTTTTCTGTCGGTGAGCTAATCTCTTAGCCACGCGATCAGATTGGCTCCGATGCCCGCCGAGTGCAGTTTCTTAAGGAGTCGCTCGTGCGGTACCTTGTCGAAGGCTTTCTGAAAGTCCAGGTATACAACATCACTGGGGATGTGGGCATCCCAGTTCTTATATATACCTTGGAAAAAGTCTAATAAATTCGTTAGGCAGGAGCGCTTGTTTCTGAAGCCATGCTGGTTGTCGGAGATTATATTATTGTTTTCTAGAAACTTAACAAGTTTATCTCTAATAATCTTTTCGAGTATTTTCCTGCCACTGATGTCATACTTATGGGCCTGTAGTTTAATGCAAACGCTTTTGTCTCCTTTTTGAAAATCGGTGTTACGTTCGCCATCTTCCAGTCTTCCGGGACCTTGTTTAGTTGAACTGACCGGTTGAATATGGTAGTGAGTGGTTGAAGTATTTGTTGTTTAAGCTCTTTTAATAACCGTGGGGACAAACTGTCGGGTCCCGTTGACTTGTTCGTGTCGAGTTTGTCCAAGTACTTTTTTACTTCTTGGTCGCATATTGAGTCAATTTTCAGGGTGGTGATCTCATTCGGCGGGTCAGGGCCCTCGGGAATGGTTTCTGATGTCCTCGACTGTGAATACGGATGCGAAGTTACTGTTGAGGATTCTGGCCATCTGTTTACTGTCCTGAGTTACAGATCCAGTCTCGTCTGTCAGGGGACCAATATTGATTTTGCTTTCTTTTCAATCTTATGTACGTGAAGAATTTCTTGGAGTTAGTTTTGATTTCGCGCGCTATTTGCTTTTCATAGTTGCGTTTGCTACTCCGAATAAGGCTGCGACAAGCTCTGAGGCTGTTGTGGTACTGTGTGCTGGCTTCGGCCGTAGCATTCTCTTTCATCAAATTATAATTCCTTTTTTTTAGGTTTACTGCCCTTTTTATTTCTCTGGTCATCCACGGTGGATCTACGGCCCCATTTACTCGCCTGGATTTCGTAGGCACTGTAGCCTTTTACTTGCAACAGCTTATCTTTGAAGACGTTCCACTCGTTGTCGATTGTATTGTCGGTGATGCCAAGTTGGTCCCAGGTCGTAGGGAAGCAGTGCACGGGCTAAGTTGAAATTTCCTTTTGTAATCTGGTATCACTGACGGATTATCTACGAGTTTGTGACATATGTTGATATTAAAACGGATTAAGTGGTGATCGCACCCATTAAGTTTCTCTCCAACTGTACAGTCGCGAATGAGGTCGGGGTCGCTTACTAATACCAGATCCAGCAGATTGTTTTCTCTTGTTGGTTGAGTTACAACTTGAGTGAGGAACGAATCCTCCACCATTTCTAAAAGCCTGTTACCCTCTTGATCTCCAGTCATCAGTCCCCAGTCAATGTTAGGGCAATTAAAGTCCCCAATTATAATTGCTTCCTTGATTTGTGATAGAGTGAATCTCTTCGTAGAGGGCAATGTCATCCAGCTGCCTGTTGTTTCGGAGGCCTGTATACGGTTGCAAGTGTTAGTTTCTTGTCAGTTGCGGTTATTTCCACATAGACAGAATCGTATTTCTCTGCGTCCTGTTTGTCTATTTTTATGGCAGGAGTGTACTTTACGTAGCAAACTACTCCTCCTCCTTTCTTGTGCTTTCGACTTTTGTGGAAGCTTTCGTACCCAGGGAATGACATTTCGGATTCTAGATGGGTAGAGTTGGCCCAAGTCTCTGTGATGGCTACCACATCTGGTTTCTCTGTTGCAATATACGCCCTAATTTCGTCCTTTTGGGTATTAAACTACGTGCATTTGTGTACATGATAGAAATGTGGCCGTGACGAGTTGTACCAGTTCGCTTGTCGGAGGCGTGGTTAGTTACACAGTTTCTTGTGAGTCGCACTGACGCTACGGGTTGGTTGATCAAGGGCTGCCTTTGCCCCGTCCTCGCCCGCCGTTTTTTGAAAGGCTTTTCGAAAAGCTTTTCACTGCCTCGTCCAGAAGCCTCCCGAAACGCGCCGATCCAACCTCATTCAGATGTAGTCCATCGTTCCAAAACAAGTCTGGGCGCTCAAGGAAGTGGTGCCAGGCGTTTGTAAACGCCACGCCTTCGTCGTCACAAATTTCCTTCAGACTAGTATTGATGTTGCTCGCTTTGCTGTTGAAGCCGGCGTAAGCGCTGATTCTTGGTAGAATTCCAGAGACAATGACGTGAGGGGACTTGGTCTTGTAACGCCGAGTGACCTGACGGTATTTTGATAGTAGGGCCTGAGTTTGAGTAGACTGAACGTCATTTGTCCCCGCGTGAATCAAATAAACTGTGTCTTCCTTCGCGAGTTCCGTGACAGCATCGACAGCTGAAGTAATGTCGTCCAGTTTGGATCCCTTAATAAAATAACGCCTGCGTTTCTGTATTCCTGCCGCAGAATTCCGTTAATTGACCTCTAACCAGGAGTCCCTACAAGTCTAACAGATGTTTTCAGCTTGTCTGTGCCCCGAAACTGTGTCTGATCTACGCAGACCACAGCAGGAAGAATGGTCTTGTGGCGTCTAATGGATGAGTAGTGAGGAGTGGGAGTGTGGTGGCGACTGGACGTGGAGGCGTTAGGAGGGCTGGTAGAGGAGAGGGACAAGGGGGAGCCAAGGGAAGATAAGGAAGAAGCGGAAGGGGTTGACTGCAGGGGAGTAGAGGAGGAGGATGTTGAGGATGTGGAGGAGGGGGCAGAGGTGGAGGAGGAGGAAGGGGAGGAAGGGGTTGACTGGGGAGGAGTAGAGGAGGAGGATGTTGAGGATGTGGAGGAGGGGGCAGAGGCGGAGGAGTAGGAAGGGGCGGTAGGGGTTGACTGGGGGGGAGTAGAGGAGGAGGATGTTGATGATGTGGAGGAGGGGGCAGAGTTAGAGGAGGAGGAAGGGGCGGAAGAGAAGAGTGAGGAAGAGGAAGGGGAGGAGGAAGAGTAGGTCGTGGTGGTGATGGTGGGATGGGTGGGGGAGGGGGCGGGGGTGATGGCGGTGCTGGTGGTGGAGGGTGAATACGGAGAAGAAGAAGACGAAGAAGAAGAAGAAGAAGAAGAAGAAGAAGAAGAAGAAGAAGAAGAAGAAGAAGAAGGAGGAGGAGGGAGTTGAGGGTGTGACGTCACGATGTCCCAAAGTAAAGAATTGGAGCGTTGTAGATCCTCGTTGGTTGTTTGTAGTGCCTGAATACGTAAGTCTAAGACACAGTACCTACACATCGAGTCGCTGGTTTGGTAGTGAATCTCAGCATATTTCTTTGAACAATTACAGCAGGGAACAGGAACAGGAGGAGGATGGGAGGGGCCGCTGTGTGGGGGAAGGACGAGGAAGAAGAGGAATGTAAGAGGAAGGGGAAGGGGAAGAGGAGGAGGCGAGGCGTGCTGCTGCACTAATAATATCAGTCTACCTGGGCGGCGATAGTCGTAACCCTATTCGCTAACTCTATGATCCTCTGATCATCCTTCTGAATCTTAACGCATAACCTACAAACGTCCTTGGAAAGAAAGTCTTGCTTGGTCATGCGAAGGCTACACCCAGAACAACGCTTGAGGGACGTCATGGTGAAGATAAGGGCGAGGCAAGACGGAAGCAATTTGGCGCGTTAAGACAATAACAATGGTACGCAGCTGCGGTGAGGTCGTCAGGTCAAATCTCTGGGCAAAAATGTGTATCTAGGAAAACAAACCAACAGCTGCTGTCAGGTCGCAGTCAGGTCAATTCCCCGGGGAAAAGGGTGTGTCTCGGGAAAAAAAGGCGCGGTTATTTCTACCCACAAAGACAAGACACAGGCCTATTATTATACTGAGAAATCACTTACGTAAAGAAGATAATAACTGTGTTCACTAGGTTTGCGCGGAAAGGTGGATAGTCTAGTGTTTTGTGTGGACTTAGAAATTAACGTAGCTTGGCGCGCCTGATTCACGTGGTCATATTATAACAAAACAGTAGAGTATCCGGGGGGCAGCATGAGCCAATGCAAGATGGCGCCACTATAAACACTCGCCTGCGCCAGAACGGGCTGGGCCGACCATCAGGCCCCACCTGGAAGAAGCCTTGGGCCGACCATCAGGCCCCACCAGGAAGATGCCTACCGGCGCAACAGGCAACGACTTAAAAAAAAAAAAAAAAAAGTAGAAAGAGAAGAAAACACAAAACCAATATAAAACCGTGTAGCACTGGGTTCGTGTGAAAGAGTGTTGAATTTAGTGTAGATGTGGTAGGCTTAATACACTTGTCCTAGGAGTAACTGTGGATCACTATCTAACTATGTAAATACTAAATCAGAACACTTAGCGGTCTGTAGTAATGGTAGTCCTCCTGATTGTGAAGTCCTCCAGCACAGCAGCAATTCACAAAAGCACAGAACGCCTCACACCAAAAAGCAGAGGAAAAGCGAGTTGGCACCACACACAGCAGGGCAAGAAAAGTCACGTGCGAACCCAGGAAGGTCGCGCTGACTGAACCAGGAAGGTCGCCCGCTGACTGAACCCTGGGAAGGTCGCCCGCTGATTGAACCCTGGGAAGGTCGCCCGCTGACTGAATCAGGAAGGTCGCCAACTATATATATAGATATATATATATAGATATATATATATATATATATATATATATATATATATATATATATATATATATATATATATATATATATATATATATATATATATATATATATATATATATATATATATATATATATATATATATATATATATATATATATATATATATATATATATATATATATATATATATATATATATATATATATATATATATATATATATATATATATATATATATATATATATATATATATATATATATATATATATATATATATATATATATATATATATATATATATATATACACATATATATATATATATATATATATATATATATATATATATATATTTCATTCTATCCATTCTCGCCACATCTTTCGGAAACCTATCCCTATTCTTCGATCAACACTTGTATCACCTTCTTCAACACTAAACATCCTCGGTTCATCCATAATTAAAAATCTTAGCTGTAAAATTCATATCTCTTCACTTACTAAATCAGCTTTCTCGAGGCTGGGCGTTCTGTACCGTCTCCGTCAGTTCTTCTCCCCCGCACAGATGCTTTCCATTTATAGGGGCCTTGACCGCCCTCGTATGGAGTATGCATCTCACATGTGTGTGTGTGTGTGTGTGTGTGTGTGTGTGGGTGGGTGGGTGGGTGGGTGTGTGGTTGGGGGGGAGTCCACTCACTCAGCTCCCTTGGACAGAGTGGAGTCTACGGCTCTTCGTCTCATCAGCTTTCCTCCTCTTACTAATAGTCTTCTATCTTCTTAAATTCCGCCGCCATGTTGCCTCTTTTTTTTTTTAAAGCTAAAGAAACAGCTCAAGGGCAACAACAACAAAAAAAGGTGTAAAAAAAGAACCCTGCTAATCGCTGTTCCTACAGAGACAAAAGTTAAGAGCGGCCAAAAGAGAGGTCAATTTCGGGAGGAGATGTGTCTTGATACATTCCTCTGAAAAGAATTCAAGTCAAAGGCAGGAGGAAACATAGACGAAGGAAGGCTGTTCCAGAGTTTACCAGTGTAAGGGATGAAAGAATGAAAATGCTGGTTAACTCTTGCATAGGGCGTTTGGACAGTATAGGGATGAGCATGAGTAGAACGTCGTGTGCAGCGGGGCCGCAAAAGGGGGGGAAGGAGGGGAGGCATGCAGTTAGCAAGTTAAGAAGAGCAGTCAGCATGAAAATATCGATAGAAGATAGAAAGAGAGGCAACATGGCGGGGGGTTTCAGGAGGTTTTCTAAACCCCCAGTTTACTCTTAGTCTTATTATTTCTATTTCTATTTCATTTTTCCATTTATTATTATTGTTTTTTTAACATGTTATATTTCAATGCATTTCTAATAACGTGCAAGGCACAGATTTTTTAATATAGATCATGTTTTTTTTCTGACTTAAACACACACACACACACACACACACACATATATATATATATATTTATATACATATATACATATATATATATATATATATATATATATATATATATATATATATATATATATATATATATATATATATATATATATATATATATATATATATATATATATATATATATATATATATATATATATATATATATATATATATATATATATATATATATATATATATACATATATATATACAGGGGAGAAAAACTGGCGGAGACGATACAGAACGCCCAGCCTCGAGGAAGCTGATTTAGTAAGAAAAGAGATATGAAGTTTCAGTTGAGATTTTGAGATGGATAGACCGAGGATGCTTGAGTGTTGAAGAAGGTAATAGATGAGTGTTGTCAAGAATAGGGGATAGTTGTATAGAAGATTGTGTCGAGTGGATAGATGGAGAAACTATGTTTTTGAGGGGTTAAGGACACCAGGTTCTTCTTGTCCCAATCGAAAATAATAGTAAAGTCTCACCTGGTTTACTTATCTGGTTGGCTACCCACCTTACTGTCATGGTTCACATATCAGTGGTACCGTAGAAGGATAGCCCGCAACTGCTGGCACGCCAGCCCATCAGTTCAATTAAGGACATTATGATTTGTACAAAATAATGGGCGGAATGTGTGCCATGTGCAGCTAGGTATTAAGCAAAAGGTGTATGATATGAGTTCGTTACAGAACAATGTTAATGGGATGAGTTTTGACAGAGGCAGGTAATTATTCCTTGTATGAGAACAGTGACTGTTCAAGGGAGAGGTGAAGGCCCCGTTTAAATGCCTGGATTGTGCCGGCGCTAACAACACTGTCTGGGAGGGAGTTCCAGTGATCAGTGCACCTAACACTGAAAATCTGCGTCTACACTCAGTGGAGGTGTATGGTTTGGCTAATTTGAATCTGTGGCCTCTGGTAGTAGTGACTGGGGAGATAGTAAATAGATCAGACGGATAAATGGCACACTGATCATGAAGATCTTCCAACATTTAATGAGAGTCTGCTCTCAAAAGTCTGCCTTGTACAGAGTATAGGTTAAGAGCCTTGAGACGATCAGCATAATTTGGTTCAGCCAGGCCATCTATGTGCTTGGTCAGCAGCGCTGCACTGACTCAGCAGCCGCAGGTCACCCCAGGTATCCAGTGTTCCAAACTGTTAAACTCTAGTAAGTAGGTCTTATGTGTGACTTGAAGATGGCAAACATAAAGTCACTGGAGCGACAGAGTAGATATGAGTATGTTATTGGCTAATCCTTCAGCTTTATTAACTGTTGTTCTCATATATGCATGAGACTTGAGGTGTTGTCGACTAGAACTCCCAGGTCTCTATGGGTGTCAGCCAAGGACAGATCAGAGTTATCTAGGTGGTAGTGCTGAAGAGAGCCCCACTGTCCAGTCAGTAGAGCCACGTTGGCATCGTAGCACTACACTTGGATGGGTTAAACTTTAGCCCCACGAGCTAGCCACCCTGGAGACACTATTAATATCTCTTTGGAGATAACTGAGATCTTCAGCCAAAGGGTAAGTGGCATTATGCCGTATCTTCATATACAGTTTGAAGTCGTCCGCAAAGAATTTACTTAGATTTAACATGTGAAGGTAGGTGGTTGACATATATAAGGAACAGTAGTGGGCCCAGTACAGAACCTTGTGGAACTCCACTACGGATCAGTCTAGATGAGCTAGAGGCACCGATATTGACACTTGCATGATTCTGCCCGTCAGAAAGTCAGAGTTCAGTCAAGCAGCCGACCACCCACACCCAGATATCTTAGTTTGTCTATAAGAATGGTGTGACAAACAACATCAAAGGCCTTGCTAACGTCAAACAAGACAACGACAGCACCCAGGTCAAGCCAAGAGGTTACATCATGGTATACCAGTAGGAGCTGATCGTCGACAGTTCTGCCACGACGGAACCCAAACTGGTCAGCAGACAAGATCTGGTTAACTTCTAGGAACTCGTATAGATCTTTAGCTATAATCCTTTCTAAAGTCTTACAACATATTGAATTAAGGCTAGTTGGCCTATAATTGAGAGGAATGTGTCTTGATCCCTTCTTAAAAATGGGCACAATGGTACTAATTTCTTCCACTCAACAGGCAACCTACCCTGGAGTAAGTTGTGAAAATTCGAAATTGAAGAGGGGTAGCCAGATTGGGACAAAACTTAAGGAGACAAGGATGTAGACAATCAGGGCCCATCTTGAATTGACATCCAGTGAAGTATGTCTCATCCTAACCATCTAGAGATATAGTTACATCATCAATGGATGCAAGTGAACGTTGATGGGAAAAGGAGTACTTGGATCCTGGGTGGCATACACTGGAGCTGAAACTAGAGGCAAATATCTCAGCCATTGCACCACAGTCCGCAGTCAATTCTCCACTGTCTAGCTTAAGTGGACCCATGATGGTGCACAATCTTTTCCTCCTTATGTATTGGTGTAATAGTTTGGGTGATTCCTTTATCTTGTGAATGAGGATCTTTCATAAGCTATTTGTTCGGCAACATAATAATTACGGAAGCTCTGGTTTTCCCATTAAATTGCTCAAGGGCAAAACAGCCTGATGGGAGTGTCTGCCATAGGTTGATCTATTAAACACAAACAAACAGGCATTTTTTCCTGGTAGTCTTTAGGGAGTTCGGAGGTGTTGTGGAACTGGCAGGGGCGATCTTGAGTGACTGGAACATACTTAGCAATAAGGTTTGTAAGAATAGACTTTAGTCTTGAAAACATATCATCTACAGATATATCATAAAACTCAAAATCCCAATCAGTGTATCTTGTGAGTGACTCATTTATCTTGTTATATTTACCTCTATACCAGGAGTACTTAACATGATGGACAAGATTGAGTCTCAACACTATTTTCAAAGTAATATTGTGGGAATTAAGGGACAATGTACAGCTGGTGAAGGATTAGGCCAAGACACTCCACATCACCCACTATCATTCTCGCTGGTTTAAGACCAAGTCTAGGGTGTTGCCAGAGGACACAAATGTCGGGCTCTTTACCCACTGGTGAGGACCCAGGTGATAAAAGAACTCATAATAGAGGGTTGTCTAGGGAGATAATTCATGGTCATGGCATCACTATGGTACCCAGGCAATCGAGCAGAGATTAAAATCATGAGTATCAGCACTTCCTTGGAAGGACAGAAGTTGAGAAGAAATTGGGCTAGTTCATTGTTATCAGTGTGGGTCTAGGAAGGAGAACGATACACTGTCACTACATAAAGATTAAAAGCCAGCAGATGTATAACGCAAACATTACTGTAATTGGCTATAAGAGGGATGTAGTTTATATTCTTTTTTTCACGTACATGCAAACGCCATGCTTACGAACATCACCTGGAGTATCAGATCTAACTACATTGTATTGGGTGATAGATGTAAAAGAATCTGCTATGTTGGGTAATAGCCAAGTCTCCGCTACTCCAAATAATTTAGCTTATATTCTACTTAAAAAATCTGATAAAATATTTAGTTTGTTAACAATGCTATTAATATCACAAAAACCTACATTTAAACTTAGGAACTGTTTCTTAGCAGGGAAGCACTGCTGGCCTATGGAGTTTAAATCAAGGTACGGAGGGGTGGCTGGTGTAGTAGTCCCACTGGCACTTACACTAGCATCAGCTGGGGTGCCGAGTGCCTGTTAGATCGGGTCTTATTGTGCAACACCAGAAGACAGGGGGAGTGCATTTGCTCCAGAAACAGTACTTTGATTTCGTCCTGGCTTTTGAGCTCTCCTCGCTGCTTGTAAGGATTAAGTCACGGTTAATGAATATATCAGAGAAGGAGCTTTTTCGCTTGGTTCCCTAGCATTGTCGAGCAAAGATTTTTCCTAAGTTATCATCTTCAATTTTCCAAAAGCGAAAAGATATGTCTTTTCCTTGCTGATGCACCAGCGTTGGAAAAATAATGCAGGCATGAGCCAGTCAAATGAGTGCCACACACTGTCAAACACAGGAAGCAGAAGGGCACATCAACAGACTGGGCCTTGATGCCCCCTAACAATTATGGAAGATCTTCTCTTCTTGTGCCTTTCCTCCGTCTCTGTAGTCTAGTCTCCTCCACTGATCGGCCTGTGCAAGTTGGTCTCTGTTATGAGGTGAGTCAGGATCAAAGGCCCTAGAAGGCTGGGGTAGAGTTCTGGGGTTGAGAGGATGTGTACCTGAAGAAGGGTTAGTAGATAAGCCACAGCTACCTGGGTAGAGAGGGTTTGAACACAGTCTCGCATAGTTTCTTTATTGTCTGAAAAAGTTTAACGTAAAACTGACTGAGACACATCACCACCACTACTGCTTCTGGTGCGACACTTCTGTGCATACAAACCCACAACTTCCGGACCCTCCATACTCCTGTATACTTCACCAGAATCAGTTGATCAGGTAAGCCCTAAGCACATGGCGGAAGGGTGGAACCAGTTAGGGCATCTGTCGCACCCTATAGCATTTGAATCCAGTAACACCATTACATGTACCACAAAGATCACTGGAGTTCGAGTAGGGTCTGGAGCTAGGGCCAGGTATGGCCTGAGGGAGATGATGGTAAGCGGGGCTGAGCACTTACATTGTTTACATTCCTGGCAGCCATGTTGGCAAGGAAAGATTGAGAACTTTCCACCTGATGTCCTCCTCTACCACGACCACGACCACCTCTGGGCTGAACCATAGCTTATATGAAGTGGGTGAGGGAGTCCTCCAACAGGCTTGGCACAGTATAGTGCAGGAGATGGACAAAGGGAAGCTCCAGCAGAACGGACCTTAAACGTGGAGCGCCAGCACACACGATCTCTCTCCAGCCAGACTAAGCGTTCTGCTGCCTCCAGCCTGGAATCCGTTTAGTTCCTGTTGGTGGGTCTTTCATTAAAAGAGATTGAGTAATGCAGGGCGGAGTCATCAGCATGGGGAATGGGATAGAACAGTTCGTTTTTGGCAACAACAGAACAACAGAGAAGAGGTGGGAATGGACAGAACCCTGCAGGACACCACCCAATGGTTTGGGGAAGAACGGTGACCGTCTACCACAGCAGAAATAGAACAGTGGAAAAGGAAACTGAAGGATAGAGAGCAAAGCCAGGAGGTAGTTTGGAAAGCAAAAATTTGTGCAGACCCTATCAAGGCTTTGATATATCAGTGCAATAACAAAGGTTTCTGAAATGGCAAGAGAAGGATGACCAAAGTTAGTTAGGAAGGCAAAGTCACCCAGTAGACCGCCCCTTGCGGAACCCATGCAAACGATCAGATGAAGGTCAGTGGTAAGGTGCTTTTTGGTCTTCCGGTTAGAATTGATTCAAAGATTTAGATGAACAAAAAAGAAGAGAAAGTAAAGCTATGGTCTGTAGTTTTGAAGGATTGGAACAGGTGCCCTTCTTGGTTACAAACTGTATGAAGCATACTTCCAGCAGGAAGAAGGTGAATGTTATTGACAGGCAGAGGCGAAAGTTTGACCAGGCAGGGTGTCAACACAGGCTTACAGTTTTGGGACAATAGGAGGCCTCCATCCGTCCATAAGCCTTCTGAGGATTGAGGCCAGAAGGGCATAGAAACATCATTCTTAGAATCTTAATAACAGGCATAAAGGAGTCAGAGGGGGATGGTGGAGGAATATGCAGACTTGTTAAGAATGGGTTTTTAAGAAAGTTTGAAGAAGAGTTCAACCTTAGAGATAGATGAGGCGGCGGTGTTGCCGTCAAGACTAAGAAAGGAGGGAAGATGAAGAATTGAGTGGAGATGTTTTTGGCTGATACCAAGTCCTGAGCATTATTCGGAATTGTAAACTGCCTCGGTCCCATACCTACAACCGCAATCAACAGTCAGATGTATCAACCAGACCGAGCCAGTCGACGCAGGAAGGGCTTGGACAATGACGTCATAAGTTTTATATATATAAATATAAATCAATATGTTGTTTATAACAACAATTATTATGAATAACAATAGTCCCAAAAGGTAATTGAAAATACTTTTTAATGCATTTCTTAAGCAAGCCAAAGACATAACTATTAAATGATGATGAAAGGATGCCAGAGTTGCCATATGCCTCGGAATATTTAGACAGTAGCAGGCTTTTTATTTATTATTGTTTTCTTTTTGTGTGTAGCAAGCTGCCTCCTTTGATATAAAAAAAATATATATATATAATATATATATATATATATATATATATATATATATATATATATATATATATATATATATATATATATATATATATATATAAATGTATATATATATATATATATATATATATATATATATATATATATATATATATATATATATATATATATATATATATATATATATATATATATATATATATATATATATATATATATATATATATATATATATATATATATATATATATATATATATATATATATATATATATATATATATATATATATATATATATATATATATATATATATATATATATATATATATATATATATATATATATATATATATATATATATATATATATATATATATATATATATATATATATATATATACACACACACACACACACACACATATATATATATATATATATATATATATATATATATATATATATATATATATATGTCAGAAACTGGGCACTGATCACATCAGTCCGATCGTCCGCTCTTCCGATACAGTCAGAACAGCAATTGGCGATCGGAATGCAAGGCTGGATCATCTTTGTAAGTAATCGGACTGTGGAAATCAGAACTTCACAAACTAACTTCTGATCACTGATCACAAAAAGAAGTGGTCAGCGTTGTCGCATGGCAACAAGTGACTGCAGACTATACAATTATTTTTATACACGTTGCTAAATAGTTACCTCAATAAGTCTTTATTTATAAATTAAGCGATAATTAATGCTCGTAAATTTATTTAATTCTGGTAGTATCGCGAACGAGAAGCGCAGGCGCAAAGTCCTTTATTTGGCGCTGGACTTGTTACACGACACCATGACAGTGTGATGCTGGGCTGCAATGATGAGCTTCCGCTCACTCCAGTAACCAGTGGCCTGCCCCAGTTGTCAGTTATGCATTTTCTGCTGCGGTGCCACCTAATGGCAGCAGCGTCGAGTACCTTTAGGGGAAACCAGCAAGACCTAAGCGCTAAAAAGGGTGAGCTTTGCGCCTCGATCCCCCACCTTCTTAACCGGGGGCTTTGCCTTCCCTTGACCCCACCCACCCACCGTTGACTCCAGCCCCCCGCAACAAAGAGAAGGAAGGAGGAGGAAGAGGTCTCACGAGACAACGCAACTATCGCCCAGACCACGGACCAAACTAACGCCTACCTCCCATCCAGAAGAACATCTAACCTCTTCTTGAATGTATCTATCGTATTTGGGAGCTCACCCACATGACTTCTACGTCTGTTCACTCATCCACCACTGTTGGTAAACCAATTCTTGCCTATGTCTTTGACTGAACCTGAACTTATCAGCAAACTCATTGCTACGTGTCCTAAGCGGTGTGGTGTCATCTGCCATCCATGTCCTAGACATCCATCCAATCTTCGCATGCTCGGGATTTGTTTACAAACAAAGAGATTGGATGAACTGCGACACAGTACTATTATACCTTTGTCTGACTGCCAACTTTCTTGATATGTCCCACCTGAGTTTTTTTTTTTTTCTTTCTTTTTAAAAGTAAATGTTGACGTGTTTTTTGTTTGAAAATTGCTTGAAATATGAAAGTTTCTTCCTGCTGCACCCTTTGTATGTCAGTAAATAAAACAAATGAGGTATGTCGGTAAATGTGATAAATGAGATAACCTACCTGTTCACCATGTATGTCGGTAAATGTGATAAATGAGATTCCTGCACACCCCACCTTTATGTCAGTAAATGTGATAAATGCAGATAACCTGTTCACCATGTATGTCAGTAAATGTGATAAATGAGATAACCTCCACCTTGTATGTCAGTAAATGTGATAGATGAGATAACCTGCACCCCAGTAAATGTGAAAAGAATTAGATAACCTGAACCCCTTATTGTGTCAGTAAATGTAGTAAATGAGATATTCACCCTTATAAGTCAGTAATGTGATAAAATAGGATAATCTACCCTTGTATCTCAGTATATGCTGATTAATGAGATACCCTATACCAGTGAATGTCAGTAAATATGATGAATAGGTACCCTACACCCCTTGTATAATGTCCCCAGCCAAATGAAATAATAAGGTACCCCACACAGCCCTTGTATGTCAATAAGTATGATAAATAGAGGTAACTTTTTGTTACAACAAGCCTATAATTGCCAGCAGGCGGCTTTCTTCCAAGGGGGAGGCCTGGTGGTGGCTAACCATCATGAAACTGAAGCAATTTTATAGTGGCGCTGATTATGCTTGGCTCATACTGCCTGGAACTCATATTTGATTCCTTGTACGGTTTCTTCGAATCCGGGATATGGAGTAGTCTGGACAGCCTGTGGGTAATCTTAAGCCACTCGGCGGTGACTAAAAATCCTGAGTGGTTGCGTGGGGATTCGAATCCGATGTTGTCCATGGCGTGATGAATGCTTATTTACGCACGCTATCACTCAATACCGCCACACCCTTATGTGTCCAGTAAATGTGAAAAATAGAAGATAGCCTAAACCCCTTGGCAACAATCGGTAAAATGCTTGATAAATGGGGTAACCTGAAACCTTATGTCAGTAAATGTCGTAAATGAGATAATGTTGTATGTCCCGGTAAATGTAAATAGGATAACCTAACACCCCTGCATGTCGGTAAATGTTGATAAATGAGATAACCTATACCCCTTGCATGTCAGTAAATGTGATAATGATATTTCTACCCCTTGCATGTGTCGGTAAATGTGATAATGAGATATAACCTATACCCCTTGACATGTCAGTAGTAGCAGTGGCGGATAACCCTACTTGTATGTTGGTATATGTGATAAATGAGATAAATCCTACACTCTCTTCTGATTGATGGTCATGTTTCTGAGATTCTCTCCAGGAGAAATTTTTTAATGGTATTGAAGCTATCTGAATTATGGGGTCCATGTCTCATTCATGAATTTGGCCATTTTTCTTCATATAAAGCTGCCATGCTGTCTTGCCGCCATCTTGCCTCTGACCAACTACGATATTAACACTGTGTTTGTAAACATCGTGTTCCGTGCATGCGCCAGATCAGGATGTGGATGTTTTTAGGATACGTGGATGACAAGATGACACAACACCGGCTCACTTCATAATCAAAACCTTATGTTTTTTGTAACTAATTTATTTATGAAGCAATGCATCTTTTATTCTAGAAAAGCTATTTAATCAGGAAGGATAGGAGATTAATGATCACTATCGCTCGTTTATTATAGAATACGTAGTAAAAATATTTCCTAGATATCGATGATAAAAAATATTGAAAAGTTGAAAAATGTTTGGTTCAAAATCTAAATCAACTTCAAACAAAAGTTAAAATAGCGAACATAATTCCTTTTTTTCATTCATTCAGAAATTGAATAAGAAGAGTAGACTTATATAAATGCATAAAATAAGACGTTTAGATAACATTTTTTCTTTACAATGTCCTATATACCAAAAGAAAGAGGAAAAATATAAATATTTATCAACAAATAATTAATTTATTACTTATTTGATATAATTACTTAAAGAACGCCTATAATAGGTGTTTTGTAATTATTATTTAAAAAATAACAGTAATTATAATAAAAGTTTTAATGATCGGATGATCGGAATGGTGATCGAACAGCAGTACTTAAAAAATGATCGGATGATCGGAATCTGGATCAGTTAGCAAGCTGATCCGGATGATCAGGGGATCGGAACAGCAAAAGTGATCGGCGCCTACCACTGATATATATATATATATATATATATATATATATATATATATATATATATATATATATATATATATATATATATATATATATATATATACAGCAGTGGAAACATTTCAAGGGCAAAAAAAAAAAAGGAAACAATAATGAAAAGCCTGCTATTCGTTACTCCCACAAAAAGCGGTCAGAGGAGTAATGGCCGAATAGTTCAGGAGAGTCAATTTCGGAAGGAGAGGTGTCTGATACCTCCTCTTGAAAGAGTTAAAGTCGTAAAAGTGGAAATACAGCTGCTATGACGGACGATTGTTTAAGGGTTTACCTGCGTGAGGGATAAAAGAGTGAAGATGCTGGTTGACTCGTGCGTAAGGTTTGGACAGTATAGGGATGAGCTTGAGCAGTGACCCCTACACTATGGACCGGACACTTGCTCCCAGCCCTGTCCTCACCCAGAAAAGAGCCACCGACTCTCCCTTCAGTTACTAAAGAAAAGCTGACAAGCCTCTCAACAACGGAGAAGGAGGTGTATCGCACTGAAGGCCTTAGACGCAGATAAGGCTGTTGGCCCGACAATATCAGCCCCGCCTCCTGCGTCAGCGTGCCAAGGAACTCGCTCTTCCCTCCAAGATATTCAACCACTGCCTACATATCTCCACCTGGCCGCAGACCTGAAGACTAGCCATGTTGTTCCTAGCACAAGAAGAACGACCGAACGGACGTGAGGAACTATTTGCCGGTGTCCCTCCTATCAGCAGTGGCAAAAGTGTTGAGGAATAGTGGCTGAGCAGATCACCAGACACCTGGATAGGCACTATCTGTTGAATGCCAGGCAGTTCGGCTTCAGGAAAAACCGGTTAGCAGCCGATCTACCTACTACTATCTAACGAATGGAGTTCACAGCTGGACCAAGGAAGAGCCACTGCTGCTCTGGCACCAGACATTGAGGGCGCATTTGACTGAGGTGGCACACCGCCCTATTAGAAAAAATGAGAGCAGCCGGATTGAGGAAAGCTTCTGTGCCTGATGAAAAATTACTTAGCGTTACGCCACCTTGAAGTGGTCCTGAATGGGCACAAGTCCTCCCCACAACGTATCCACGCCGGCGTGCCACAAGGCAGTGTCATCGGGCCACTACTATGGAACATGTACATAATGACCTCCTCCATTTTGTTCCTAGTGCCAAAGCGTTCGCCGATTACATCACTTTGACTCACAAAATAGAGCCAGGAGGAGAGGACCAGGCAGCAGCCAACTAGGGCCACACCAGCGAATTGCAGATTGGGGAGTAAGTGGCAAGTGAAGTTTGCCCCAGCAAAACTCAGCTGCTGGTAGTAGCCAGGACACCTGTGGATCTCCAGCTTGAATTGAGGGACTCAAGCTGACGCCACGTGAGGAAGTGGAGGTGCTGGGCCTCACATATGACTCCAGGCTGACCTTCCGCACGCACATCCAGCAGCTGGCAAGGGCAGCCTCACGGAAGCTGACGTCCCTACGCAGAATCTCCTGGCTGATGAACAGTCGAGGGCGCGAGGTCTTATACAAGGCACAAATCCGATCCTCCTGAGTATTCGTGCCTTACGTGGGGGAGCTGCCAGTACCCATCTCGCGCTCCTCGACAAGGTCCAGGAGAGGGCGCGGAGGATCATTACGGATCGACAACCGGAGCACCTACCGACCCTGCAGACCCTCCAACACCGGCGAGACGTGGCCAAGCCTCACCACTCTGTACAAAATACAGCAGGAGAAGTGAGCACCTGAGGACGCTGCGCCAGCCAGGCGGGAAGTGACAGCCAACACCCGGTCAGCGGAGGCGGCTCCCACGGCTCTGGTGGTACAGCGATGCCGGACGACTCACTACCAGAGGCAGTTTATAAACACTTACGCAGATATGGAACCGTCTCCTTGCGTCCGGTCAGGCTGCCTCAGCAGTTCACACACCGGCAAATAATATAAACTGTTTGTGAACCAGTGGTTGAACAATTTGTGAACAGGTTAGGCTTTCAGATAGGGATACCAACTATGTTCCCTTTAGCCTAGAAACTAGTGCCGCCACATAATGTAATGTTATAGGAACTAGGCCCTGATGTAACTGTCTGTGTAAATAAAAATAAAATAAAAAGGCGCGAATTTTGGAAAATCAACCGCTTTAGTGAATCGCCATAACTCCATATTTCTGGGGCTACAGAAATGTTTTTGTGTCAATCGACGGCAAAATGAAAGCGCTATATTTTGTAATAAACGATGGGGCTGGAAAACCGACTCAAAAGGGTAAAACATCGAATAAATTCGCAAAAAATGACTGAAAAAAAATTTTTTGAGTTCACAATCTTGAAACCCACTCATTTTTTAGAATTTCAAAACGTATTTAACAAATAATTTAGCCCTACCTATGTGCTTTCAATATGACGCATAACATTTCACTTCCAGTAGCGTTTCGTGGCTAGAACTCGAAACGTAAACCCTTTTGAGAGCGATTTGACGAACCCAGACACTTTTGCCGTTTTTTGTCTAGTGTGGCATTGCTATTGCCTCTAGAAGGCTGTAATTTGGCATGTAGCCCTCTTCGCAATGTAGTTTGACCAGCTCAAAGGATTTTGATAGCTCGATTGTCGTCGACCCGTCACAATATAGCCTGTTTTTCGGCCCTTTTGCCGCGATTTGGACACGTCCTAGTTTTTTGCTTATAACTTTTTTATTTGTTTAGTGCTTTCCAATTTATTTTTTTCTGATTATTAATCCATATTAAGGGAGCTTTCATTTGGCACCAAGCACGCCTTCCTAGCTTTAGTAGTTTTTGCTCGAGCTTGTCCAGAAGTGGCGACGAAAATTCCCCGAATCTGACTCATTTCACGCGCCGCGACGAAAAACCTTCCTGACGCCACACACACACACACACACACATATATATATATATATATATATATATATATATATATATATATATATATATATATATATATATATATATATATATATATATATATATATATTTGCATAAAAATTCATATATGAACACTTCAATATGTTGACTATCTTGTATTAAAATCATTTTAAGATAGGTAGTATATATATGTTACTATTTTTATATAATCATTTCACTATATAGATCAACCTATATTAAGCGACTTATTATACATGCTATTTTTTTTATTTTTTATTTAGTGTTCACCTCATTTCTTCCCATTTATGAACAATACATTTAATTTGCTTTCTTTTGATATATATATATATATATATATATATATATATATATATATATATATATATATATATATATATATATATATATATATATATATATATATATATATATATATATATATATATATATATATATATATATATATATATATATATATATATATATATATATATATATATATATATATATATATATTTAGTATTCAACCTATTACTTATAATACATATATATATATATATATATATATATATATATATATATATATATATATATATATATATATATATATATATATATATATATATATATATATATATATATATATATATATATATATATATATATATATACATATATACATATATATATATATATATATATATATATATATATATATATATATATATATATATATATATATATATATTTGGTATCAAAAGAAAGCAAATTAAATGTATTATTCATAAATGGGAAGAAATAGGGTTGAATACTAAATAAAAAAAATAAAAATAACATGTATAATAATACACTTAATATAGGTTGATTTATATAGTGAAATAATTATATAAAAAAATAGTAACTTTTAATATAGATATCTTAAAATTATTTTAATACAAGATAGTCAACATATTGAAGTGTTCATATACGAATTTGTATGCAGATATATTATTTTTTTGTGGCATCAGGAAGGTTTTTCGTCGAACCCGGTTGCTTATTACAAAATATTGACCTTTCATTGTGCCGTCGATTGATACCAAAAACATTTTCGTAGCCCCAGAAATAAGTAAGTTATGGCGAGTCGCACCAAAATGGTTGATTTTCCAAAATTCGCGGTTTAATGACAAGGGCGCCGCAAAATCAAAAGAGTCCGCCGTCCATTACTTGAGATGTCACTGGCTTAAATAAAAAGCAGCGTAGGGCGAGGCCGTGGGGGGGCGGGAGGAATGTAGTTAGCAAGTTCAGAAAACCAGTCAGTGTGAAATATCGACAGAATATAGAAGAAGCAGCATGGCGGCGGAATTTAAGAAGCAGAAGACTGTCAATTTGAGAAGGAAAGCTGATGAGACGAAGAGCCTTAATCTTCACTCTGTCCAAGAGAGCTGTGTGAGCGGGAGCCCCTGATTCGTGAGATGCATACTCCATACGAGGGTGGACAAAGCCCTATATATAGATAGTAAATGCGGGGAGAAGAACTGGCGGAGATGATACAGAACGCCCAAATTTGAGGAAGCTGATTTAGTGATAAAAAGAGATGTAAGTTTCCAGTTAAGATTTTGAGTTGAGGATAGACGAGGATATTTAGTGTTGAAGAAGGTGACAGCTGAGTGTTGTTGAAGAATAGGGGATAGGTCTTTGGAAGATTGTGTCGAGTTGATAGGTGGAGAAATTGGGTTTTTGAGGCACTGAAGGACACAATGTTCCTTTTATCCCTGATCGGAAATGATAGCAAGGTCTGAGGTTAAGCGTTCTGCAGCCCAGTTTGGAGTCTTTAATTCATGTTGAGAGGCTCTTCTGTTGAAAGAAGTTGAATAATTCGGAGGAGTCGTCAGCGTATGAGTGGATAGGACAGTTTGTTATGGAAAGAAGATCGTTGAAAATAACAGAGAGTGGGTGAGAGGACAGAGCCCTGTCGAACACCACTGTGATAGGTTTAGGGGAAGAACAGTGACCGTCTAACACAGTAGAGATAGAACGGCCAGAAAGGAAACTGGAGATAAAGGGACTGAGAGTAGGATTGAAACCGCAAGTGGGCAGTTTAGAAAGCAAATACGTGTGCCAGACACTATCGAAAACTTTTAGGCACAGGCTGTATGAAGGCGTACTTCCAGCAGGAAGGAAAGGTAGATGTTGACATGTAGATGCAAAAGAGTTTGACTAGGCTGGGTATCAGCACGGAAGCACAGTTTGTAGGGACAATAGTAGGCACTCCATCACGTCCATAAGCCTTCTGAGGGTTGAGGCCAGAGAGGGCATATAAAACATTATTCTTAAAGAATCTTAATTACAGACATAAAGGAGTCAGAGGAGGGATGAGTAGGAGGAAAATGCCCAGAATCGTCCTGAGTAGAGTTTTTATAAAAAAGTTTGAGCGAAGAGTTCAGCCTTAGAGACAGAAGAGACATGCTGCCGCCAGGGTTGAGGAGAGAAGGAAAGATGTAGAAGTGAAACTGAATTAGATATTTTGGCTAGGTGCCAGAAGTCTCAGGAAGAATTAGAAAAGCAAGGTTTTGACTTTGCTATGGATGGAAGAGCTTTGGTAAGTCGAAGAATAGATTTGGCACGATTCGGGCAGAAATTTAAAGATCATGGTTAGCAGGAATGCTAAGGCTCTGGTATCTTTTAGAGCTGCCTCACTATCTTTGATAGCAAAAGAACAAGCGTGATTAATCCAAGGCTTTAGCATGAGGAGTAGAGAAAGTACGTGAATGTGTGCCCATTCCACGCAGAGACAATCACCTCTGTGATGCGCGGGCACACACAGAGGGGTCTCTCTCCTGGAAGCAGTAATCATTCCACGGAAAATTGGAAAAGTACATCCTTAGGTCGTCCCACCGAGCTAAAGCAAAATGCCAAAAGCATCGCCTCTTCGGTGGGTCAAGAGGCTGTAAAGGAGCGATAGGACAGGATACAGAAATACGGTTGTGATCGGAGGAGCCCAACGGAGAGAAAAGTTTGACAGAGTACTTAGAAGGGTTAGAGGTAAAGAAAAGTGTCTATAAGATAAAGTCGGTTCACCCAAGTCTGAGGTGAGCAAATCGTTTGTTAACAACCTGCAGCCACATGGCGTGTCCGATTTCGTGGATACTGTTTGCTAGCCTACGCATAGTAAACAGTCATCAGTGTCAATAATATGCAGCCAGCAATAACAAATACTGTCGATTATAGTCGATTATGAGTTAAAAAAATATTACTAATGTCACAACCAAATGTTTTGTTAATTTACAAGATCGCTGATTACAATTATTAAACAGCCTTGAAGCTGTACACCACCAAGGAAATTAGCAGGCTTTATATTAGTAAAGCAGCTATTTGCGACTTTACTGATATTTTAACTCAATATCGACTGTAATTTACGGTATTTGTTATTGCTGCCTACATATTATTGATACTGACGACTGTTTACTATGCGTAGGCTACCATACAGTATCCACGAAATCGGACACGCCGTGTGGCTGCAGGTTGCCGCCGAACGATTTTGCTCACTTCAGACTTGGGTGAATCGACTATAGTATGTCGGGCCTGCCTGTCTCCAAGACGGTCGGGAATACGTGTAGGGTGCTGAACCAACTGCTCTAGATCATTAAGAAGAGCAAAATTGTAGGCTTGTTTACTAGACTGGTCAGTGAAAGAGGATGAAAGCCAAAGCTGGTGGTGTACATTGAAATCATCTAGAATAGAAATTTCAGCGAAAAGAGTGAGTCAAAATGTGCTCCACTTTAGATTTCAAGTAGTCAAAGAATTAAAGACAGTTAGTAGAGTTAAGCGAGAGATAAACAGTACAGATTTATTTAGTAATAGAATGACAATGAAGTCTTAGCCAGATGGTGGAAAATTCAAGAGTCAAGGCCGTGGGCACGAGAGCAAGTGATGTCGTTGCGCACGAAGGCGCAACATCCAGCTTTGGATTTAAATTTAGTTTTTTTTAGTTTAGCGCTCAGTGATTTACTCAGTTACACCTCCGGTATGCCTGACGTGACTCTCAGCCTCCAGACGCCGCGGCCCCTGGCTACACTGCCAGCGCCTCTCGACGCGGCCAAGGCCTCCACAACCATCACGGCCCCGGCCCTAACGTGCCCCTTCAAGGTGTCGGACGACGACGCTGCGCAGGGCGTGGCCAGCCTCCGTGCCCCCACCGTCACCAGCGACAGTCTGACTCACCAGCTCAAGGCTCTCATCACCAACCTACAAACGGAGGTCAGCACGCTCGAGGAGGAAATTAAGAGCCAACTCTTCGTCACCACACAGCCACTCCTCGTCACCGCACGGCCGATTGCAGCCTTATCGACCAGAACATTTTTTTTTTTTACATTAAAAGATGCAGATCATGGGCAAAAAACAAAAAAAAAAGGAAATAAGAACAAAATTCACGCAAAGAACTACTGCTCGGTTTGAAAGTTATTCCTATCTTGAAAATGGTCAAGTCACAGGAAGGGGAGAATGATGTCCAAGGAATGCTATTCCTGAGTTTATCAGCGAAACGCATGATAAAAAAGATGATAGTTAACTTTTGCCTATGGGATTTGGAAAGCATCACGGTGAGGTAGAGTAGAAAGTATAGTGAAACGGGACAACGGGAGAGGTGGAGACATGCAGCTAGCAAGTTCAGATGAGCAGTTACAATAAAAAATATCGATAAGAGAGAAAAAAAAATAGTGACGGGATTTAAGACTGTCAGCAAGAGTAAGGGAGCTAGTAAAAAAACAAAGACTGCTCCGTCCAAAAGGAGAGTTTATGGAACCCCACCCATGGGACGCATATTATATTGAAAGGTATGACAAACATTTTTCGTGACCTCTTTCATCTTTATTATCAGATCGGCTCTCCGTGAAAAACGACAGAGAACAACCAAAAGCAACGAGAAAATGTTTTCTTCATGTGATTATAATCATCACCAAAGCGAAGCGGTGAATTTACAAATTTCTTATAAGCATCGTACCTTTCTTATTCATAACTCTCTCCTTTCCTCTTCATTAGTTTGATATTGCAAGTGCAAATTTTATGACATCAGTCTAATCTAAACCCAAGAGTGTCTGAGATTATTATTTCAAAACAGCATAAAGGGCTGTCCTTGGAAAGACAGCTTGTAAATGTTATAACGTGTGAATTTTCAGGCGATATATCGTTATTCTCTCGACAAGACACGGCATTAATTTTAAGCCCCAGCTTGCGTGTCATCAAAAACCTGTACCTTACTATGCGCCACTGCACTGCTGGTGTGTGTGTGTGTGTGTGTGTGTGTGTGTGTGTGTGTTCGAGGTAGACGTCCGAATGCGCGACTTAGGTGTGTGTATAAAAGAAAACGACCAGGCTGCAAAAAAATCAGCAAGAGAAAACAAAGGCTATATTATACTAAAATATCTCTTCTCTCGCAAAATCAGCCCCTCGAGGTTAGGCGTTCTGTACCATCTTCATATACAGAGGTCTGTCCACCCTCGTATGGAGTATGAAAATAAGGTTAGGGAGGGGGTCACATACACACACTGCTAGACAGAGTGGACTCAAAGACTCTTCGTCTCATCAATTCACCACCTCTTACTAGCAGTCTTCTACCTCTTAAATTCCGCCGCAATGTTGTAACTTTTTCTATCTTCTATCGATATTTTCATGCTGACTGCTCTTCTGAACCAGCTAACTGCATGCCTTCCCCCTTAACGCGGCTTCGCTGCACACTGATTACTACTCATGTTCATACCTATACTACCCGAATCTTTTATGAAAGAGTTAAAAAGGATCTTCATTATTTTATCCCTTCCGCTAGTAAACTCTGGAACAACATTCCTTCGTTTGTATTTCCTCCTGACTATGACTTGACTTACATCAAGAGGAGATTATCACGACACCTCTCAGTCCGAACACCTTGGAGCCTATTGGAACTCGTCAGCCACGACATTCCCGACGTCTACCAGATGCCTCCACGTTTCTTCCTGCCCTCTAAGCTAAGTAATAAATTAGTATTGGCTAATTATGTTTTTCTTAGCCTGTGTGTATGAGGTAAGAGCTTAGGAGCTTAGCAGGTAATTCACCTTCTTTGATTCAAGTGGTATTTCCTTCTCACTTAGCTATAAATTTTCCCATAATCGTTATAAAATACAAATGAAAAAATAAAGGAAATGTCTATTTCAAATTCTTTCAGTAAGTTTTCTTGGGTGAAGATGTACCTTTTCCAATGCCATAGCTTCATCCATAAAATTATTTTTTCACCTTCGTTCACAACCCTCGAGCGCAAGGATGATGGCAATTCAAGCGACTGGCTTCACAAATATTATATGATGTGTATGAACTTTCAGGCGATATATCCACATTTTCTCAAAAAGACAACAGCTGGCGTGACATCAAACACCTGTACTGTACCTCCTTGTTCTGCACGACACTCGCTGGTGTGTGTGTGTGTGTGTGTCTGTGTGTGTGTGTGTTGGTGTTCGCGTGTAGACGTCCGGACGCGTGACTAATAGCCTCGTCCATTTAGCGTAAACCGTTGCTGGTCATTATCTGGCGTGTTACATTTAGCGCCATTGATATTCTGACGCCGAACCCTCTATATATATATATATATATATATATATAGAGAGAGAGAGAGAGAGAGAGAGAGAGAGAGAGAGAGAGAGAGAGAGAGAGAGATAGAGATAGATATATATATATATATATATATATATATATATATATATATATATATAAAAATATATATAAAAAAAAATATATATATATATATATATATATATATATATATATCTATATATATATATATATATATATATATATTTACATCTTCGCCTGTGGCGCCGGTGTTTGTTTTGGAGAGGCATGATGGTATGGCTCACCTGTTGTGGCGCAGGCCAGTGTTTATAGTGGCGAAATTTTGCATTGGCTCATGCTGCCTCCGGAGCTCATCTTTAATCCTAGAATCTAGAGTCCGGGTTGATAGGTGGTCTTTGGACAGCATGTGGGTAGTTTTAAGCCACTCGGCGGCTGAAATATCCTAGCTTTGTGGCACCGGGCGGAATTGAACTCGCGTCATCCCGAACGCGGCGCCGTCACGCTATCCACACAGCCACCGCCTATATATATATATATATATATATATATATATATATATATATATATATATATATATATATATATATATATATATTTTTTTTTTTTTTTTATTTATTTATTTATTTATTTTTACGTTGCGGCCTATTGCGCCGGTAGGCTTTTTCCCGGTGGGGCCTGATGCTCGGCCCAAGTCTTCTTTGCGGTGGGGCCTGATGGTCGGCCCAGCCTGTTCTGGCGCAGGCGAGTGTTTATAGTGGCGCCATTTTGTATTGGCTCATGCTGCCCCCCGAACTCGTTCTTGATTCGCTTGGACGGCTTCATCTTGAGTCCGGGTTGATGGGTGGTCTTCAGGACAGCATGTGGGTAGTTTTAAGCCACTCGGCGGTGACTGAAAATCCGAGTGGTAGCGTGGATCTGAACCCGCGTCGTCCATCACGCGGTGAATGTGGGCCCAGCACGCTACCAGTTCGGCCAACGCCTATATATATATATATATATATATATATATATATATATATATATATATATATATATATATATATATATATATATATATATCCTACAACTTTGCTCTCCTCAACGACCTAGAGCAGTTGGTTCAGCACCCTACACGTATTCCCGACCGTTTTGGAGACAGGCCCAACATTCTGGACCTCTTCCTTACCTCTAATCCTTTTACTTACTCTGTCAAACTGTTCTCTCCGTTGGGCTCCTCCGATCATAACCTTATTTCTGTTTCCTGTCCTATCACTCCTGTACATCCTCTGGACCCCCCGAAGAGGCGATGCTTCTGGCATTTTGCTTCAGCTCGGTGGGACGACCTGAGGATGTACTTTTTCGATTTCCCGTGGAATGATTACTGCTTCCAGGAGAGAGACCTCTCTGTGTGTGCCCAGCGCATCTCAGAGGCGATTGTCTCTGGAATGGAGACATACATTCCACGTTCTTTCTCTACTCCTCATGCTAAAAAGCTTTTGGTTAAATCATGCTTGTTCTCGTGCTATTAAAGATAGAGAGGCATCTCACAAAGGGTTCCAGAGCCTTCGAACTCCCGCTAACTATGACCTTTACTTTTAAGCCCGGAATCGTGCCAAATCTATTCTCCGACTTACCAAAACTTCTTTTATCAATAGAAAATGTCAACACCTTGGTTCCTCTAATTCTTCCCGTGACTTCTGGCATCTAGCCAAAAATATCTCCTCCAATTTCACTTCTTCCTCTTTCCCTCCTCTCCTTAACCCTGACTGCAGCACTGCTGTCACATCTGTCTCTAAGGCTGAACTCTTCGCTCAAACTTTCCATAAGGACTCCACCTTGGACGATTCTGGGCATATTCCTCCCTCTGACTTCTTTATGCCTGTTATTAAGATTCTCCGAAATGATGTTTTCTATGCCCTCTCTGGCCTCAACTCTCAGAAGGCTTATGGACCAGATGGAGTGCCTCCTATTGTCCTTAAAAACTGTACTTCCGTGTTGACACCCTGCCTGGTCAAACTCTTTCGTCTCTGCCCATCAACCTTTCCTTCCTGCTGGAAGTATGCTTTTCTACAGCCTGTGCCTAAGAAGGGTGACCGTTCTAATCCCTCAAACTACCGCCCTATAGCTTTACTTTCCTGTCTATCAAAAGCTTTTGACCTTTAAACAAGTTTCATAACTTTGTTCTCAATGAGTCTGACCACTGGTATATACTTTCTAGGAACAGCGAAACTAACATAAAGTCGCCACATATTTTTCTTTTTTGCTATTTTATTGTTGTAGTCGAGTTGTTCTAGAAATCACAATGTGACTTTATGTGAGTTGCGCTGTTCCTAGAAAGTATATACCGTGTGCCTACTTTTTCGCTCTGCGTTTCTCACTGCCTTTGAGGTCGTTCGTGTTCCATTAGCCTGACATTTGATAACTACTTTTACCAAGGACTAACACAGAGGGCGCCAGTGGTCAGTATACTTCCACGAGCTCCAAATTTTAAAGGTCCGCCACTGCCAACTGCTCTAGATCATAGAGAAGAGCAAAGTTGTAGGCTTGTTTACTAGGCTGGTCAGTGAAAGAGAATGAAAGCCAAAGCTGGGGGTGAACATTGAAAAGCGTAGGGAGAGTGAGTCAAGATGTGCTCCACTTTAGAGTTCAAGTAGTCAAAGAATTATACGTAGTTAACAGAGTTAAGTGAGAGATATACAGCACATATTTATTTGGTAATAGAATGACAATGAAATCTTATCCAGATGGTGGAAAATTTAAGAATCAAGGTCGTGGGCACGAGAGCAAGTGATGTCGTGAAAGATGTAGGCGCAACATCCAGATTTGATGTTGCGTGACTCGGCCTCCAGCCGCCGTGGTCCCTGGCTACACTGCCAACGCTCTAGACGCGGCCAAGGCCTCCACAACCGTCACGAACCCTGCCCTAACGTGCCCCTCCAAGGTGTCGGACGACGACGCTGCGCAGGGCGCGGCCAGTCTCCGTGCCCCCACTAGCACCAGCGACAGTCAGACTAACAGCTCAAAGCTCTCATCGCCAAGCTACAAACGGAGGTTAACACGCTCGCGGAGGAAATAAAGAAACAACGACGCCACTCCTCGTCACCACACAGCCACTCCTCGTCACCACACCACCACTCCTCGTCACCACACCATCACTCCTCGTCACCCCGCCACCACTGCCATCGCTCCACCTCCAGTAGTAGCCCCACACACAGCCCCGGCGTCTGCTACTATCACAGGAGGTTCGGCAAGGATGCCAAGAAGTGCACATCTCCCTGCAGCTTTCAGGATTCTTCGAAACGACCCCAGCCGGTACTGACAGCTCATGTCGTCCGCCAGCACACCTCGAAGCTGTTCCACATCTTCGATCCACTCCCTCGCATCAACTTCCTCATCGACACTGGAGCCGAAGTCAGCGTTCTCCCCACCACACCAAGCCAGAGGTCCTTGCCAACCATCGCTCGTCTCTACGCAGCCAACGGTACGGGGATCCCTGTCTTTAAGAAACAGACGCTCCAGCTGAACCTCAACCTTCGCCGGTCGTTCGATTGGACATTCTACGTGGCAACAGTTTTGCAACCAATCCTAGACGCCGACTTCCTGACATACTACAATCTCCTGATCGACCTCAGGAGTCACAAGCTGCTGGATCCACTAACATCCGTCTCCACCTGAACCAGAGCAGCAGCATGAGAAAGCACCCACATCTCCACCATTAGTTCAAACAACCTATTCGTGTCTCTCCTGAATTCCTTCCCGACGCTGAAGAAGCCACAAAAAGCCAACAAGCCTGTGAAGCACCACGTGACGCATCACATCGAGACAACCGTACCACCAACATACGCCAAGGCTCGTCGATTAGCTCCAGAACGCTACCAACAAGCCAAGGCAGAGTTCGAGTCTCTGATGCGCCAAGGTGTTATCCGCCCCGGCTCAAGCAATTGGTCGTCTGCCCTCCACGTTGTTCCCAAGAAAAACGGTGACATATATGACCTTGCGGTGACTACAGAGCCCTCAGTTCGCGCACCGTCATGGATCGTTATCCGGTGCCAAATATTCAGGTGTTCTCTTCACAGCTTGCTGGCTCCACCATCTTCTCCAGGATCGACCTCATTAAAGCCATCCATCAGATTCCAGTCAATCCAGCGGACATCCCGAAAACTGCCATTATTACACCTTTCGGCTTGTACGAGTACGTCCGGATGCCCTTTGGTCTCAAAAACTCTGCCCAAACCTTCCAGAGATTCATGGACGAAGTGCTGCGAGGACTGCCATTCTGCTTCGCCTACATCGACGACGTCCTCATCGCCAGTCCTGACGCTGACTCACACCGCCGACATCTAGAACGAGTTTCTACCCGTCTCCAGGACTACGGCATTCAGATCAGCGTCGACAAGTCAGAGTTCGGTGCTACCTCCGTAGACTTCCTCGGCCACACAGTCTCTCCATCAGGCATCTCGCCCATCTCTTCCCACTGTGACGCCATTCAACAGTTCCCGAAGCCAACAACTCAGCGCCAGCTCAAGCAGTTCCTCGGTATTATAAAGTATTACAACCGCTTTCATTCCACGCTGCGCGCTCATCTTTCAGCCACTTACTCCATGATCAAGCTCTGCAAGAGAGGCCAGTCCGTCACACTCGTCTGACTCCTGAAGCTGACGACGCCTTCCACAAAGTCAAGGAGACACTGAAGGCTGTTACCACACTCAGCTTCCCTACTCCAAACGCCACTACTTCAATCTCCACGGATGCCCCAGACACAGGCGTTGGTAGAGTCCTGCAGCAGCACTTAAACGGAGAATGGAGACCCATTGCATTCTTCTCACAGAAACTCAATCACGCCGAGAAGTACAGCGCCTTCGACAGAGAACTTCTCGCCATTTACAAGGCTGTCAAACTCTTCAGATACTTCGTCGAAGGCCGGGAATTTCACATTTACACCGATCGCAAGCCTCTTGCCACAACCTTCATTAACAACAAGTCTACCTACACTCCCAGGCAGCTGCGCCACATCGACTTCATTTCTCAGTTCACGACAGACATCCGGTACGTCAGAGGCGAAAACAACATCCCCACCGACGCTCTCCCGTAACATCTCTGCAACATCCTCCTCCCTCATAGATTATGCCGCCATTGCTGCAAGCCAAGTCGACGACGCCGAGCTGCAGCAATTGAATGACAACCCCGCAATGAGGCGAGTCGAGTTTCCTGGGATCAAGGTGCACCTGTACGCTGACGCATCCACCGGCATCATCCGGCCTTACCTGCCGAAGAACCACCGGTACCCTCTCTTCCGCCAGCTGCACGACCTCTCTCACCCCGGGATACGAGCGTCACAACGGATGATGTCATCGCGTTTCATTTGGACAGGGATAAACAAGGACGTTAGAGACTGGATCCGCACCTGCGTCCAGTGCCAGGCTTCCAAGGTGACGCGCCACACCGTTTCCCCTCCAGCACCGTTCACGCCCCGATCCTCTAGACTTCAACACGTCCACGTCGACCTCGTTGGCCCACTTCCACACTTCAGCGGCTACAAGTACCTCCTCACCTGCGTTGGCAGATTCACTGGCCTGAAGCTGTCCCGGTCGAAGACCTAACAACGAACACCATCGCCAGAGCCTTCGTCAACACCTGGGTGTCGCGCTTCGCTACGCCTCTCAGCCTCACATCCGACCGTGGAAGCAAGTTCGAGTCAAGCCTGTGGGACAAGGTCATGTCCATACTGGGGATCAAGCGAATCAGGACTGGCCAGCTACCATCCTCAGTCCAATGGCCTTGTCGAACGCTTGCACCACCAACTCAAGGCCTCGCTGGCAGCAACAGTACATGACTGCAGCGACTGGACCAGGACTCTGCTCCTAGCCCTCCTCGGCATACGGACGTCCCTCAAGGAAGACTTCGACCACTCCTCTGCAGAGTTCCTGTACGGCATCACTCTCCGCCTACCAAGAGAGGTCCTCTCGCCCACTCCTGACCCTCCCTGCGACATACAGGACTACGCCAGGAACCTTAAGGACGCCATGCAGAGACTCCAACCAGTGCCGCCACGTACATCACCCTCCAAGACGTTCCTGAGCCAGGACCTCGACACCTGCACACACGTGTTCGTACGGGTAGACGCCGCAAAGAAGCCTCTACAACAGCCATATGACGGCCCGTTCGCCGTCACCAGTAGGACGCGTAAACACATCACAATTGACCGCCAAGGCAAATCTGACGTCATCGCCATTGACCGGGTCAAGCCTGCGTACTCCTGCGGCCGGATCCTCCACCAACCAACACCGTGTCAGTGTCCCCCAGTCCAGTGCTTACAGACAAAGTTCAGTGCTACAAGAAAAGCATGTCACGTTCCTCCTACCTCGTCACTAGGGGGGAGTTATGTGACCATCTAAATCTTCCTGTATTCTTCATCTTCATTTCTTCAGTCTACACTTTAACTCACTACATTCTCTTTCCCTTCTCCCACTCATCACGCACTATTCCATTTTATTACATCAACACAATTCCAAAACATTTTCTCTATCGCTAAGGGTCACTACATCATAAATATCTTTACCATATCATCACCAATGTTACAATAAAGTAACTCACATGTATAAGAACACCAGTCTATCATAATTGTAAATATTATTGTATATAAACTCCTGTACATACCAATTCGCCGTTCCCAAAATCATGTATATACTCCCAAATAAATTTCCTCGTCGATGGAGTCACCTACTCGATTAAAAACTTTCCTTTATCCTAGAGAGACAGCTTAACGGAACCATACGGCCCTATTCAAGCAATTGGGTATCTGTCTCGAAAGCACACAAGCAGCCATGCTTGGCTTTCAAGTAGCGGTCCAGGCAACCGCTACAATACCTCAGGTCCACGATGGGTCAGGAGAGACTCACAGGTTTGGCTCTCATGTATGTTCACTACAGTATGAATCTGAATATTGATGATCTAGTAACAAAGTTCGCTCAACTTCATCCTCGTAGGATGGAGCTGGTTGACATAATGAAAGATTAGTATTGATAGTCGTGTTTTATTTCTGAATACTTAATCATTATTAGTCAAAGCATACTCCTTGACAATTCATTTTTAGCCCCTCTCAATTCACTCCATTTGTCTCTAAATGCACAAAAAAAAAGACCCCCAGCTGGCTTTGCGCGCACGCGATCGATAAACCGTAAGAAGATTCTGACAAAATTGGCATCTGTCAAATTTGGGGGCTGGATCCGGCCCTGATATATATATATATATATATATATATATATATATATATATATATATATATATATATATATATATATATATATATATATATATATATATATATATATATATATATATACTCACACACACACACACACACACACACACACACACACACACAAATATATATATATATATATAGATCTATATATATATATATATATATATATATATATATATATATATATATATATATATATATATATATAAATCCGTGTATATAATTTCTTCAGAGTTTTATATCACGACTCTATTATCATTTGGTTACTCACCTTTCTTATATTAGAACGTTACATTGCAGAAAAGACATGGGACACAATTATTAGCGACGAGACATTTCTGTAGTCCTGTCCTATTAGTAGAGGTCTGCTGTCTGTGGATGCAAGGAGCGAAGTGTCGGCTCAGCGTCACTGGAAGTGAACACCTGCTCCGGGGAACCAAAAATTTCTAGTTTCCTCACATCTGTTGCTTAAACAACACTTGCTAACGTGTGGTGTATTCACTTTATTACTATGAGATGGGGGAGAGGGGCTCGGTCGACTACGTAAATACCATCCGGGATATTCACATAGGAAGTTGGCTGAAGGAAAACCATACCCAAAGACTGTTGTTTAGCCGCTCATTAATAGTATCATCTCAACTGGTTAATGGGGAGTAATGCAGAGTTAGAGTTATTGGAACAACAATCTCCTAATGACTTCATGTTAGTCAGTTGTCTTAAACAGAGAAATTATCTCGACGCCCAAATACCGAATTAAAGTTTTGGACATCGTCCAATACATCATTCATTTTATTAGCCGTTAAATACGGTACAGTGCATTATGTAAAAAATACATCAAATTATATAATAAGGCAAGCCTTTAAACCTGATGCTTCCATTAAAGGCGAGTAATAAATCTAATCAGGTGAGTGGCTGTCCCAGCATCAGAGGGAGGGGATTGGCGACTATCTGCCTACCTGAGACTACTCTCGGTCTCTCTTTCCTTATATTTTTCCTTCCTTTCTTTTTTAGATAAGTCTGATAAGCCAGAAGAAACCCAGGGAAAGTTGATATCGCAGATATTACCGATTTCGGGCATTACATATATGGATCTCTCTCTGTTCATATGTCAATCCATGTCCCATCCATCTTCCTGATAGACAGGCAGACAGACAAAGAATTTATCTCCCTTCCGCACCGCATCATTTGTACAACCACACAATCTTCGCCTCCCCTTTTTCTCCCAGGCTTTAGCATAAAAATATTAATTATTCACAATAAATTTCTGAAGATGACAAAGCACAGAAAATAGCTGCATGCCCGCTTTTCCTTTATAGTAGACTAACTATAATAAAACGTATAGCTACGACACCAGAATGAAGAGGTGAAGGACACATGATCAAACACCCATAAACAGTTTGCTGCCATTGCATTGAGCAGATCATATGAATAGAACTGATACCAAAGTTTTTTTGTTTTTTTTTTTTTTTTACGTATTCACCAAAGGCGCTGGTGGGTTTTCTTGATGGGGCCTGATGGTCGGCCCAGCCTGTCGTGGCGCAGGCAAGTGTGTCTATAGTGGCGCCATCTTGCATTGGCTCATGCTGCCCCCCCGGAGCTCATCTTTGATCCTAGAATCTAGAGTCCGGGTTGATGGGTGGTCTTCTGGACAGCATGTAGGTATTCGTAAGCCACTTGGCGGCGACTGAAAAATCCCAACTTGTGGCACTGGGCGGGGCGCGAACCCGCGTCGTCCTGGGCACGGCGCCATCACGCTATCCACTCAGTCACCGCCTCCCAGTGACAGAGTGATACCAATTAAGGCATTGTAAATCAGGGCCAAAAGGGAACCAGGTGGAAAGGTGAAATAAGAGTATGCCGGAGCAAGATGTACCTACTACATAGACAAAGTTTCTCAACCTTTCTCTGGCCTCAGCACCTCTGCACTTAGGTAAATGCAGCCCAGTACCCCGTGAGTCAGCACACCTACAATTTGGGTACTATAATTATATAAGACTACATTCGTTATATAAGGGGAGAATGATGTCCAAGGAATGCTATTCCTGAGTTTATCAGCGAAACGCATGAAAAAAAAATGATAGTTAACTTTTGCCTATGGGATTTGGAAAGCATCACGGTGAGGTAGAGTAGAAAGTATAGTGAAACGCAACAACGGAGAGGTGGAGACATGCAGCTAGCCAGTTCAGATGAGCAGTTCCAATCCAATATATCGATAGGAGAGTACAAAAAGTAGTGAGGGGATTTAAGACTGTCAGCCAGAGGAAGGGAGCTAGTAAAACACAAAGACTGCTCCGTCCGAAAGGAGAGTTTATGGAACCCCACCCATGGACGCATATTATATTGAAAGGTATGACAAACATTTTTCGTGACCTCTTTCATCTTTATTATCAGATCGGCTCTCCGTGAAAAACGACAGAGAACAACCAAAAGCAACGAGAAAATGTTTTCTTCATGTGATTATAATCATCACCAAAGCGAAGCGGTGAATTTACAAATTTCTTTTAAGCATCGTACCTTTCTTATTCATAACTCTCTCCTTTCCTCTTCATTAGTTTGATATTGCAAGT
Source organism: Eriocheir sinensis (assembly GCF_024679095.1). Taxonomy (NCBI): domain Eukaryota; kingdom Metazoa; phylum Arthropoda; class Malacostraca; order Decapoda; family Varunidae; genus Eriocheir; species Eriocheir sinensis. Next base: position 18,373 of record NW_026111361.1, on the reverse strand, counting down.
GCAAATTTTATGACATCAGTCTAATCTAAACCCAAGAGTGTCTGAGATTATTATTTCAAAACAGCATAAAGGGCTGTCCTTGGAAAGACAGCTTCGTAAATGTTATAACGTGTGTGAATTTTCAGGCGATATATCGTTATTCTCTCAACAAGACACGGCATTAATTTTCAGCCCCAGCTGGCGTGTCATCAAACACCTGTACCTTCCTATGCGCCACGGCACTGCTGGTGTGTGTGTGTGTGTGTGTGTGTGTAGACGTCCGAATGCGCGACTTAAGTGTGTGTATAAAAAGAAAAACAACTAGGCTGCAAAAAAAATCAGCAAGAGAAAACAAAGGCTATATTATACTAAAATATCTCTTCTCTCGCAAAATTAGCCCCCTCGAGGTTAGGCGTTCTGTACCATCTTCATATACAGAGGTCTGTCCACCCTCGTATGGAGTATGAAAATAAGGTTAGGGGAGGGGGGGTCACATACACACAGCTCTGCTAGACAGAGAGGACTCAAAGGCTTCTCGTCTCATCAATTCCTCCACTTACTAGAAGTTTTCTACCTCTTGAATACCGCAACAATGTTGCATCTTTTCTATCTTCTATCGATATTTTCATGCTGACTGCTCTTCTGAACTTGCTAACTGCATGCCTTCCCCCCGCGGCTTCGCTGCACACGGCTTTCTCTTGTTCATCCCTATTCTACCCGAATCATTTATGTAAGAGTTAACCAGCATCTTCATTATTTTATCCCTTCCGCTAGTAAACTCTGGAACAACATTCCTTCGTTTGTATTTCCTCCTGACTATGACTTGACTTACATCAAGAGGAGATTATCACGACACCTCTCAGTCCGAACACCTTGGAGCCTATTGAACTCGTCAGCCACGACATTCCTGACGTCTACCAGATGCCTCCACGTTTCTTCCTGCCCTCTAAGCTAAGTAATAAATTAGTATTGGCTAATTATGTTTTTCTTAGCCTGTGTGTATGAGGTAAGAGCTTAGGAGCTTAGCAGGTAATTCACCTTCTTTGATTCAAGTGGTATTTCCTTCTCACTTAGCTATAAATTTTCCCATAATCGTTATAAAATACAAATGAAAAAATAAAGGAAATGTCTATTTCAAATTCTTTCAGTAAGTTTTCTTGGGTGAAGATGTACCTTTTCCAATGCCATAGCTTCATCCATAAAATTATTTTTTCACCTTCGTTCACAACCCTCGAGCGCAAGGATGATGGCAATTCAAGCGACTGGCTTCACAAATATTATATGATGTGTATGAACTTTCAGGCGATATATCCACATTTTCTCAAAAAGACAACAGCTGGCGTGACATCAAACACCTGTACTGTACCTCCTTGTTCTGCACGACACTCGCTGGTGTGTGTGTGTGTGTGTCTGTGTGTGTGTGTGTGTTGGTGTTCGCGTGTAGACGTCCGGACGCGTGACTAATAGCCTCTTCCATTTAGCGTAAACCGTTTCTGGTCATGATCTGGCGTGTTCCATTTAGCGCCATTGATATTCTGACGCCGCAACCTGTATATATATATAGAGAGAGAGAGAGAGAGAGAGAGAGAGAGAGAGAGAGAGAGAGAGAGAGAGAGAGAGAGGTATAGATATATATATATATATATATATATATATATATATATATATATATATATATATATATATATTTACATCTTCGCCTGTGGCGCCGGTAAGCTTGTTTTGGAGGGGCATGATGGTATGGCCCACCCGTTGTGGCGCAGGCCAGTGTTTATAGTGGCGCCATTTTGCATTGGCTCATGCTGCCCTCCAGAGCTCATCTTTAATCCTAGAATCTAGAGTCCGGGTTGATAGGTGGTCTTCTGGACAGCATGTGGGTAGTTTTAAGCCACTCGGCGGCGGCTGAAATATCCCAGCTTGGTGGCACCGGGCGGGAATTGAACTCGCGTCATCCCGAACGCGGCGCCGTCACGCTATCCACACAGCCACCGCCTATTTATATATATATATATATATATATATATATATATATATATATATATATATATATATATATATATATATATATATATATATATATATATATATATATATATATATATATATATATATATATATATATATATATATATATATATATATATATATATATATATATATATATATATATATATATATATATATATATATATATATATATATATATATATATATATATATATATATATATATATATATATATATATATATATATATATATATATATATATATATATATATATATATATATATATATATATATATATATATATATATATATATATATATATATATATATATATATATAGAGGCGGTAGGCCTGTAATGAGGCAGCTTTGACCTAAGCTCCTGTGTATCTAACATCTCATGTATATATATATATATATATATATATATATATATATATATATATATATATATATATATATATATATATATATATATATTTTTTTTTTTTTTTTTTACGTTGCGGCCTATTGCGCCGGTAGGCTTCTTCCGGAGGGGCCTGATGGTCGGCCCAAGTCTTCTTCGCGGTGGGGCCTGATGGTCGGCCCAGCCTGTTCTGGCGCAGGCGAGTGTTTATAGTGGCGCCATTTTGTATTGGCTCATGCTGCCTCTGAACTCGTTCTTGATTCGCTTGGACGGTTTCATCTTGAGTCCGGGTTGATGGGTGGTCTTCAGGACAGCATGTGGGTAGTTTTAAGCCACTCGGCGGTGACTGAAAATCTGAGGTGGTAGCGTGGGATTCGAACCCGCGTCGTCCATCACGCGGTGAATGTGGGCCCAGCACGCTACCAGTTCGGCTAACGCCTATATATATATATATATATATATATATATATATATATATATATATATATATATATATATATATATATATATATATATATATATATATATATATATAGCCTACAACTTTGCTATCCTCAACGACCTAGAGCAGTTGGTCCAGCACCCTACACGTATTCCCGACCGTCTTGGAGACAGGCCCAACATACTAGACTTCTTCCTTACCTCTAACCCTTCTGCTTACTCTGTTAAACTGTTCTCTCCGTTGGGTTCGTCCGATCACAACCTTATTTCTGTACCGTGTCCTATCGCTCCTGTACAGCCTCTGGTCCCACCGAAGAAGCGATGCTTTTGGTATTTTGCTTCAGCTCGGTGGGACGACCTGAGGATGTAATTTTCCGATTTCCCGTGGAATGATTACTGCTTCCAGGAGAGAGACCTCTCTGTGTGTGCCCAGCGCATCCCAGAGGTGATTGTCTCTCGAATGGAGGCATACATTCCACGTTCTTTCTCTACTCCTCATGCTAAAAAGCCTTGGTTTAATCATCCTTGTTCTCGTGCTATTAAAGATAGAGAGGCAGCTCACAAAAGGTTCCAGAGCCTTCGAACTCCCGTTAACTATGACCTTTACATTTCAGCCCGGAATCGTGCCAAATCTATTCCCCGACTTACCAAAACTTCTTTTATCAATAGAAAATGTCAGCACCTTGCTTCTTCTAATTCTCCCCGTGACTTCTGGCATCTAGCCAAAAATATCTCCTTCAATTTCACTTCTTCCTCTTTCCTTCCTCTCCTTAACCCTGACGGCAGCACTGCCGTCTCATCTGTCTCTAAGGCTGAACTATTCGCTCAAACTTTCCATAAGGACTCCACCTTGGACGATTCTTGGCATATTCCTCCTACTCATCTCCCTCTGACTCCTTTATGCCTGTTATTAAGATTCTCCCAAATGATGTTTTCTATGCCCTCTCTGGCCTCAACTCTCAGAAGGCTTATGGACCTAATGGCGTGCCTCTAATTGTCCTTAACATTTGTGCTTCCGTGCTGACGCACTGCCTGGGCCAACTCTTTCGTCTCTGCGTTTTAACATCTACCTTTCCTTCCTGCTGGAGGTACGCCTATACAGCCTGTGCCTAAGAAGGGCGACCGTTCTAATCCCTCAAACTACCGCCATATAGCTTTACTTTCCTGTCTATCAAAAGCTTTTGATTTAAACAAGTTTACAACTTTGTTTTTCTCAATGATCTAGAGCAGTGTGGCAGTATACTGACCACTGGCGCCCTCTGTAGAATGTCAGGCTAGTGGAACAGTGAGAAACGCAGAGCGAAAAGTAGGTACACGGTATATACTTTCTAGGAACAGCGAAACTAACATAAAGTCGCCACATATTTTTCTTTTTTGCTATTTTATTGTTGTAGTCGAGTTGTTCTAGAAATCACAATGTGACTTTATGTGAGTTGCGCGGTTCCGAGAAAGTATATACTGTGTGCACTTTTTCGCTCTGCGTTTCACTGCCTTTGAGGTAGTTATTGTTCCAATAGCCTGACATTTGATAACTACTTTTACACAGAGTGCGCCAGTGGTCAGTATACTGCCACGAGCTCCAAATTTTAAAGGTCCGCCGCTGCCAACTGCTCTAGATCATAGAGAAGAGCAAAGTTGTAGGCTTGTTTACTAGGCTGGTCAGTGAAAGAGAATGAAAGCCAAAGCTGGGTGTGAACATTGAAAAGCGTAGGGAGAGTGAGTCAAGATGTGCTCCACTTTAGAGTTCAAGTAGTCAAAGAATTATACGTAGTTAACAGAGTTAAGTGAGAGATATACAGCACAGATTTATTTGGTAATAGAATGACAATGAAATCTTATCCAGATGGTGGAAAATTTAAGAATCAAGGTCGTGGGCACGAGAGCAAGTGATGTCGTGGCGCACGTAGGCGCAACATCCAGATTTGGATTGATATTTAGGATATAGTAGGAGGGAACAGAGTAGAGATTGCTGTCAGTACCCGCCAAGACCTGTGTTTCAGTGAGAAAGAGAAGGTGAGGTTTAGAGGAGAGATGGTGCTCCACAGAATGGAAATTGGAACGAAAACCGCGAATGTTGCAGAAATTGATAAGAAAGAGGTCTGAGGAGTTATCAAGAAACTTCTCAATTCGGCAGCCAAAAGAAGAGCCCTCCCTGGGGGAATTTGTGGTCCCCCCACCCCCGGGCGGGGACTCCGAGGCAATGCTATTTTTCACATTTTTGAATTTGTAAAATTTTTGGAAAGGGAGTGTGTGTTGTGTGAATGGAGTGTGGTGTGGAAAGAGAGAATCTGTCTTTAGAGAGCATGCTGAACTACTCTCTTGTGTTAATGAGACAATAGGGAAACTGAAAGTGAAGACATGGGAAGGGTCTCCCGACCCCTGCCAGCCCTTCTAACGCCACCCCTACGGCTGCCTCACCTTCCCACTTTACCTCGCCCCGCCAAGCCCAGCCACCCGATCCTTCGGGTAACTCACCACCAGTGCTTCGTGACGTGATGTGCGTGTACCGTGACGCCGAAGACAGTAAGTGTGCGTGTGCAGTGACGTCCCGACAACAACACGAGTGTATTGAGGCAGTGAGTGTGCTCGTACAGTGACGCCCCTGGCATGGAACGAGCCAGCACCGGTGCAGTGACGCCCATGGCTTAACCACATACGCGAGTGAGTGTGTTAAGTGACGCCCCCTCCCGGCAGTGCTCCCTTTCGGTAGTCAGCGCTTCCCTGACGTAGTTTAGCGCTCAGTGATTTACTCAGTTACACCTCCGGTATGCCTGACGTGACTCTCGGCCTCCAGCCGCCGTGGTCCCTGGCTACACTGCCAACGCCTCTATACGCGGCCATGGCCTCCACAACCAACACAGACCCTGCCCTAACGTGCCCCTCCAAGGTGTCGGACGACGATGCTGCGCAGGGCGTGGCCAGCCTCCGTGCCCCCACCGTCACCAGCGACAGTCTGACCCACCAGCTCAAGGCTCTCATCACCAAGCTACAACGCCAACGCCGCCACTCCTCGTCACCACACAGCCACTCCTCGTCACCGCACAGCCACTCCTCGTCACCGCACAGCTATTCCTCGTCACCACATCACCACTCCTCGTCATCCCGCCACCACTGCCATCGCTCCACCTCTAGTAGTAGCCCCACACACAGCCCCGGCGTCTGCTACTAACACAGGAGGTTCGGCAAGGATGCCAGGAAGTGCACGTCCCCCTGCAGCTTCAAGGATTCTTCGAAACGACCCCAGCCGGCACTGACAGCGCATATCGTCCGCCAGCACACCTCGAAGCTGTTCCACATCTTCGATCCACTCCCTCACATCAACTTCCTCATCGACATTGGAGCCGAAGTCAGCGTTTTCCCCGCCACACCAAGCCAGAGGTCCTTGCCAACCATCGCTCGCCTCTACGCGGCTAACGGCACGGAATCCCTGTCTTTAAGAAACAGACGCTCCAGCTGAACCTCAACCTTCGCCGGTCGTTCGAGTGGACCTTCTACGTGGCAGTAGTTTCGCAACCAATTGTGGTGCCCCGCAGGGCGCTGCATCTACTAACACAGACGCAGTAACATCACCTGACCCAGTACATCCATCACAAATAAACAAGGAAGACGAAAGCGACGTAGAACGTTAGAATACATCCAACTTTAAGAACAATTTGAAGAACACAGCACAGCGAGGCGACAGTGAGAAGAACAAATCATTATCGAAACACACAGAAGCCAAAAGGGGCGTCTCGGGCCACCATACAGCCGGCGCTCTGCCGGCTTCCCGAAACCGCCCACTTCACCCAACGACAGCACCACGCTAAAGACTATAAGGACGAGAATCATGTAAACGGAAGCCATGTAGACTAACACTACTCATGAATATTCACTCTTATGTACTATAACCATAGAGGATGTAACAATATCATAGGGTTAGGAGTGCACCCTCAGTGCAGGAGCCTTATGTACCCAGTCAATAGGTATGACGTAGTAATGACGTATAGTGACGTAGGCAATCGCCCATATAAGGGGGTTCCCTTGGAGTACTCGGGGCAGAACTAGAAATCATTCTGACCGACACTCACGTGTCCCTCTACTTTTTGGATACGACATGTGTCGTATATTTATCTACGCTGTCGTGAGTAGAAAGTGAAGTGTTGTACCGTAAAGGAAAGCGCACTAGTGTCCATTGTGTATAGTGGTATTTTTTAGATTATAAGATTATATATCTTCAGTGTATGTGTAATAAGAAATAGTTAGGATTGCAACTAGTATTAGAGTAGGACGATACTTGTCCCTTAACAGGCAGTGTGCGAGGCCTGACGACCCGCTGGGTCTGATTGAAGTGTATTTTGTATTTTATATTATTCTTGTTATTCATAGTGTTAAGATAAGTTAAAATTAAATATAAAAAAGCGACAACGTTTCATCACCCCAACTACGAGCTCCTTCAAATACTCTTGAAGTACCAGAACATTAAGTCAGTTGTCGCTACTACAAATCAGTCTTAAATCTCCTTGAGAGCCCGGTGTCGGGCCACAACACAATCCTAGGCGGCTGTTATAGTAGGATATCAATGTAATATTATTATTTAATATCACCACGAATTAGGCATACAATTGTCATTGGAAAAACCCACAACAGATAGATCACGCCACCTTATAGGAATGTCGTCCGTTAGTATTTACCGTCTCAGTTTTGTATACTTCGCACTCCGATGGTGCGTGGAGGTCACCTTGACATACGTGACCAATTGTAACAATTATTTTCCAACCTGTAACTCGCGACTCCTTCACGAGAGTCCGACTGACACGCAACGACAGTCGCTTCTCCCCTGTCGCTTCTTGTACATAAAGGCTACGAATATAATTCGCCTTAAGGAAGCTGAAGTCTTAATCAACTTCCTTTAAACGCCCCCCGACAAGCCCGTTACATTTGGTGGCAGCGATGGGATGTTGTTAATATAGACTTATTACAGCTCCTCCAGAGTCAACATGGTTCGCGCTACTTATTGGTGTGCGTCGACCAGTTCTCTAGGTTTCTAGTTCTAGCGCCTCTCCAGGACAAGACAGCCACACGCGTGGCCCATGCCCTCCTGACTCACGTGTTGTGTCCATATTCGTCTCCTCGAATTCTTTTGAGTGACAATGGCACCGAGTTTAGGAACTCAGTATTGAGCGAAATATGCGCTCAGTTTAACATCACGCAATCCTTCATCACAGCTTACCACCCAGCTGCTAATGGGTTGGCGGAGAGGGCTAATAGGAAACTCTTACAGGTCCTCAGGCCTATCGTGAACGATCTCCACGATAATTGGGAGGATTGGCTATCGCATATAGCCGCTTCCATAAATACGTCGGTACACGACTCTACGGGGAAGTCTCCCTACTACATCTTGTATGGGTGGGGAAACGTCTTCCGTACGACTTCCTAACACAACCACAACACCCTCTCTACGACATTGATAGATACGCACAACAGCAGATGCATATGTTTTCCAAGATACACTCAGAAGTTAGGTGTACGTTAAAAGCTACGAAGGTTGAAATGATGTTAAAACAACACAAACAGGCAGTCCCGGTGAATTTCAAAGAGGGTGACACAGTCATGATTAAGCAAGCGGAAAGGAGTTCGAAACTGGGGCTAAATTTGTGGGTCCTTACCGAGTTGTTCGGAATGTCAGGGGAAATCGGTTCGAGGTTCTCGAGTCGAATAGTGAGTCAGTCGAAGTTCATGATCGTCTGAAAGTAATTCCTCACCTTTGGACCTTGATATTGGTACTTCCCTCAGAGTCAAATGTTCAACAAGATAATCCAACATCCATAGCTATAACTTGAGACCACGGGTTTAAATACTTCATTCCCACCACTTTCAGATCATGATGTTGCGTTTTCTGACCATCTTGTTGTCCCTCGGCTCCCTGTTTGCAACAACACCCATCCACCTGAAGCCTGGTGCCTCACGGCACACATAGGAGAGGTCTTCCTCAGAAGATGTGCTCTCGTAAAATATCCATATACTTCCTTGACCAACACCACGGACACAATCAGGATAGTCTCAGAAAAACTACTCGGCATGGCAGACGCCATACGGGCTACCAAGACTAGGGAATCAAAGGCACCTTCTAGTACCAACTCTCTGACTCTTTTTCAACTACTGGAGGATAGGATTCTGTTCTTACGGGGAAAAGTTGATGAGGTAAACATGGATTATAGTTTTCGTTCACTCGGGTAAAGAGGGTTGCTCAACATCGTGGGGTCCGCCTCAAAGTTCCTTTTCGGTACGGCTACCGACGAGGACGTTCGCGATTTGCGGGACCACTACGCTCATGTACTTTCCTTTGCTGCTCGAAATCGCAGGGTGATCAATGCCAATTGTAGAAAACTTGCGCAATTGCATACTAACATTGCGGTACTGCTAGAGCAGACAAATAAGATGATAGAGGTTATCAACATAGTTGTCAAACAGATCGACCAGGTGAATCAGTTTCTCCTCCTAGATCAGGCCTTGCATGTATTGGAAAACGTCATTACCTCCGTCGCAACGGCTAATCAGCAGGTTATTAGCAACATGGTTGATGCAGCGCACGGTAGAGTCACACCTGCCTTGTTCCCTACACGATTTGAGAACGACTGTCCAGATCGGGTATCAAAATTATAGCCTGACGCCTTTATTCACCCTGGACATGAGTCAATATTTTTACCCCTTGATTGAGTCCAGCCTCACCCCTGATGCCATAATCATTCATGTTCCCTTTCAGACGGCGGACGTGTTTGAGGCACACGAAATTGTCCCGTTCCTTTTTCGGCAAAGGACAGTGTGTTAGCCCTGGACACGTCCCCGTCTCTTGTTCTAATCGCGAAGGATTTCGCTCTGTATTCAACGGTAGCTACTCACTCTTGCAGTATTGCAAGGAGACGGTCTTCGGGCGATTCTATTGCTCTGCGTCTCTTTGCCTTCCTACCAGTTCGGGAGGTATGCGAGATCGCCCTCACCCGCGTGAACGCGTCTGATGCTCTTTCCTGTGCCCTTACAAGCAGCTAACACCAACGCCTGTTTTCCATAAGAACTTTCAGGTCTGCATTATTTCTATTTCCCTCAGTCCTTCTATGTATCGGTCATCTGCCCGGAGGGTACCAATTTTCAACGGGTTACTGGTCACTATGCCATAGCGGAAGCATGCTATATCCGCTCCACTAACATAACAATGTACCCGTCCCGGATCCGTCTGGTTTTCACGGCCAATATTTCCCATCGAGTGTTTCCTCTACGATCTCTCGATGACATTCATTTCAGCAGCATCTCGTATGTGACTAATTCCCTTAATTCATTAAAACAGAGTTTGCGGAAACCCTGGAGGAAACGCTGCCTGATTATTTGCATCTCCCCTACCTGTACCCTGGATTTTTGTACCAATGTTTCTGATGTTCGTCAGTCTCGTCGTCATGTGCTACCTTATTAGGAAACTCTGTCCTGCACGATTATTTGGTTGTGCAGACGCGGCGACTGGATGCCGGAGGCCACTGGCAAGGGTAGTTTTTCCTTTTTTCATGTCAGGGGGACAAAAACCTGGCTTTTGGCTACATACTTAACATTGTACTGTGTTTCACTACTGTATTTTTTTGTTAGTAGCTAGATCAACCTTTCCTTGTCTGTAACTATGCAAGTTGATATTTTATTATTCATGAGTCCTTATCTTTATCTTTGAGAGGTTTCTTATGTTTCATGTCACACACGTTGTGGTTTCTCTCCCTATATATTATAATTCCACATCTGTTCTTACATAGCCAGTGTTTTAATATGATTGTATCATAGGCAGTCTGTGACAAACTCCCACTATGTATGTTCGTGGTACCTAGACTGCTATTTCGATTTTTATATATCGCGAGGTCGCGATCACTGGTAGGTGACTGAGCAGTGTTATAGTAGGATATCAATGTATTATTATTATTTAATATCACCACGAATTAGGCATACAATTGTCAATGGAAAAAACCCACGACAGATAGATCACGCCACCTTATAGGAATGTCGTCCGTCAGTGTTTACCGTCTCAGTTTTGTATACTTAGCACTCCGATGGTGCGTGGAGGTCACCTTGACATACGTGACCGCTTGTACAATTATTTTCCAACCTGTAACTCGCCACTCCTTCACGAGAGTCCGACTGACACACAACGACAGTCGCTCTCGCTCCGTCGCTTCTTGTACATAAAGGCTACGAATATAATTCGCTTTAAGCTGAAGTCTTAATCAACACCCTTTAAACGCCCCCCGACAAGCCCGTTACACGGCGACTTTCTGACATACTACAATCTCCTGATCGACCTTAAGAGTCGCAAGCTCCTGGATCCACTAACATCCGTCTCCACCAGAACCAGAGAAGTAACCATCAGTGCAGACAACCGATTCGCGTCTCTCCTGAAGTCCTTCCCGACGCTGACGCAGCCATACACAGCCAACAAGCCTGTGAAGCACCACGTGACGCATCACATCGAGACAACCGGACCACCAACATACGCCAAGGCTCGCCGCTTAGCTCCAGAATGCTACCGACAAGCCCCCGCCCCAGCTCAAGCAATTGGTCGTCTGCCCTCCACGTCGTTCCCAAGAAAAACGGTGACATACGACCTTGCCTTGACTACAGAGCCCTCAATTCGCGCAATGTCATGGATCGTTATCCGGTGCCAAATATTCAGGAGTTCTCCTCACAACTTGCTGGCTCCACCATCTTCTCCAGGATCGACTTCATCAAAGCCTTCCATCAGATTCCAGTCAATCCAGCGGACATCCCGAAGACTGCCATTATTACACCTTTCGGCTTGTACGAGTACGTCCGGATGCCCTTTGGTCTCAAAAACTCTGCCCAAACCTTTCAGAGATTCATGGATGAAATGCCGCGAGGACTGCCATTCTGCTTCACCTACATCGACGACGTCCTCATCGCCAGTTCTGACGCAGACATACATCGCCACCATCTTGAGCAAGTCTTCACTCGTCTCCAAGACTATGGCATTCAGATCAGCGTCGACAAGTCAGAGTTCGGTGCTACCTCCGTAGACTTCCTCGGCCACACAGTCTCTCCATCAGACATCTCGCTCATCTCTTCCCACTGTTACGCCATTCAACAGTTCCCGAAGCCAACAACTCAGCGCCAGCTCAAGCAGTTCCTCGGGATGATAAAGTATTACAACCGATTCATTCCACACTGCGCGCTCATCTTTCAGCCACTCTACTCCATGATTAAGCTCTGCAAGAGAGGCCAGTCCGTCACACTCGCCTGGACTCCCGAAGCTGACGACGCCTTCCACAAAGCCAAGGAGACACTGAAGGCTGTTACCACACTCAGCTTCCCTACTCCAAACGCCACTTCTTCAATCTCCACGGATGCCTCAGACACAGGCGTTGGTGGAGTCCTGCAGCAGCACGTAAACGGAGAATGGAGACCCATTGCATTCTTCTCACAGAAACTCAATCACGCCGAGAAGTACAGCGCCTTCGACAGAGAACTTCTCGCCATTTACAAGGCTGTCAAACTCTTCAGATACTTCGTCGAAGGCCGGAAATTTCACATTTACACCGATCACGAGCCTCTTGTCACAACCTTCATTAACAACAAGTCTACCTACACTCCCAGGCAGCTGCGCCACATTGACTTCATTTCTCAGTTCACGACAGACATCCGGTACGTCAGAGGCGAAAACAACATCCCCACCGACGCTCTCCCGTAACATCTCTGCAACATCCTCCTCCCTCATAGATTATGCCGCCATTGCTGCAAGCCAAGTCGACGACGCCGAGCTGCAGCAATTGAATGACAACCCCGCAATGAGGCGAGTCGAGTTTCCCGGGATCAAGGTGCACCTGTACGCTAACGCATCCACCGGCATCATCCGGCCTTACCTGCCGAAGAACCACCGGTACCCTCTCATCTGCCAGCTGCACGACCTCTCTCACCCCGGGATACGAGCGTCGCAACGGATGATGTCCTCGCGTTTCATTTGGACGGGGATAAACAAGGACGTCAGAGACTGGACCCGCACCTGCGTCCAGTGCCAGGCTTCCAAGGAGACGCGCCACACCGTCTCGCCTCCAGCAGCGTGTACGCCCCGATCCTCCAGACTTGAACACGTCCACGTCGACCTCGTTGGCCCACTTCCACACTCCAACGGCTACAAGTACCTCCTCACCTGCGTTGACAGATTCACTCGCTGGCCCGAAGCTGTCCCGGTCGAAGACATAACAACGAACACCATCGCCAGAGCCTTCGTCAATACCTGGGTGTCGCATTTCGGTACGCGTCTCAGCCTCACATCCGACCATGGAAGCCAGTTCGAGTCAAGCCTGTGGAACAAGGTCATGTCCATACTGGGGATCAAGCGAATCAGGACTGCCAGCTATCATCCTCAGTCCAATGGCCTTGTCGAACGCTTCCACCGCCAACTCAAGGACTCGCTGGCAGCAACAGTACATGACTGCAGTGACTGAGCCACGTCTCTGCTCCTAGCCCTCCTCGGCATACGGACGTCCCTCAAGGAAGACTTCGACCACTCCTCTGCAGAGTTCCTGTACGGCATCACTCTCCGCCTACCAAGAGAGGTCCTCTCGCCCACTCCTGACCCTCCCTGCGACATACAGGACTACGCCAGGAACCTTAAGGACGCCATGCAGAGTGCCACCACGTACATCACCCTCCAAGACGTTCCTGAGCCAGGACCTCGACACCTGCACACACGTGTTCGTACGGGTGGACGCCGCAAAGAAGCCTCTACAACAGCCATATGACGGCCCGTTCGCCGTCACTAGAAGGACGCGTAAACACATCACAATTGACTGCCTCGGCAAATCTGACGTCATCGCCATTGACCGGGTCAAGCCCGCGTACCTTCTGCGGCCGAATCCTCCATCAACCAACACCGTGTTAGTGTCCCCCAGTCCAGTGCTTACAGACAAAGTTCAGTGCTACAAGAAAAAGCATGTCACGTTCCTCCTACCTCGTCACTAGGGGGGGAGTTATGTAGTGACCATCTAAATCCTCCCGTTTTCTTCACCTTCATTTCTCCAGTCTGCCCTTTAACTCATCACGCTCTCCTTCTCTTCTCCCACTCATCACACACTATTCCATTTTCTTACATCGACACATTTCCAAAATATTTTTTTTATATCGCTATGGGTCACTACATCATAAATACCTTTACCATACCATCACCAATGTTATAATAAAGTAACTCACATGTATATGAACACCAGTCTATCATAATTGTAAATATTATTGTATATAAACTTCTGTACATACCAATTCGCCGTTCCCAAAATCATGTATATACTCCCAAATAAATTTCCTCGTCGATGGAGTCACCAACTAGATTAAAGACTTTCCTTTATCCTAGAAAGACAGCTTAGCGGGATTTCATACGGCCCAATTCAAGCAATTGGGTATCTGTCTGAAAGCACACAAGCAGCCATGCTTGGCTTTCAAGTAGCGGTCCAGGCAACCGCTACAATACCTCTGGTCCACGATGGGTCAGGAGAGACTCACAGGTTTGGTTCTCATGTATGTTCACTACAGTATGAATCTGAATATTGATGATCTAGTTACAAAGTTCGCTCAACTTCATCCTCGCTGGATGGAGCTGGTTGACACAATGAAAGATTAATATTGATAGTTGTGTTTTATTTCTATATACTTAATCATTATTAGTCAAAGCATACTCCTTGACAATTCATTTTTAATCCCTCTCAATTCACTCCAGTTGTCTCTAAATGCACAAAAAAAAGACCCCAAGCTGGCTTCGCGCGCACGCGATCGATAAACAGTAACAAGATTCTGACAAAATTGGCATCTGTCAGATTTTGGGTCTGGATCCGGCCCTGATTGATATATATATATATATATATATATATATATATATATATATATATATATATATATATATATATATATATATATATATATATATATATATATATATCTGTGTTGTAAGTGTTGTTTGTGTCTGTTTGCATGTGTAACGTGGTGCAACAGTTGGGGGGTGAGCGGTGCAGGGGGTATGGGAAACCGAGAAACAGAGAGGGGGGGGCGGCTTGTAGACGCGCTGAGGGACGGGAGATGCGTGAATGGGCTGGAGTTGGTGTGCTCGTGTCAGTGCCTGCTGAGAGCCGTGTGGCGCGCCGCGATCAGTGCTGCCAGATTAGCCGTTTTCCAGCTAGATTTAGTCGAATTTGGCCGAATCTAGCCAGAAAATATTGCTTTTAGCCGAAAGCCGGAAGCAACAGCCGAAACCCTCCCAAAATTAGCCGGTTTTTTAGTCGATTTTCTGCAATAAAGAAAACATCTCCGTGTGAATGAAATATTCATTTTTTTATATATTGCTAAATTATGGAATAAATAATAGTTCAGAATGTTTTAGTTATGAGGGATGGGAAGCTGTGGCGGTAGTGATAGCGGGAGGAGAGGGAGGGGGAGTCGTAGCCAACGGTTCGCCTGACAGGTCTACTTCGTGTCAGGATTCTGTCGGTACGGTACCGGTGAGTGAGTCTTGTGACTTGGCGTGCGTTCAGTGTGCATTATACCCATCCGTCGCTATCGCAGTTGTTCGAGTACCAATAGGAAGAATTTTTCGGGCAAACATGGCTAAGGAAATTAAGCAACGAACACACACAGAAGTTCAGAAAACAGTGCACCATTTTCTTCTTCCCGACAAGTAAAGACAAGTTTTCCCAAGGTTGAAAAGTCTCGTGATGTGGCTCGAGCTGAAGCCCATTTGGCACTTTTCGTTGCTAAACATTGTGCCATAAGCTCATGTGATCATCTAGTAGACGTGGTGAAAAAATGTTTCAGTGATAAAATTTCAGTGGAAGTTGCAATGAACAGAACTAAATGCACTGCAATAATTGAACACGTTCTGATGGCCCATTTTGTTTGAACTATGCCACTGTTTAGCCTCAAGTCAAAAGTATTCACAGTCAAGGGCAAGTGCAGTAGACAAACCTTCAACGTCATCTACAGAGGAAAAAGACGATGAAGTGCTCAACGTCATCTTTCAAGTAACTAAAAGGTAAGAAAAGAGAACATCGTATAAATTATACTGAATAAGATCTTCTCTCTGCGAAACAATCATTTACACCTTTTCACCCTCTAATTAAAAAAGTTGAATTTCAAATTAAAAAGTTGAAATTCAAATTTGAAAAGGTGAAATTCAAATTAAAAAAGTTGAATTACAAATTTAAAGAGTTGAATTTCAAATTTAAAAAGTTGAATTTCAAATTTAAAAAGTTGAATTTCAAATTTTAAAAGTTGATTTTAAAATTTAAAAAGTTGAATTTCAAATAAAAAAAAATTGAAATTCAAATTAAAAAAGTTGAAATTCAAATTTTAAAAGTTGAATTTCAAATTTAAAAAGTTGAAATTCAAATTAAAAAAGTTGAATTTCAAATTTAAAAAGTTGAATTTCAAATTAAAAAAGTTGAATTTCAAATTAAAAAGTTGAAATTCAAATTAGAAATGTTGAAATTCAAATTTAAAAAGTTTAATTTCAAATTTAAAAAGTTGAAATTAAAATTTAAAAAGTTGAATTTCAAATTCAAAAATTTGAATATCAAATTCAAAAAGTTAAATATCAAATTATAAATGTTGAATTTCAAATTTAAAAAGTTGAAGTTCAAATAAAAAAAAGTTGAGGTTCAATGAATAGATGAAGTGCAAGTCATAGAAAGATATATGAGCATTCCTACATACATAAATGCATACATCCATTTCAACTTTTTTAATTTGAATTTCAACTTTTTTAATTTGAATTTCTACTTTTTCAATTTGAATTTCAACTTTTTAAATTTGCATTTCAACTTTTTAAATTTGAATTTCAACTTTTTTAATTTAATTTAAGAACACGGTGAATGCGGGGCCCGCACACTAACCACTCAGCCACCGCCTGTACTAAATTGGCAATATACCACAGAAAGTCGTTCTTCATGAAGCGAGGCAAATTGTGAAGCTTAACTGTCCAAACATAGTCCAATGTACCAATGTGAAGCCCCTAAAGTCTGTTTCAGCAACCCCATATGTTGGCCCTAGCAGAACCTGAAGTTTAACATGAACTGTAACTAATAATTAACATCACATAGAGCTGGAAAACGTTGGGAGGGCTTTTATTCTGATCCAGTAGACAAATAATGACAAAGATGAAATGACGTTCCTAAGAACGATTAACAGATTTGTCCATCACAGCAGGACAGAAACAATTTCTTCATTTGCTTCTTCAATTCTCTTTTAATTGCACCAGAATGATAACATAGCTGTTGGGAAAGCTTTTGCTGTAACAGTGGACAAGAAATGGCTGAAAATGATGATAAACCTATGCTTCATAAGAATGATTAGTCTTTATCTACCAGAGCTTTTTTTTTTTACATTAAAAGATGCATCTCATGGGCAAAAACAAAAAGGAAATAAGAAAAAATTCACGCTAAGAACTACTGCTCGGTTTCCAAAGGTAATTCAATCTTGAAATGGTCATTGTCACAGGAAGGGGAGAATGATGTCCAAGGAATGTTATTCTCGAGTTTATCAGCGAAACGCATGATAAAAAGGATTTGGAAAACATCACGGTGAGGTAGAGTAGAAAGTATTGTGAAACGGGGGACAAAGGGAGAGGTGGAGACATGCAAATAGCAAGTTCAAATGAGCAGTTAGAATTAAAAATATCGATAAGAGAGAAAAAAATAGTGACGGATTTAAGACTGTCAGCAAGAGTATAAGGAGCTAGTAAAAAACAAAGACTGCTCCTGTCCAAAGGAGAGTTTATGGAACCCCACCCATGGACGCATATTATATTGAGCAGGCGACAACATTTTCGTGACCCTTTCATCTTTTATTATCAGATCGGCTCTCCGTGAAAACGACAGAGAACAAACTAAAAGCAACGAGAAAATGTTTTCTTCTTATGTGGATTATAATCATCACCACAAAGCGAAGCGGTGAATTTGCTGTATTCTTATAAGCATCGTACCTTTCTTTATTCATAACTCTCTCCTTTCCTCTTCATTAGTTTGATATTGCAAGTGCAAATTTTATGACATCAGTCTAATCTAAACCCAAGAGAGTCTGAGATTATTATTTCAAATAGCATAAAGGGCTGGGTCCTCGGAAAGACAGCTTCTGCAATGTTGGTAACGTGTGTGAATTTTCAGGCGATATATCGTTATTCTCTCTCAACAAGACACGGCATTAATTTTCAGCCCCAGCTGGCGTGTCATCAAACACCTGTACCTACCTATGCGCCACGGCACTCGCTGGTGTGTGTGTGTGTGTGTGTGTGTGTGTGTGTGTGTGTGTGTGTGTGTGTGTGTGTGTGTGTGTGTGTGTGTTCGAGTGTAGACGTCCGAATGCGCGACTTAAGTGTGTGTATAAAAAGAAATACAACTAGTTGCAAAAAATCAGCAAGAGAAACAAAGGCTATATTGTACCAAATATCTTCTCTCAAATCAGCCCCCTGGAGGTAAGGCGTCTTATACCATCTTCTTCATATACAGAGGTCTGTCCACCCCTCGTATGGAGTATGAAA